>NC_051276.1:13832473-14157473 GCF_015220745.1 Sebastes umbrosus | reverse complement strand
ACTTCACGGTGACTACGTCCACTTCTCATGTACAGTCTATGATACAAATACAAGTGTAGGTATAAAATGCATGTTTTGTACAAACACATGCTCATTTGTACCGTTCTGTACAACGTATATGCTCCTACAGTACTCAGAGTGCATTACTCACTATTCTGTCTTGATCAGCTCAAACAAACACCGGCTTGTTAAAAATTCTGGAAGGCAGAGGCCCGTGTGAGATTGTAATGATAAGGCATACACACACACACACACACACACACACACACACACACACACACACACACACAAGATAATGATAAGGCGTCAATTACAAGACTTTCAGACCAGATGCGAGCAGGTCCAGAATCGATAAGCAGTGGTATCCTGGGGGATATGTAAATAACACTACGCTACACAGAACGACCGCAAGGTTTAGAAGTGTAGATTACTATTAGAATGAGTACCAGAGAGATACAGAGAGCGACACACAGTGAGAAAGAGAGAGAGCAGTAGTAGAGGGAGAGAGGGGGAATAAGCCGAAGCAAAAGATGGACTGAAAGGGAGCGCCGAGAGAGGCATGCAGAGTGAGTGAGGGCGCAATGACATTAAGTGTGAAATATTTTGAGGAGATGAAAAAGCAAGTAAATATTCTTGAGAAGCACGAGAAGAAGCGGGTGAATTTCTCAGTCCACTGTGAGTGTCTGGTTTGGATATATGGCCCATTTGTCTCACTTCAGACACTGAAGAATTCTCTTCTCTCTCTCCCTCTCTCTCTCTCTCTGTCTCTCTCTCCACTTTTCTTTCTGTCGTCCTGCATGTTAACGGTGAAAATAATGTCTCTGTATTCAGTCTCACAACACTCTGCACTCATGTCTCACATGCAGACAAGCAGAAACAAACTTACACACACACACCAATGCACACACACACACACACACACACACACACGTCTCAGGTTTGACATAAGCCAGACAGAGCAATTATGGTCAATGCATGCGAGTGTCCCTGTGTCTCATCACCCCTGATTGGTTCAAACAAGACATCGCCTCATTGGGTCTGTCCCCATCACAGTGAACATAAAACAGGGATCGCATTTAGCCCTCTCGCTCTCAGATGATGGTAATAAATGTAGCCATCATAGATTTCCATTTTTGACCCATTTATTGCCTGGTTGCATACTGCAGTGTTTGGAATATCCTTCCCTGGTATGATGTCTGCAGAGATGTTGTAGTGTAAAATGCGTTGAATTAACTCGTCACGGTTGAATCTGGGTATGACATTGAATTCTTTAACTCATATGGTGATGTAGAGTCGGAGTGCAGTATTGAATAATCTAACAAAATGCTGTCTTGTCTCTCTGTCTTTTTTTTTCTCTCCTTCCCTCACCGGTTCCTGTTTTCCTCTGCGTCCGCCCCTCTCCTGCTGAAATCATCCTCAGGTAAGAAGAACATTTCCTATAATAATAGCTGATGCATCAGGTCTGATACAGAAATAGCAATATAGCAATCTCACTTTGCACTGTCCCACTTTGCACCTCGTGCTGCACAGGTGCAGCTTTGGAAATCCACAACCCAGATGAATTGTAGTTGGAAATCCAGCAGTGCTGTTGTAGCATTTACTCGGGCTGAGAACCCTGTATTGAACTGTAGGATAGAGAGGCTTCTAAGCTGTACATTTAAACAGTACAACTGCTAGAAAGATGCAGTGTTGCCTGTGTGTGTACTATATGCGTGTGCAACCCTTTGGCCTAAAAATGTGTTTATAATCTACTAATTTGCTTTACCAAATACATACAAAATAAATACAGAAAGTTGCACTTGAACACACCGCAAAGACTACAACCAATGGCTGACTATCACGTACGTCCTGCGCCTACATGAGAAGAAATAACGCCACACCAGCAGGCAGCGGTAGTCTGTATTTGTCATTCAAAACGGGAAACCAGAAGACCAAGGACTGCGGATATACAAGCTCTTTTTATGATATGTACATGAAACAAAGCGGCGGTTGCCGACCATTTTCACACCGCTCTCACTCACCACTTCATTCCAGATGGCCATGTCGTTGTGAAAATATCCGTGTATTGGAATGATCAGATGAGATGAAGATGAAATATGAGAAAAGCCTTCTGTGTTTTTCCTCTTGACTTTACTTGTTGGCTTGCTTTCCTCGTGCACTGATTTGTTTGAGCTGAACGGCCAATCAGAGTGATTTCTTTCACCAATGGGCTCCGCCACCAATTCAACATGCTGAATCGACCAAAAAAACTCAGACACAGGCAGACTAAAGCCGACTGTGCGGGACACATTGCAAAAAGTAGGCCGACAGACGCTCACCGACGGCCGACCGGAGTGTTATTTCCTTTAATGCAGGCGCAGGACGTACGTGGTAGTTGGCCATTGGGTGTAGTCTTTGCGATGTGTTCAAGTGCCACCTTTTGGCCAAGACTCAGGCGATGTGAGGTGGCGCAAAAATGGACTTCATCGCTGCTAGTTTTGTGATTTTGATTTGGTGTGTCTGGACCTTAACACCAAAGGCCGGGGTCTGGTTGTTACTGTAGGTTTAAGCTACTAAAGCACTTGGTCCCAGACATAATTCACTTTCTTTAACCATGTTGTTTTAGTTGTCTCATCATAAGCACAAAACCTTCATATACCACGAGCGAATATTGTTTGAAAAACAAATGAAATATGTTGACAGTGAGCGTTATGAAGATGTGTTCTGTATTATTAACATCTAGCGTTGACAGTGAAGAGTTACGCTGCATTACATTTTCTACAAAACCTATTTGATGTGCTTCAAAAAAAATTGATGTGACAGGGTTGGCAGCTGTGACTTCTTATTGTTGTACTGGTAGGATCTTAAATCCATACATGCATCTAGAGAGTTAATGAAATACACCTTTAACCAGTGGCGGGGCGAAAAAGATATAAAGGGCACCAGCTGTATGAGGTGGAGCACCAGCGCTAATACAGTTTTCTAGCATGTAGGGCAGCCTACAGTATATGGCACTGCATCATGCTTTCTCCATTTTAAGGCCACCCGAGAGGGAACTTCATCACATTTTCTTCATTTAAGGGCACCCATTGGTGCACTGCATCTTGTTTTCTCCACTGGAAGGGCAGACTAGAGGTCACTTTATCATGCTTTATCTACCATAGGGACATCCAAAAGGGCACTTTATTTTGTATTCTCTCCTGGAAGGGCACCGTAGAGGACACTTCATCTTGTTTTCTACACTGGAAGGACATCCTAGAGGACACTTTATCTTGTTTTCTCCACTGAAAGGGCGCTGTAGGGGGCATGTTTTATCTATCATACAGGCATACGATTTTGCTGCGTTGAACAGGGAGCCGCAGCACCCCCCCTGAGTCCACCAGTGGCTTTAACATACATAGAAAAAACAAATGAAATGGCTGTACACGTTTGCTGTACAGTATCTCCATCTTTTCATTGTTACCTTATAGTTTTCCTGCTGAAGCAGAACATATACTGTATGCCATGTATCCCACTATGTGATATAACCGGACTTTATGTCCTTCACATCTTGAACATCGTCAAAGCCAAATTCCTATTAACTCTGGCCGATATGATAGCACAGTATTGAATCTTGTTAGATGGCAGTGACAGAGAGATACAGATTTGTGATTCTCAGAGAAATGGCTTTGGACAGGAACAGTGGTTCTCGATCTCCAATTCCCCTCGGGGTGCGTTAAGTTTTTGTTCCAGCTTATCCCTCCATCTAGTCGACTCAATTGTGCTGTTCAGTGAACAGTGAAATGGACCTAGCAGCTCCTCAGTACTGTCAGGTGTGTTTGTTCTCTGAAATAAATGAACAGATGGCTCACAAACCAGCAACGGGTCATGAAGGCTAGAGGTGTGTGTGTGTGTGTGTGTGTGTGTGTGTGTGTGTTCGCTCGCATGCATGAAAATCCATGAACCTGTGTGTGCGTGTGTTTGTACACATCTGTGTACGTGTGCTCATGTGTGCATTTGTGTGTATATTGCTGCGTGTGTTTGTTTGCATTTAGGCCAGTGCAGTAGGTGTTTTGGCATTCTGGTACGTGGCTAAGCTTTGATTTTTCTGGCAGAGAAGAGGAAAGCGAAGATGAGGATGGAAAAAGGAGATCAAGAATTTTTTTTTTTTTTTTTAAAAGCAACTCTGGGAACATAGTTTTAGCTGAAAAAGAGGACACATCAGGGGATAATTGAAAGAAAAAGCAAAGGGGAGAAATGAGATGAAAGGTTTCCAGGTATGTTAAGGTAGGAGGGGGAGAAGAGATGAGACATATATAGGCAGTCCAAAGACGTGATGGAAAAAAAGAGAAGGGAGATGACAGGGAAAAAAAACGGAGGGTGTTGAGTATGATTTAGATAACAAAAGAAAGCGGTGACTGGATCCATACTTTAGGGATAAAGACAACATGACGTTAAGTAAGGAGAAAGAAAGAAACAAGCTTATTAAGATGATGATGTACACTCTTTAAAGAGAATGAAAGAAGAAGAAACTGTTGGCGGTTGCAAGGATAACGGTGAAAGTTGGTAGAACACATTTGACATCATTATAGAAAGAGATAGAGCTATGGGGATAAGAAACAAGAGAGGAGGGAACGAAATAAAAGGCACAAAAGGCCAACTGGGGATAAAACGGAAAATTGAGGGGGAGATGAAGAAGTTAACGCGAGACGAGGAAGGGCAGCATTAGGATGAGGTGCACAGTGGGGGGGTGTATGATTATAGGAGGTGAGACGGAGAGAAGAGGTGGTGAAGAATCAAAGAGACAAATTCCTACTCTGAAAATAATATGGTGGAAAAGAGGAAGGAGGTGGAACCACGGAGAGACAGACAAAGAGAGTGTCAGAGAGGACAGACAGAAGGTGTGAACGGAGCCCTGACATGAAGAGCAAGTGACCCAAACAGAAGTTTAATTAGCATATGTAAATTACAGCTGCCTCTCCTGCGCCAGCTCTCTCTCTCGCCTTTCCATCCTCCTTTCCTCTTCTCTGTCTCTCACCTTTTTTTTCTTTCATTACTCTAACCCATCACCTACTCATCCCCTTTCCCCTGGCCTCCTAATCTCTTCTTGTCTCCTCTCTATCCTATTCGCTCCGTCACCTTTTTTGTCCTCCACAGTCCCTTTTATTTACTCTCTCTCTCTTTTCTGGCTGTCACTTTTTGGTCTGGAGTCCCTGAAACCTCCGTTATTCTCACCTCACCTCATCTCACCTCGCTACGTGCTTCTTCTCCCTCTACCCTCTCCCCTCTCCCCTCTCTTCCTCTCCTATCCGGTCGCCTGGCAGATAATGTTGGCAGTTTGCTAAGCAATTGTTGACCGTATTATGGCACACTTCACTGGGATATTTATGTGGTCTGTTATCTAAGCCCCGTGAATAAACCAGCCAAACTGTGAGCTAGCCAGTCTGACAGCGAGGTAGCCGGCCAAACAGCTTTTCTACTGAACTGTAAGAGAAACCTGGTAACCTTGAGGTTATCACATGCAATACAAACTCTAGTACACACAAGTAACACATCTGACCTGTACTGATGCCATGATCCAATAATGCTGAACCATCTCTCTCTTTCTTTCTCTCCTCTTTCTGCAATGTTGACACCTTGCGCTACACACACACACACACACACACACACACACACACACACACACAGAGATACCTCATGCTACACGCACAAAAACACACATCTGTAGTCCTCACCTCCTGTTTCCTTCCTTCCTAACTACTTGGCTCACTGCCTAAACACACCTCTCATCTCCAATTTGAATCGTTTTTGTTACTCTGTCTGAATCAGAGTGACATTTAGATTAAAGCCCGCTTCACCTACATCAGCTTCATATGTACTGTATTTTTAAACACTGTCGGGTGAATTCATAAAGAATGGATTGTGGCGGCTGGTAGCGCCATGAATTGTGCATTACTTGCAACCGCTGTCTGCCCCGTCTCAAAGTTAGATTCACAAAAGAAATATTACAGCGCAAACACGCCCATAAAGTTTTGCAGCTGAGCGCAATTTGCCCTTTTTTGCATCTGATTGCAATTATCCATGTGGTAAAGTATAAATTTTGCCTTTGCGGCAAGAACACAGTAAGCAGGACAATGGCAGAGAGAAAAAGAAAAATGTAATTTTCAGACCGCAAGCTACAACGAGGTGCAGAGGCATTCCTCAAAACTTCAGGCTATGAATTTAAATGTGAAGGAGAGAAACCGCATTTGGGTCCAGCGGTATAAATGGGATTCAGTTACCACCAACTCTCTGAAGATGCTAATAATTTCACTGTAACTGTGTGTGGCTATTAGCGCTAATCTTTGTGAAATCATTTGCATAGAAAAGGGACCAATTTTACGCCAAATGTATGTATATTGCCTAATTTAAATACATGCAGGAGCACCGAGACTCTGTTTTCTTGGCAGCGCAGCTATGGGTGTATTTCACCCTTTGCGGGTGCTCTGAGAATTGTTTCTTTTTGTCTTATTAGCAGGATTAGCAGCCGCAAAAGCCGTGCGATCCTTTTGTGAATTTGCCCCTATGTGTTAATTATAACCACTGCTATATTCTCTGATGCATGTACATATTCATTCTCTTTTGTTATGCGTTCAATAACTCTGTTTTGTTGCTGTAGATGTACTGATAATTAGGGATGGGTACTGAGGACCAGTCTTAAATTGGTACAGCTTCCTGATTTGTCAGAACCGTAATACCGAAAACTCCTGCAGCAGTCGGCACTAGTATCAGTAGTTGAATGTTATTCATTTGTTAGTTTAACAGTTGGCTCTTTCAGTTTGCCAAAATAAACTTTTCCCTATAGCCTGATGTTGATGTGTTAACATTGTGTGACTTGTTGTTTACACTGGATAGCCTGTAGGTACTGCATACAAGTTCAAATGCTATGAATGCTATGAGTTTTTGCATGTAATGAGAGTAACTCTGGCGACCTTATGTAAAACACAAAAACATGTAAATCAACTTTTATTGTCGCACATTGTACATAACACAGCACACAGTGAAATTTAGCTTCTGCATTTAACCCATCCTAGTATATTAGGAGCAGTGGGCAGCTACTATACAGCGCCCAGGGAGCAGTTTGGAGAGGTTGGTGCCTTGCTCAAGGGCACCTCGGCAGGTACCTTTCCAGCTACCAGTCCACACTCTGTACTGTGTTTATGTGGGGACTTGAACTGGCGACCCTCCGGTTCCCAAGTCAAGTAATGACAATATGCCACATATTTGTTTGATTTTTGGAGCAAAGTGGATTGCTGCTAAACTCAATAATTTAACAAGTTAACCTTAATGTTGGTCCTACGGTCCTCTGCTATCAAAATTAAGCAGTTTCTGCTCTTAAATATATGCCGTGCTTATAGCTTATATGCCAACTTGTTTTTGAAGCAATGACTTGTGCCAGTAGTATTGATACGATTATCAGTACAGATATCGATACCAGACAGAATGATGATATCTCATCCCATCTGTACTTCAGCTATCTTCTTCAAAAATCTGACTACACATGTAATATTTATGGCTATTATCATACTGCTTCTAAAACTACTGGAGGAACACTACATATAGTTAAGTGGAACATTGTTTTGCAGCATCTGTGTGAGATGTAAACAAGGTGCCTCTAATAGGAATGCTGAGTTTTGTTCCTGCTACGATTGTTACCTCATCATTGTTATATCTCATTTGTGTGCGGACCCAGGCATCAGCCGCTCAGAGCACTCCACTGGGGAACCTTTAATAAGGACAAGCTTCTAGGCTATGAGCAACAGCCAAATAACCGTCACATTGCCATGATAATGTCTTAAGGTGGACAGTTTTAGTATTTATTTTTTGAGTTTTGTAAACCAGCTGATATTCAGTTTGTTTTGTGTATTACTAGCATTATGGTCTTGAAAGTATAGTTATGTTCCTTTTAACTACCATCACAGTAAACTGCAGAAAGGCCATCTCCAAGAGTTACAGCTAAATGTGTGCATAGATATAATTAAGGCTGGTTTAAAAATACTTTCTAAGGATACTGAATTCATGCACAGTAGATCTGGGCATTGGGCCTGCATCCCCGTAATTTCTCCTGCAACCGCTTCTCCATTAATGTTTGTCCTTTTTTGTTCGGTAAACACTCGCTCATTGCAGGCTGTTTGTTAAACAGCATCTCATTTTCCATCTCATCCCAGACATCAAACGTCTGTGGAAGCCCTCGGGGTCCTAGCACACTAAAAACCTTAACAAGGTGCACAGGCAGGGGAGGGGTCTCTATAAACACTCCCTTTGATGTCTGTGTGCTTAAGTTCGCTAAGGCAACATCATAATATCCTATATTTCTGAAAGAGTTTGTTGTGTTAAAATGATTACAGATCGCTATTTCAGCGGAACTCATATATTTGTGCTCTTTCCGCGGCCTCTTGCCAGAGCTTTGATTCTCCGCTCTGCTTTGTTCTCTTAACTTCTCATTACTGTCTACACTCAAAGAAGAACGGCGGATATGAGAGCTCTTTGAGTTACAGTAAACAGTATATTTCATTACCGAAGTGAGCAGACTGTTGATCTGTGACCTTTGGTTTTAAATTACCATGTGCTTTTCACTCCTGTACACTATAGTCACATTCTGTGTGCTAAAAAGTTCCTTTAAATAGTATTGTAGGGTGTGCATGCAAGATCCAAGAACACAATGAGGCTTTTTATTTAATTTTGTTAAATTATTTTTGCAAGAATTTAATCAAATAAAACAGGTACATGTATAGTCCAAAGATCATTTTATGAAATAAAGAATAAAGGGAGTCCCTGTTAGTGCTCACTTTAACAAAGGTCCTGTGATTTCTTTTCACCCCTCTGTAGCCTTGGCAATATGTTTTATTCAGATTTTCTCTCCGCAGCAATTTTTCCTCCTTTTTCCTGTCTATTGCTATTCAACTCCTCTGCTTTATCAGTTCCGTAGACTTCAGCTCAAATTGATGGGTGCTTTATTGGCACGACACAAGTAGAGCATACTTTGCCATGGCAAAGATTATTCATTATAGAACAAAAACAATCCAAACAAAAACCAATTGGTTTATTAATGTTGTCCTTTTTCGTTAATGCGTCAACCATCTTTGCAGAAATAAATTACATTCTGAATATCCACTTGAGGTGAATGGACTTTTCTTTGCTGCAGGACTGACTTGACTCTGGAAATGTTCAAGTTGTTTTGTCAAAGTAAATCACTTGTTTTTCTCTGAGTAACTGAAGCATTCGGGCTGACGCAGTGACTTTGTCACAGCTGATTTCTATTTGGTTCTGTAGATTCTCTGGAGTTGTCCTTAGTTGTGTTTTTGTTTGTCTCTTTCTCGCAAAATGCATTTTCATTCCAAATACGGACACTTGTTTGTCCTCCAGATGTCTTTGAATTTGCGTTGGCACTCGTGTACTTGCACATTCACTGTAAAACTCTACATCTGTAGGCAAAGCTTGTCCTCGACATTGCTGACACAAAATAAGTGACTTTTTTTAAGGTTGTATTTTTCATCTTTCTATTCCCCTTTTATTCTCTTTAGAAGCTAAAAAACCTAAACAGAGTCCCAGTGCGGAATTTAATTTATAATAAACTGTGGTTGCATCCGAAACCCCATACTAACATGCTATTTAGTATGAGTGTGAGAATTTTTAGTATGTCCGAAACCTTAGTGTGAAACCAATAGTATGTGAAATGCATACTATTTCCGGTGAAATGTTACAGTATGCAAACCCTGGACACTACGGCGGCATAATTATCCCACAATGCAATGCGGTAGTGACGACGATATTCATAACAGATGTTGACGGACAGCTCTGTAACGTTAATAATGCTTCAATTTAACCAAGTATAAGATTTCACTTGGCTAGTAGGCATAATATATTTTTAAAATGAATTCAGACTTTGATTCTCACAAATCATCGTTTTGGTCAAATGAGATTGGCATGGGTTACCATGGTTACACATATACGAGGTTCTCAGGAAGTGATGACATAAATTTCTGCTCAGTGCATCCGAAAAGATACATACTGCTGTTTATTCACACAAAAGTATGAGTTTGAGTGTGGTGTTTTCCCATAATGCATCTTCTCTCATACTTTCCCATTCACTGTGTTTTTGCATTTTGTCTCTCTCCTTTTACCTCTTTTGTCAGTTTCTCTCCAATATTTCCAAACTTTAAATCTTTGTATATGTCACTCTTCCTCATTCAGCGCTCTGCCTCAGTGTCTCTTTCTCTCTCATCTGTGCCTCCCTCTCTCCTCCCCTCTGTTCTGCTCTGGTGTCCAGGGGCCCGAGGGCGGATTTAGTTAGAGAAATGGTGTGAGAATGACAGAGAGTGCGAAAGGGAGGAAGGCGAGAGGAAGAGAGGAACAGATCAGCCATAACCTAGTGTCTTGTGAAGCTCTTGACGCTGATCCAGTACAGTATCTGATCCCGTGTCATCCGTTACCCCGTGCCATGAGAGACCAGAATAAAAAGCTGGCTTGAAATTGGTCCCAAATTGAAAATATCCCCTGCTTCCCACAGGACACCGGCTGCGGGACTCCCCATGTCATTATTCAGGATTTTACACTAAGTGAGGAGCCAAACAGCTCCAATATCAAAATATCTGGTGTCATCTTTTTTTCCCAGATAATCATTTTTCAGATTCCAGCATATGAATACGACATGAACAGAGCAGCCACGGACCCTTTGTTAGAAAATGATTCCAATGAATATAAATGTTGATGGTCTGATTACCATGGATGAAATGTAATTCACTTTCACGGCACACATCTCAAAATCTTTGTGAATAAGAGCAGAACTTTCTGCAATGGAGGGCAATGAAAAAAAAAAGTGTGATATATTGGTGCAGGTGATTTGCTGGTCTAGCTCTAATCTGCATGGCTAGATACCAGTAGGGGGAAATTGGGGAAAGTATGGTTGTTGTTTTCTTTTGGGTGTAATTTGGGTCATCAGACATGTTGGTGAGTTTGTCTTGTTTCACAGGATCTCCTTGATAGATAGATGCAGTTGAATATTTGACGCATACTTAACGTGTCTGCTGTATACCAACTGAAGACTGGTATGACCACTTAAGACGAAAGTATAGAAGCAAAGAGGCGGAACTCTAGTGCTTTTTTGACAATGGCGGCTAGATGGCGCTACGGTAGCGCTGACACCGTATTGGACTGAAAATGCCAATGAGTCCATAACCATGAATGTATAAAGAGACGTCTGTAAATCAGACGATAATTTTTTTTTAGGTAAATCAACTTCCCAGTACGAACACTTAAATATCCCTCAGTTAAATTATTATGTCCTAAAAGTTGTAAAATAGCCAAATCCAAAGTTATCTTCTCGGCATAATGAAGGTGCATCAGACCCGCGGGACTGCACCGCCCTGCACGCTCATATGACACATCTGGTTCTGCCAGCTTCCTGCTAGCTGTATGCGGCTGTAATAATGGATATATTGGCTGTAATTCATCACTTTTATTATCTTATAATACACCCATGGGCTGTATGCTGTAAGCCTGTACCGTGGTGGATGTGTTAACGATTCTGTTCCCAAACAACCGGCTATCGGCCAGTAGCTAGTAGTGCTAGTAGCATGACATCAACAAAATTTAATGTAGTTGTAGGCTACTTACTAACACGTAGGGCAAACGCACAGGGCACAACCTCTTATACATCCATGGTCTGTGGTCTATTGGACATCTATTTTGGAGAACATTGACATGAAAAAGTTTGAGATTGCTCTCAAAATCTGTGTGCTTGATTTTACTAACTTCCATTCATGTCAATCGCTCACTTTATGTTCCTCTGGGAAGCGGCCGTGCAAAAAAGTTAAATGAGTAAGTCAATCGTTATAATAGTATTCATATTTATAATATTTTTATTGTTCAACACAGGCCATTTCGGTAGAGACATTTACATTATGACAATAGAATAGAAATCATTTTGTTTTACTTTTGCGAGGCACTTTGTAGGTGGATGTTTTTCTGGTGTCCGATAGTCGCTTTCAGTCCAAAATGGCAGAGGTGTAGGTCTGCTGCGGGGCGCTGACGTTGCAATGGAACGAACAATTAACTTTCACTTCTTAGCAATATACGTTCTTTGCTATGGTACGTATGATATCTTACAAAAAGAAGTCATCATTTCTTTGTTTTCCTACTAACGTCAAACAACACGTGATGCACGTGTCAATTACATGCATACATTCTTTTCAAAATAAAATTCCGTCTTCACAGGAAACAACTTGGTTAGGTTTAGACAACAAAACAACTTAGTTAGGTTTAGGAAAAGATCGACATAGTTATTGTAGTGTATAATCAGCCTTTTTACTGTTATAATATATTTTATTTACTGCTGTGTAAAAGGCCGAAGCCTTTTTAAAAAACATGTTCTCTGTGCCCTGTGTGAACTGCAGTGGACTTCTGTCTGTCCTGTTTTGAGTGAAGAATATTACCATTTAATTGGGTCTCTGATGCTTCAAAGTTAAGGGAGTGAAAGAATAGATAAGACGATGTCAGAAGTGTATAACCATTTGAATGGGTCTCTGTTGGTTCAAGGTTAAGGAGTGAAAGAATAGATAAGACGATATGTATAAAAAGAGCATGTAGGATTCAAGGGTTATGATTCTTCCACTCTGCTGACTGGGTGCCTCATCTCTCGAATAAACAGACAAGGAACTCAAGAAATCGGTGTCATTTGCTCATTGAAAAAATACTACAATAGGTTTAGGAAAAGATCATTGTTTGGAGTTAAAATAACTCCGGAAGTGGCATAACTCAAGTACGGAAGTTATGTG
This sequence comes from Sebastes umbrosus, assembly GCF_015220745.1. Taxonomy (NCBI): domain Eukaryota; kingdom Metazoa; phylum Chordata; class Actinopteri; order Perciformes; family Sebastidae; genus Sebastes; species Sebastes umbrosus. Next base: position 14,144,700 of record NC_051276.1, on the reverse strand, counting down.
ACAAATAAATCACTTTTGACTTCTGGTTTCACACAGGACACGAACACCAGACACAAATCTGGTGTTTTTTGAACCGCCCATCCACCCCGACTTCCTCCCTCCGCTTGTCGCTCTTTATACTTCCTGGTTCACAATTATGTTGCTTACATACCAATGGATTTTGCGGGATATACACAAATTGCAGTGCATTACTTTTCATAGGTATGGCCACTAACGGTGTATGAGAACAGTCTGTGTCATTATTATGTAAGGTGTTTGTATGGTAATATCACACCTGCTGCCAGTCTAACACAACACATTGTATCTGCTATATTACCTTTGTTTTCTGGCCACTTGCAAAGCACCTACATTGGATGTAGCTGGTCACCTTTGAACCACATCCTCAGGATACTGGATGAGGACCGTGTTTGCTTTCGCATTTTGCTGTTTTCACTTTTATGTGAGGAGGAGAGTTCTGTGTGGTTTTGCCAATATGCCACATTACCATGCAAGAGGCTGCTGTTGTATTCTTCATGTTCAAAAGCATGTTTTGAAAGAACTCCTTCTTCAGCTGGGTATTTGTGCACACTGTGCATACACACATACCCAGGTGTGCTCAGTGCACACACTCATTATAATATATGGCCATTATCATATTTCTAATTTGCACCCGAATGGTGAAAGACACAAAGGGGATGAAGGGGACACAACACAACATTCCATAGCAGGGTCATAAATCTTGTGTCCTCACTGCCCCCCACTCACACACCCCCCAACACACGCACACACACACACACACACACACGTCTGTCAGATGTGCACTGCAGTAATTAGGTCTTTCAGGTTATGATAATGTTTGTGCTGTTTTCTGGTTCATCTGCTCACTGGTGCACAGAATGCCATTAATCACACCAGTCTAAAGCACATGCTGATTCCACCACAGCCTCTCAGTGTGTGTGTTTGAGAGTTTGTGTGTAAGTGTGCACGCCTCATTTGATGGTGTATGTTTTTCTCTTTGTACTGGCAGAGGCGAGAAATAGAGTGAGAGAGAATGAGGGAGAACGAGAATAGAGTGGAAGAGGGCAAAAGCCACATTGGGTCGTGAAAAAAACAGAAGTAATGAAGGTGATTTCCCTAATAATGTACACCGGGCAGGGCTTTGCCTATCTCTGTCTATCATCCGCTTTTTTAAAATTCATTTTACAAGCTCACAACCAGGGCAACTCTGTGTCATGTGACATGTGTACTATCAAGGGTGTGAGTTTCGTTTCAACATTGTTGGGGGATACATTAAGCTGAGGGTCTGGGTGTCCTCCCTCAGGACATTTTGAGTGTCAAACACTTAATTTTCTGCATTCTCGTGAATTTTTATGCACCAATTTTGCCTTTTCTTCATCAAGTTGTGGTGGAAATATCTTGGGCCCAATGAATCCACAAGGGTCTCATCTTTCCATCTATGAAATTCCAAGACTGTTTAGGGACCCCAGAATGGAGAAATATTCAAATACACCATTTCAGAATAGGCAAAAATAACACATTTTTACTGCATGCAAAAAACGGCATGGTTTTTACCCTAAACTGTATTATAAAGTCTGACTGGTGGGTACCCATAGAACCCATTTTCATTCACAAATCAAGTTCACGTTTCAAGTTTCTTTATTCGTCATATGCATAACAATTACAGCAAGCAGTTATTGGCAATGAAAACCTTGGGTTTAAGGTACCCTCAAACAATGCTCATTAAAAATGTCTATATAAAAAAAGCAAAATGAGAATCAAAGAGAAATCACCAGAACTTGGGCTGCTATAAATTGGTCTCATGTTATATCTCAGTGTTTACAGGAAGAAGCACCACTTTTCCATTACCAACAATTTTTTCAGAAAAAAAAAGAAAATAATTAGATTTCAAAAAAAGACATTTTTTGTTTTAACAGTGTTTATCCCAAAACCTCTGTTGTTAAAACCACAGGGGTTTTGTGATAACAGGGTGGCATGGGCTTCTGCTAAACCCAAGGACAATCTGACACCCCATGTTATTGTCCCTGTTGTTGTGTCTTTGAGCAAAAACACAAAATCTCTCCCCAGGAGTGCTGCTACAGTATGTAGCTGATCTTGGGCTCTGACCTCCCTGCAGAGGCAGGTGTCAAGACAATTTCCCTTCGAGCATCAAAGTAAAATATATCATTATATTTGCCCCCACTGGGCCCAATCATACCACATTGGTGTCTCTGGCTAATCGCCTTTCACACAAGACCACAAGATCGCGGAAGTTCATGCAGTTACCCATATCTTCTTAACCACAACCCCATGTACACATTCACTTAAAATTCAGGTTCCTGATGAGATTGTGTTAAGCTGAAGTTTGAACCCGTTTGTCGCATCAACAATGCAAGCGCACATATAATAGTTTGCATGTAGAATGAAGACTAAAGCGTTATCCATTATATACACACAAAATAACCTCTCCTCTATTGTTCCTGTAGTATAATTCTTACCGCCATAACTTCCATGTCCTGTCAATGCTGGATTGCCATTGGACAAGCAAAATAGAGGTCAGCATATCTGGGTTCACATTTCACTGTAGTGAACTATAGTAAACCTAGCAGATAATTAGGCCAGCGTGTTCTGCTGTGGCTCAGGCAACTGCTCAAGAGAGTACAGACACACTCACTATAAAAAATAATGACCATTATCTGTAACGTCCCCCCTGGGGGTTTGGGGTGAAAGCAGGGTTAGTTTTTTTTACAATAAAAAATAATATATTAATAATAATCATAATCCACAGTCCGCTTACTAGCTTTTTTCAAGGATTTCATCTACATCTTAATCATCTAAGTGGACAGAAATGGATTGGTAAGTGGACCTTAAATTCAGATTATTTTTTCTGAAACTAACTGTATTAATGTCAAGAATGAACTCTGGGTTCATGATACATTATGAGGATTTTTTTACTGTATGAAAGAATGTCCTCATACAGACACCTTCACACTGTCACACTTTTATCTCATATCATGTATCACCCTTTATCTTCTTCCATCATTTATCTCTACAGTAGACATTCATATCTCTGATACAGATCCCCTGTAATTACCCCACTGATAAAAGTACGTTTTTCACCAAGGTCTTTCCTTTGGTATCACTTTTCCTCTAGTGCCTCCAGCGTTAAAGACGGCACACAAAAGACACATTGAGCACCTTTTGTCGCTCTTAATTTGTTGTTAACATGTTTTTGAATAGCTTTTTTTTCTGCCATCATTTTTATTGGATTGAAACATGTATTTTCCAGCCTACGAGGAAGGTTACCGATAGGCAAGGACACGGTTTTATAATAAAACTAATATCATGGCATTACTCTCTTAGGACATAGTCTCTATTCTTAAGTGTAGTCATTTGTTTAGAGTGCAGAGAGTGGAAAGTGGTTGTACAGCATACCGGATTGTCCAAGCGAGCACGGAGATATCAATGGCCATGGAAAAAAAAATACTCCACCTAATCCACCTCAATTCCATTAAATCTCATCTCTAAATGTGGAACTCTGTTACAATGAAAGTCATGCCCTCATCAGTTCACGTCATGATAAAGCTACAGTTTAAAAGTTGGGGAATGATCAACTATTAGATGTTACAGTACATGATCGGAAAGTGCCATCATGTAACATGACATCAAGTGCGTATACATCCAGCTGTTTTTATGTTCAATTTGTGCATAAAAACAGCTGGATGGAAATGCTGAAAATTCTAAATATTGTAAAAAAGGTTTTACACTGAGGTGGATCGATAAAAGCAAAATGCGACAATGGAAATGGACTTAGCGAATTAATCATTGACTTACATGAAGCACGTGACTTAAACATTCACTCAAGCTTCTGCTTCACTGAGGAGACTAAAAGTATGAAAACATTGCATCTGCGTGGAGCAATGAGGAGACTATAGTGTTCCTCAAATTAATACATGAAACAAACCGAAATGCCATATTTCCATCACGTTTTCAACATTGTTTTCCACCGCTGGAGATCTAACCGGCACTCTTCCTCTGCAATGGTATAATGGCACCCGACAGGAGAATATTGGCCACCAACTCTTTATCTTGATGCGCTCAACCAGCTCGTCCTCATTCCCAGGGTGTCAGATGCCGAGGCTTTGTCACAGCCGTTGGCGTTCGAAACCGCCGCACAAGGCACCCTTAAGCGTCTGTATGAGAAGCACCGGGCTTTCTGTGAACTAAAAAGTAAACCCATCCGTGGCAACAGTAAACGCTCAGAGGAAGTGCGCTGGGAGTGACTGTGGCCGTAAGGCATACACCTCGTTTTTCAACAACTGTAGTAGTTTTAAGCCCAACCATGTTTTTTTTTTCCTAAACCTAACTGTTTTTGTTGCCTAAACCTAAAGTGACACCAAAGGGCGCGACAAAGCGGCAGTAGCTAATGTGACGAGTTGGGATGAGAACGTGTTGACTCAACTTCTAATTTCAGCACAACGGTAGTGGATGGAAACATGCAACGTTCAATTGCATTTTCTTTTGTAGATTTTCTGTAAATTCAGTTGAAATCTGCACTACATTCGGATGGAAAACTAGCTATATACATTCTGTGTTAATATAACTAAGTTTTTTTTCCCCAGCATATTATAAAAGTTCACATCATTCACCGTACATTTGCAGGCAAATATCTGTTGTGACTACCTTTCCATCTGCGTTAAGAGTGCCTGTAACACAAATACATTAAATCTACTAAACTGCAATTAACCTGTAAACGTTTTAAGTGAAACTCTACACTCTTGAACATGCCCATTATTTAACTTGTTAACAGAAGTTCATAGCATTTCAACACATGGATGATGGATTTATTAATATTGGTCTGAATGTACACCATCTACAAGCACATATAAACTCCACCTGCCAGCTCTCTGAAAACAATAGTATTGGCTCACTCAGCTGTAGTCCATTACCTCTGAGCTTACAAGGCTGAATCACTTAAAAGCCATTCATCAGCTCTCTGACAGGGCAACCTACTGCAAACAGATTCAGTCATGCAGTGAATCTTCTCTGGTAGCCCCCCCACAACATTTCAACTTGTGACCTCAGCGTCCACCTGCACAGAGGCTCTTTCATCATACAGCACGTCTTCTTTATGGCTCACTCAGTCACTCACACACTCACACACATGCAGACTTAACATAACTCACTTAGTGTGCACGCAAATGTACACACTCGCACACACTTAAAAGCCTCATCACCTTTGACCTTGTGACCCCAGTTAACTAACTAACCTCTTGTTATTTCCCCCGTTCACTGCGCCTCTTTGTGTGGGGCCTCGCTGAAAGGATCCAGTCATGCAGCACTGGTCGCCCCGGGGCAACTTCAGCTTCCAACCTATCAACGTATCCATACATCTTTTTCTTCTACACCGATCCACGTATAAACACAGTGACTCAGTCACTCGTTCACTTGAGGATTTGAACTTCTAACCTTTTTGGTTTGCTCAGCCGTGTGGCCATTTCCTGGCATGTCTATACTCTCTGATGGCCTTTTATGCTGTTAATGTTAATTTAAAGCCCAGAAGGCAGGATGCAAAGGAGCAACAAGCACTTAGCAATTCTATATTTGAACTTGATCTTGTTTGCATGCGACCGTGTAATGCATAATGAAAGCAGCATATACAGAAGCTTATAAAGGAAAACAGCTCATATCCACTCATCTTCCAGAATAGTTTGTTGAGAGTCATTGACAGATCTTCAGGTATACGATAGCCCTGTAGGACATGTTTAAGAAATGAAATCACTGTTTCCGTATTTAAACTCTTGACCTTCTTGTTTATGTATGACCATGTGTTACTAATGCAGAGGGTCCCTCAGCACTATGACCGGGCTGTTAAGAATCTGCTCCCCAAACTAGTCAAGTAAAAGTTAATGATGCATATACAGTTAACTCCTTTCCATATGAACTCCGTCTGAACTTAATACTTTGCTGGGATCTATTTTCTGACCAGCTAATATGAGATTTTGTAAATACATAATTAACCGCACAGTGACTCTGTGTTAAATGGAATTAAATTGTGTTTCAGAATAGCCTGAAATGGAAATGAATCATGGAAATGAATCCTAGAATTGAATCACCCAAGATTGAACGCACAACCTCTAGCCATGTTTCCACCACAGTAGTTTTCCTAATGTTCAGTGATGTACTAATATCTTTACCTTAGCCTTTTCACCACCTGAAGTCTGATTAAGTTTGATTAATTTACTGCTATGCTGTCTCGTATTGTAAAAACAGGAGGTCATTTTTTTGTTTTGAGATGGGATGACTTGTAGCATGGTTGGCGGGTTTTTACCGATATCAAATTGAATTGGGAGAGATAATATAGGTCTCATAACTGCTTCCTAAAGTTGAAAAGAACTTGTTCTGAACAGCTTCAATGTCCCTCCCTGTTGCCTTTTTAATAACGCTTTGATGGACATTCTTTTTTATTAATATTTCACTCCCACAGCTAGGATTTTTAGGTTTCTCCAATATAATTGAGTTAAAGCTTTTGCCACAGAAACTTTATCTTTTGATCAGTCCAGGTCCAAAAAGAAATCAGAGAAAGCATCAGTCATAGAGCAGCCCTTACTGAAGAGCATGAAAACAAGGAGCCACAGGGCAACTCCTCTCCTTTTTAAGGCTGGTCCCCCTTCACTTATGACACCACTCTGCTGCCCCAAGTGCTTAGGAAAGATAAAAAGGGAAATATTTCAGAGTAAAGTCGAGATATCTCTTCAAGGTGGAGCGACTTTGCTGGCAGAAGTTACTTATTATTCCCCCTGCTTCTTGAAAAACATTTTGTAGTCTCACTGCCGGCTGCCATTTGAGCTTGTGAAGTCTCTCACAGCTTTGAACTGTGTACCCGTGCCTCCGAGCCTCGCCATTGTTTGTGCGCTCACCAGCATCAATGGGTTGCATCTGGGCCACATGTCAAAATGGTTAGCGATCAACCACCAGTCAACAAACCAATGACACAACAGGGCAGCTCAGGCACTCCTATAGCGTGCATGTTTACTCGCACCAACATGAGTCTATGTGTTTCTCTGGGGAGTCCATGAATTGGAGGCTGTGTTTAATTTAAGTGCGAGTGAACAACTAGGACACTTCCACGTACTCTACGCATTCCTCGTCGCTGAGACAGGAACTACATGTTTCTGCTCACCAATACTGTTTATTGCACCATGAACACGGAGAGGGCGCTTTGAGGTTAATGTTTAAATCATCTTCGATGTAACTATATGTTAGAAATCAATTTTTAATGTTCATGCAAAAGTGCTTGCCATGAATAGCAAATACACTGTCAACACAGCTCATGTGTTGAATCATGTATGAAGTTTCTGTTTATACAGTGCCAGTCTTATACCATATTGATCATAAGGCTTTACACACCAGGGGCATGACGGAAAAAAACGGGGATGTGGTCTTCGCTACCTGTGTCAAGGTTGAAAGGAGTAATACAGTTTGTCGTCCTGGTTAAAAAATCAGCCACAGTGTACAAAGGATTTTTCTCATGTAGTATAATTTGCGAAAAATACAAATAAAATAAAATTTGTAAAATATAAAATAAAATAAACCTATAAAATTCAGCTTTGTGAAATGCAATTTTAGCCTCATCCAAGCCAATTTATGCCCTATAGCCAGAACGACAACACTTTTTTTGGCCAAATCTAAAACAATGGTTTCCACATCCAAACATTGTAGTATCTTTGTACTTTTCATTCGTAAATAGTCTCCAAATCTTCACTAATCCTCTAATGAGGGTTTCCCGAACAAACTCTTTACATTCTCAAAGACTAACCATCCAGAAGACATTCAGAGTTACCTATAGCAGACAAGTCATAACCTGTTGGCTTCTTTTACTTCACAGAAGTGCATTTGTGTGAGATGAAACGAGGCAAGGAGAATGCCAATGTAATCAGTGTAAATCAATGTATAATTGAATTACTGAAAATCATACTTAATTGTGACATTTAACGTGTCATAGTGATATTTATGCTTTAGGTTTGAACCCAGTCCAAATGTGTCATCTCCCTCAGGTCATGTTGTGCTCGGGCTGAGACATCTACTGTGAAACCCCCATGACAGGTTCCATTCAGGCCCACTTAGATTTGTTTTTGTCACTTGAATTTATCAGTGATTCAGTCTCTTATAGGCTGGGAATGTTTTTCGCCCCAGAGGCAGATGAAACCCATTCAAAGCCCATTGTGTAATTTATAAAGGCTTCGGATTTGACCAAAATAAGGCTGAAAATAAAATAAGGCTGTTTCTCTCCTGCTGTCCCTCTTTCTTTCTCTCTCTCTCTTTCTTTCTTTCTTTCTCTCTCAAACACACACACAGCCTCACTCTTGAGATTGTTGCGCCCCTGCTCAGTAACTACTGCTCTAGTTCCCACAAGCTCGAGAGCAGCTCATTTCAGAGAGCAGTACTTGTGAGGGTAGCAGACCCAAGATAAAAGTTAATTAGGACTCTGGCAGCAGAGGATCAGGCAGAAAGAGGGCCAAAACAACAGAGATGGTGTCAAAGGACTAACTTGACATTTTGGACTTCAGTATTTTCTCCCTCATCTGGCTCACACCATGGCAGACCAGAATTCCCACAAGTTGCCACTTGAGATTCCAAAATGGCATGCTAGCGCTGCTAACATTCATCATTAAACCCAATGGGTAACACTAGCTGTGAGCTAGCTCATTAACTTGCAACCAGAGCCACTCGTTTCAAGGAAGAATGCAACGCTAATGATGTGTTTTTATGTTAGCTCAAGAACAAATTAAGATTTTTCTGTTTTTCATGATGTGAAGAAAACCCCTAGAGAAGACAAATAATGCACTAACAAATCCCAAATGTTGTTAAATCTTGTTAAGATAAGGAGGAAAACATTTGTGACAAAATGTGGGACCCGCAGAACCGAAACGTGGTGAAAATAAACGGCAAAGGGAGAAGCTGTGGTGAAGAGTAGGAGAACGAATCGGAAAAGATGGAATGGGGGCGTTGGAGAAAGATAGATTTGCCACCTTGAGCCATGGTTTAGAGTAAAGGGGGCATACGCATTATTGAGATAAAGGAGAGATGGGAGAAACAATTGTGTATGTCTGTGAGTATGCATGAGAGAGAGAGAAGGCTAGAGAGAGAAGTATGGTCAGTAATGTGTCTGTAATAAGGTCAGAGGCAGAAGTCCATTATGAAACCCCCTTGAGGCTCTATTTATAGTGACCTAAGGAGGGAGGGGGGGTATAGAGAGCAAATGAGATGGTGAAAAAAAGAGAAGAGTTTGTGATGAAGAGGTAAAGGAGGGAGGAGAGAGAAGGAGGAGGTTGGAGGAAAAGGGGCAGCGAGTGAAAAGATGCCAGAGAGCAAAGCAGGGAGGCGAAGTGTTGGGGAAGGAGTGAAGATGGGAAGGCGAGAAATGGGGATAGAAGATGAGAGCGGGAAGTGTGGAGAGGTGCCAAGGAGAGAGAGAGAGAGAGAGAGAGAGAGAGAGAGAGAAGGGATGCAGGGGAGGACTGAGAATGAGGAGAAGAGGAGAGGAAGACAGCAGGGGAGAAAGAGAGTTTGGCTCGGCGAGGGAAAGAAACGGAGTCGTGCGGTCGGAAAGCATGAGGGTGTTAAGGAGAGACGGTAGAGAGGAGGGATAAGGAGGCGAGAGAGACAGTGAGTCTCCAGATGGAGGACGGCATGAGCAGTGAAATGTCTGATCCAATTTTATCTTCAGCTCTGAATAAAATAGCCAAAATATGGGAAAATCTTCAAATGAAATAAGCCTGTAAGCTGTTCTTTATCATTTGAGTTGAGGCCATCTTTATTATTTTATTGTATGTGTGTGTGTGTGTGTGTGTGTTGCACCACTTTCTCCTCACCAAATAGATAATCTAATAAACTGGGCTCAGCATGGCGTTTTAATTCCTTTCTGAAGGAAACAGGAGGAGCAGTAAGGAGGAGGAGATATGTGATGGAGGAAAGGAAGGATGGGAAACATAGAAGAAGAAAAAATGATGAAAGCCGTGAGGAAGACGAGACGTACTGTGTGTTCCAATACCCATACTAACATACTGTTTAGTATGCCAGAAAAAAAGATTTAGTATGTCCCAATACATAGTATGTCAAATCCAATATGCCAAAAATACCAGGATGTCCTACTGCATTCGGTCACATTATGCAGTATGCAAGCCAGCATGCTTTTCTAGCTATCTGAACCACAATCCTCTGCACAGTGGATATATGAGCAAGAGGGTCAAAGTTCAAGGCACAATGTTATGAGGAAGTAAGGTGTAGTATGTCCCAATTGTATACATACTGCATGCAGTAGTACGTACTGTGTAAGGGCAGCTGTAGTACGTACTAAAAGTAAAAAGTATGTGATTTGGAACGCAGCCGTAGTCTTGCTCAAGAGTGGCTGGGTGGGTCGGGGTCGTTGTGAAATGCGCCCCTGCAGGGGGAAGTGACCAAAGAGAGACGCATGGCTGAATTTATGTCCTCCAAAGCAAAAGGAGAGCGAAACTAGGCTGCAAGGAACTGAAAAAAAAGAAGAGAAAGGTGCACCGAAAACGTGAATATAAACAGGTTTTTCTAAAGGAATCAGGAAAGACATCACAGACCAAGATGAAAAGGAGCTGGGGGACGGCAGATAGAGAAAAAAAAAGTAATCATAAAGACAGATAGACCTGCACAGAGAGATACTGACAGGTGGAAAATATGCAGACACACACGGTGAACACAGAGAGAGCCAGGTGGATAGTGAGATGTGGATCATGGAGCACAGATGTACACACAAGCAGCCAGCCATACTATCAGTTGTCAGCCACCCAGAAAAACATTATCCTATCTCCCCGAATATAGAAAGTCCTTCCCCGGCCAGTGTTTTGATATTCTAATGCACTGCCCCGCGCCGGCTGCTTGTATTAATAGCGATGCTGAGCTGTGATAGTACAACATGAATGAAAGCGAAGCCGTGCATTTCCCTCAGGCCCGGGGTAAGGGAGACAAAATCCATCTGGAAGATAACATTACACAGCAACTCGCACAAGTTTGTACCCCCACAAGCTTACATAAGACTATGCATATGAATGAGATATTCCATCTGCATGTGGGTACGTGGGGTGTGCGTACATTTGTGTGTGTGTGTGTGTAATACAAAGTGAGACTTGTGCATTACAGAGCTGATAACTGTTCTTCACGATTGTGAAATGACTATTATTATTTCTCTCTGGCTGTCCATGTGGTTTGCTTATCTGTTTCTCTCCTTCCCGAACGCATTTCTTTCTTATTATGGCGTTACTGCGATATTACCGCATTATTCAGTTTCAGACAGACCCTGTGATGAAACAGTATTGCGCATTACACTTGTGATGATTTGTAAACTGCAGTGCTTTAAGTTTGGTAAAAGAAACGTGTGAATTTTTTAGGGCTAGTTCTGGAATATGACAAATTTCCTCTTTGCATGAGTTCGGTGTGGTCTGGTTGTTACCGAGTGTGACTGAGGAGAGTTCGAGGGAAGAAACTTGCCCTAAATGGTCGACCATGACTGGATCTCACACCGGTGACCTAGTTCAGGAGTAGGAGGTGGAATTGAAACCCACAGCGTAGCAGAGGGCCGAAACAGATTGGTTCTCAGCCGGCCTCGCCGTGATCACGGTGGCTGATAGCGTGACGCCCACGTACCGAGTCATATGTAAGACACATACGGAAAAAACGTAACCAAAGCCTCTTCGCTTGGCGCTCGACCTTGAAAGAGAGGAATCGGATATTAACCTCTTGCTTTGGACCATCCCTGTGCTGTCCAGTGAGGTGTAGCAGTTCATCTAAGCTGACTCGCGCCACAGAAACTGGAGATAAGCGCCGGCTCAAGAGCCATTTCAGGACAAACGAGGCGTACTTGCTCCCCAGTTCTTCATATGGAGTAGTATACTGTATACCCTCTTTCTCCGCTTTTCTCTCCTTCTGGAAGCTGCTTTCCAAAAATCCTGTCGAGTGAAGAAGAGATAGCTGAAAAGATCACATGCAGAAAGATGCTTGAAGCAAGGAGACATGCTTGAGGGAGATAGTAAGACAAAGAGAAGAGAGAGAGACTGAGAAGACAATGACAGAGGAAGACAGCAAAGCTGTACATTACTGCAGGAACTAACAATAGATGCAGCCATAGATGCACATACAGTCCTGTGAAGTGTGTGTCTGCGTGTGCATGTAATGTTTGGCGGAGACGGCCATGAAAAACAGCAACTGAGTGCTCTCACACTGCCTACCTGCAAACACCCACTCATCAGCTGCTCCTGAGCCGTGCATGTCCTTAAAATGTGACTGTGCCCAATTGCATATACGTGTGATGTATGTCCAACTGTGGGTGTGCTAGTTTCGATCTCAACCAAGCAGCGTCTGAGACGGTGTTTACGCCTCGAGTCAAGTGCAGTAAAGAGATGTTTTGTTTTCTTGATGATAAATCTTTTTATTCATTCACCCGTTTATCGTTTAATAACTCTCGTTTCATCCGGAGCTTTGTGACCTCACGATACAAAGAGAATCACATCGTTCTGATTTAGCTAAATCGGCTTTTAAGCAAAATCTTTTCTGTTGTTTTTTCAAGTTCACTGGACTGTTGCAGAAACTCCAAACCTCATTGATGTGTTTGCCTGTTGTCTGAAATTGTTGGCATATAATTAGTGTGCTTGATTGGAGTTTGAAGCAACGGCTGCTGAAAAAATGGGTTTAAAAGTCAGGAGCTCATCAAAGTCAGTAGGCTTCATCCCTTATAGGGGTCATGAATGTCATAGCAATCCATCCAGTAGTTGTTGTTGAGGTATTTAGACTAAAGTGGTGGGCCAACCACCCCTAGTGCCATGCCACTAGCACGGCTAAAAACTAAGGCTGTGTCCAAAATTACTCACTACTCACTGGACTATATAGCGAGTTCACCATTTTGTAGTGCTGTCTGAATGTACAGTGAGAATTATTATACCCTATGTAGTGGACTCAAAGTATCACCCAATGCATTGTGAAAAGTAGTGGACAGCGATGGTCACTAACCGAGCACTATATACCATCATGCATTGCCTTGAAAGAAAAATGGCCAAGGATGGACGAGAGGAGAGATGATGCAGCGCGATTGAGACAAATCCATGAGTTGTGGCATGAAAATAATATGTGAGCAGAGCAGCGCATCACAACACAAACAGCCACAAAGTACTTTGTATTTATTAAGTTGGGAAAATATGCTTATTGCCTCCATATTCACAATTAACTCTAACCTTTCACAATAAAAGCCATACACATATACACTGCATCACTGCTTACCAGAGGAAACTTAAATCCACTCAGAGCATTTTGCTAAGAGACAACTCAACAAAATAGCTTACATATGTATTTATCACAAAAATGCATGTCAGTATTCATTATGGATGGTCTACGGGCCGACGTTGATCTGACACGTTTTAATTGTGCGACATCATATAGAGTCACTATATAGAACTCCCTGGATAGTGAGTAGGGAGTAGTGAATGATTTCAGACACAACATAAAAGAAAACATCCTAAATGAATAGTAACTGATATATTATAGTTATAGTTATTTATATATAAATTTCAGCATGATGTTAGACCCACATATAAGCCATAACTTGGACTTCTATCAACTAAAAAGAGGTAAATAGAACAGGAACTACTCATGGAAATAAACATACATGCAGGTACAAAACACACACAAGTACACAGAAGAAGTAATTGTTGAGAGACTCAAAGCTATTATAGACTGACCTCTGTGTAGCCTCCAGAATGCTGCTATAAAACATTAAATACTCACCTACTTCATATTCACACACATTCAGATGTACAAAATAAACGTAATATTCAACTATGGAGGCAATAAGATGCACACCAAACATTTGCATAAGTGCACATGCACATACAAATGCATAAACGTATACCATTGCATTGACTTACAGTATTCCTGTTTAATATTGCATGCACACTGACAGCTCTCCTCCTTCCACACACAACACAAACATGCACACACACGCACACACACTAATATGCACTTTGGCTGTGCTCTGACCTGATAACTGGAGGCAATGCAGCTTACAGAATTATAATTTGGGAATAAATAAAATATGCATGTCACAGCCATGCAGTGACACACAGTGTGTGTGTGTGTGTGTGGGTGTGTGTGTGTGTGTGTGTGCACTCTGAGGGTTTTGTATTCATATACTGTAAGTAGCTCGAGCCAAATGTGTCTGTTGGTGTGTGTGCGACTCTAATGTTATTATTCCAACTGTGAATTAAATGAGCTTTATGCCACAATGTATGAATCCAATTTTAACAACACAATTTGAATATAAAAAAGTTATTCATAATGTTATTTGTTGCTTTATGTGAACGCTACTGTAGATAGAACGGTAATCAAATACAAATCTGACTTCAGGAGTAAAAAAAGGACCTAAGGAAGGAGTATATTATATTATTTCTTCACAAAATGCTTTGCCACTTCTCTTTCTTTTTTGTTTTTTTCTTACATTTTCCCTATTTCTTTTATGCAAACCTCGCTCTCACAAGGGAGTCTATGCACTATGAGGAATTCTTCCTACTGTGTAGACTTGATTGCAGTATATTATTGTATGCGTCTGAACCACCAGGCCACCAGGAGACCCTAGATTTATTCCTCTCTTTGCGTCTTTCTTAACTGTGGCCAGCTGTGGCCTGACAGAGTCGCCCCTCTGTAGGTGGGGTCATAAATCTAGTTCCAGGCTTTAGCCGGGGCCTTACATGTCACACACAATGAAAGTCCGAGGACGCCAACCAGCTGTCGCAGTCTGCTCCCATATTGAGATACTCTAGCGTTCAAGTACTTTGTACCATTATGAATTGCCTAGTATAGCGCTGAAAGCCTGGTAGATATATAATTGGCTAAGACGAGGAGTGTGCTGTGCATGCTATATTATTTCTTCTCAGGGTCATTTCTGTCAGCATGGTTAGCCACCCACTCTTTGAGGAACTCATCTCCCATGTGAAATAATGCAGATGTATTAGATTAAATCTAAAAACCCAACAAATCTACAGCCAAATATGAGAAACAACGCAGCAGTTCAACACATCACCACAAACTACAGGGACAAAAAGGACTTTAGAGTTGAATCAATACCTCCCAACAAAACTGACGAAGAAGAAGTTCATACTACTACTAATATATGTACATGCAGTGATCCCTTTGGACAAAGGTAATGGAGTGATTAAGTTCTCTCAATTTGCATGTCTGCTCGTGTCTTGAATAATGTGGCTTTTATCAAAGTGCCGATTGAGGATAAGCGGCTGATTGAGTTTCCGATGGGTGCAGATGATGCGTGGTCGCCTGGTGTCTTGTTTCAAAAGGGATACGACTCTCCTGGACGTGCTGTTTAATTCGCTGGCATGCCATGTCAAGTAGTTCAACTGACTTAACCCGCCCTTGATGTCTTCTTCATAAACAGATTTGACTCTGAGAAATGCACACACCTGCATGCTGGCAGCGTATATTTTATCATGGCTTTTGTGAACCAGCATAACTTTGCTGCTCTTTGCTTTGTCACCGTCATCTGAAGCACTTATCATCTGACAACAACTCTGGATATGGAAGAGAGAAAAAAAAACTCAAATACACAAAGGAATGGAAAAACAAAGAAAGATGGGAAGGTTAAAAGCTTATGATTACTGGAACTGTTTTGTGTCCATTGGTGCTGTAAACAGTTCCTGAATGTCTTGACATAACAGACTGTGAATGGAAGTTGTTCCAATGAGTGATTTGGTTTCTTCTTTTGTGCTCGCAACACAGGAAAAAAAACTAAACTCCTTGAATAAAACAGGCTTTGCAAAAATACAATGACATGCGCTGCTGAAAGAATTACCAGTAAAGGACAGAAAAAAATCAGTATTATTCAGATAGTTTGAAAAGGCTCATCTCAGTAAATCTTCTTTCCAACAAAGACATTCCTAGAGGTGCAGTAGCATACAACATACTGCTAACAATAATATTCTAAATGCCTTTATAAATAGAAAATGTCTAACTCACAGGTATATCTCGAGGCAAAACTGAACAAAATCTTACCCACACGTACGTATAGCTATTGTTTCAAAGCATGAATAATTGAATAGTGGAAGAGTAAACACTTGAGCGCTGAATCCCCAATGGAGTGTTTTAAAAGAAATAATTATAAAATTCATTTGTTATTTTCTAAAAGCAGTAATATCAGCAAATTATGAAAGAGCTGAAGACAAAGAGAGAGGCAGAAGAAAGCGAGCAGTTCATAGTATTCATAGAGTTACAGAAAGTGAAGTGCTGCTGTGTAGGTGATCAGATTATTCCATCTCATCACTCTGTTTGCTATAGCATGTGTGATCCTAGTATAGGGCTGCTCGATTATGGTAAACATCATAATCATGATTATTACGGTCAATATTGACATCACGATTATTTAACACAATCACTCATTGACTTTAGAAACGTCATGCATTTAGAAAGCAGCCTACTTTTTAAAGTTAAATGCATCAATCTGGTGCATTTTGAGAGCAAAATTAAGAGGCGAGATCTATAACAAACTTTGTGCTCTTGTAAACAATTTAATCATAAACACATTGGTTGTATAGATATGAATAGTGATGACCAAGCATGGTAAATGAGACAGGGTTTCCACCTGGCGCCGCCACGCACAGCGGCTGTGACCGCTTCGTCCTCCACATGGCAATTGCCTCATTAACGTCATGGTTCCCTTATAGCATTGGGTTTAAATCCAAAGTATTGCCAAAAAGTCGCTATTGCTTTTCACTTTGACACCAAATCCTCCGCCATTGTCTTGTCTGTCAACTCTCTCTCGTCCCGTGTTTGTGAAATCTGCGTATGGAGCAGGATACTTTCACTCCGTTTGTAGCGGCCATCTCTAGGTTCTAGGCCAGCCAGCGCCGGGTAGAGTTCCTATCCACCCACACCGAGCGGCTCTTCCTGACCCACCGAGCGGGGTGAAAGCGCACCGCTGTAAAGGAAAGGGGTGCACTGGATTTATAAAATAAGACACAATAATCATTATATGTTGATTATCTTGTTTTCATAATCGTTGAAAGACAAAATCGTAACTGAAATTGAAATGTAATTAATTGCACAGCCCTATCGTAGTATGTGTGCTGCATGTTTTGTGTGTCATGATTAAGTGCATGCTTGGATGAAGACCCGCTCTTGTGGGTTTGCTTGCATGCTTTCTGTTTGTATGTTTTTCTGTGCCAATACGCATTTGTGTGTTTTCCTGTGTGAGTGTCTGTGTGTGTTCATATATCTAATTCTGGAGCTCCCTGCTGTCCCATCATCCCTCACTCTCTCTCTCCTTTTCCACCTCTCCCTCAATGGCCCTAAACTCCTCAAACCCTTTCAAGATTCTAATAGATCTTTTCAATTGAATGTGTTTATGTTTTGGGGGATAATTGTGGGCAGACATTCTGTGGGCAGGAGTTCTGGGTAATATGACCGCCAAGAATGGGTGTTTGTATTATCCTGTGTTGGTGAAACAATGTGTGTGTTTGTGAGGCGGAAAGGAGAGACACTGAGAGGAAGAGAGATAGCAAGAAAAAGGAGAAATATGTGAGCCCATGTTTTGTTTTTTTTTTGGTCTAGTGTACACAAATGTTTTTGCACCTTTGTGTTTTGTGTGTGAGTGTTTTCTTTTTACCCGTCTATATGTGTGACTTGTGTAATTTGGCAGCACAAGTGTCTGAGATAGATAGGGATCGTTTCACTATTGTTTTCTTAGTTGTTTATGTGTGTGTTGTTGATAGTGGTTGCCGCAGAGGATTAGGGGTGAAGGGTTTTACTGGTACTGGTTTTAACAGTGTGTGTCTATTTACAGTAATGTGTGTGTGTGTGTGAGTGTGCGTGCCTGTTTCTCTGTTTGCGTATGTGTTTTCGCAGCTGCTGCAGATTCTAACTAGCTGATAAGAGGGCAAGAAGTATGATCTCATGATTTCCACGGCTACTGCACTGATACACATCGCAGACCACTTACCAAGAACACGAAACCCTAACACACACTCGCGCAGACACATAAACCCATGCTCTTACCCATGAGGCATTTTGACCCTATATGGCTACGTTTGGTTTGCTTTAGGACGCAGACACGGTTGCATACCTCTAAATTTCTCAGCCTCAGAGTTGTGACAAATACTTGTTGTTTCAAAAGACGCTACGGTGTTAGGGATCAGCACTGTTGTTAAGTGGCCTCAAGGGCGGAGGTTTTTTTTTTTAAATTTGAGAGTAGCCCCATATCTTACTCTTTCACTCTTCATCAAAGTAGTACAGAAAAAACACAAACCTGGAAACTCTGCACAGACTCTACCGGTATCACTACTAGGAGTTAAAGCAGCAGTGGGTAGAATTGGAGCAAATATGATTAAAAAAAATGTTATTTTTATAAAAAGGTCACTATATCCAAACACTATTGCACGAGACAGGTAATCTGAAAAACATCATGTGTCTCTGTGTCCTCCAGTGCTCCTATTATGGCATCTGCAGGATTTCACAGACACGAGGAAAACAACCAATCAGAGCTGAGCTGGAGTCTCTCCATCTCTGAGCAGCTGTCTATCACTCGCAAACTCCTGCCATACAGTCGAACTAGGCTGCGCTGATCAAATATTAATCAACATTCTGTTACTGTAATGCCTATTTCTCGCCTCAAATGTTTTCAGAAACATCTTTTAGTGTACTGTTTAGCTTTAAATGAGAAAGTTTGTGACCCGGCAGCCATTTGAGATCAGTTGAGGTAATACTAAGCACCGCCCACCAGCCGGAGCTACATTTTTTAACACTTGAATTACAATATGCTGAAAGGTTATTATGGAATTTTGTACCCAGTGATGCCAAAAACATTCTGCCTACTGCAGGTTTAAAATGACAAGATTGTTTGAGATAGTTAAAAATATTAGTAAAGACAGAGACATGTCCATACCGTCCTTAGCCAAATCTATGTCTATGAGTAGCCTTCTCTTCTTTGCTGTTTTTAAAGACCATGTCCACTAATGTTAATAATAGAATCCCATTTCATTATGTTTCTCCTCCCTCATCTACCTCTCTATTGCTCCTTGTCATTTATCCATCAATCTCTCGATCCATATGATAGATCAGCTCACATTGTCACTGGCACTTGAGCATGATTGACCACTTCTGATGACATCGTTCTTAGCAGATTTACGGACATTTATTGGTTGGGTTTGTAGGTTTCCCGAAGTGGGCAGGCCAACGGGCGCGAACGAGGGGATAAATGTGTTTTTTGCCCCTGGTGCATATTTACTACACGGCGTAAATCGAACCTGGACATTGTTCCGCTACAGCCGTCCATTACTGATGACAGCATTCAGGCAAGACGTTTATGAGCTGGGCTGTTAGGACCAGTAATTCACTCTGTCAGGAGATCAGAGGAGAGCGGTGGGGGTAAAGAGGAAGAGAAGGTTTAGGAAGAAGGATGAAGAGGAAAACAATTGAGGAGAGGAGAGAAACAGAAGAGAATAGTTGTCATTTTTGAGATGAAGCTTTATGTTCATGGGAGAAATTTCTCTCCATCCCTCCCCTTTTTCTCCATTCCACCCACCCTTTTCTCTGGCTATCATGTTTCTTGTGCCAATCAATATTTTATAGCTGTCGCTCCAGAGCAATGAACCCCCCCAGCTCTCTGAATGACAGATGAGGGTGAGAATGGGTGTTGGGGGTGAAGTGAAAGCTGGAGGGCGGGGTAGGAGGGTGTAAAGGAGAGTGGTGGAGAAACATAATGTAACAAGAAGTGGCAATAGAGAAAGAGGAGGGCAGGGAAGCAAGTGGGAAAGAGACTGACGGGGAAATGGGTGAATATGACGCTGGATAAATAACCGAGAGTGGGAGAAAATTTCCCACAGATAATAAAATTATGCTGTGAAAACGTCTACCAATTTTCATACTCTCAGAGAACTAATTACAGAACTACGAGAGAAAATGTCAGCTTCGTGACATCAAAGTGGGGACGCTGCCTACTCATTTTTCCCCTATTTGTGTCTTGTTGTTTTACCTAAGCTGCTTTTAGCTCGTAGCCCACAGCTATTCTCCAAGATAAGGACTACACACACAGCTAGTGTAGAGAAATGTGTGTGTGTGCGCACATTTAAATGCACAATTATGTGTTGCTTTTTTGTATACTGTGTGTTTGTTTTCGTAGGAGTGTTTATGTGTGACTGTAGCCATGACTCATTAGGGATGAAAAACCTTGAAGCTGTGTCAAAAATGTTCTGTGTGTTAAAATGTTTTTTTCCCATGAGTCACAGCTCTCCAGGTGAGGCAATCACACACAGAAAAAGGTCTAGACGGTCTTAATGAAACTGGATGATGATGGAGTGGAGGGAAATTACAAGTTAGAAGAAAATGTGCATTGTGTTTGTGTGCAAGCGTGTCTATCGGAGGGGAAAAAAAGAGCCTCTCCCTCCCACCTGCTCTTGTAATCCTCTGTGTTTTGGTGACCTTGGCAACCTGGTGACAAAACATTGTTGGTGTCCCTTTGATTGAGGCCACGGGTGGCGTGAAGTTTGGTCAGACTGAAAGGACAGTGGAGGAGAGAGAGCAGGATGTAGGAGGAGGAGAAGGAGGATAAAGTTCTTGGTGCCCTTAGGGTTGGCCGAATGAGCACTCTAAAACAGTGCAATTTCATGGCAAAACAAAGTAATTTCAGTGGAATCGCAGCGTGAAGCCAATGCAGGAGTGTGTTAAACTTGCATTCTTTCTAATAGCCAGCGGGGGGTAAAAAGAAGTCTGATTGTATAGAAGTCTAGATTTTCCTTTTATCCCTCACCTGACTGTTCAGTTTCTTGCATGCAAGTGTGCTAAAATAGTGGTTCAGTTTGTGGCACGTGCAACACAGTGGGTAACTCCGGGGTCTGCAAAGTGAAGCCAATGCTGAAGTGCCTTAAACCTGCATTCTTTCTAACAGCCAGCAGGGGGCGACTCCTCTGGTTGCAAAAATAAGTCTGATTGTATAGAAGTCTATGAGAAAATGACCGTACTTCTCACTTGATGTATTACCTCAGTAAACATTGTAAACATGAATTTATGGTCTCAATCACTAGTTTCAAGTCTTCTTCAATACACCATGATGTTCATTTAGTAAATTATGGTCCCATTTAGAGTCAAATAGAACATAAAGCAGGGTATGCTTTAAGGCATGGCTACCTTGTTATTGACAGGTCACCTCCACGGCTCTGTCCGGTCTGGGAGTTGTCTGTGTTTTCATCTTACAACTTTAACCCTTTCACAGTGTGTTTTCATTTTATGAAAGTTAATTGTAACATTTTGGTCGCCTAAAATGTCTTATTCAGCGTTCAGTTGTACTTAGCTCCACCCTCTCGTGTCATTTCTGGTTGCAAAAACCAAGATGGCGAAAGCAGCAGCAGTCCACAAACCAATGGGTGACGTCACGGTGACTATGCCCACTTCTTATATACAGTCTGTGATTGCTCCACAAAAGAGGAATTGTTTGTAGACAGTCAAGAGTCAGGAGTCGATGGTACAAATACATCTTTTTACACTGTGCTAACTTATTTTAACATTCATGACCATATCAGAGTTTTAGTTTGTTGGTGATTAATGCATCTGAATCCCATGGGGGGGGGGGGGGTAAATGACGTGCATGTCAGCACAATGTTTTTGAGATATGTGTGTTGGCTCTTCTGTGAGCCTCTGCGACCTTTGGTTACCCATAATACCCTTCTCTGCATGGGTTTGCAGAGGAAGAAGCAAAAATCAGAATCTTGTGGGCTTTCTTTTTTTTTTTTTTTTAGAAATGACTCTGATAGCCAGAGGGTTTCCACAAATGGACACAGCAATCAGGTGCTGTTTAAATTTGCATTTTATGGCTCAGTGGAAGAAAATTGTACTCTGTCCAGGTCACCGGCTTGAGACACAGCAATTATTAGTGATCAAATGAGAACGACATTGTCTACACACTCAGTTCAGGGGACAATGCTGCTCACTGGTGTGAATCACAGAACAATAATGAATGATTGAAATGAAGCATTTCCTCCCTGAACCAACTTCTGTTCCTGTTAGTCCTCAAAGCTAGTCAATAAAACAAAGACTGATTGATCTTGAAGTCTGTTAAAATACTGAACATCAGTGACTGTCATAATTCTAACCTTTCTCTTTTCCTCCTCCCGCAGTGAGGGATGATGATGATTTCCTGAGCCTGAGCGAACTCCCGGAAACCTTCCCCTCGGACCCTCCGGAGCCCTTACCTCACTTCCTGTTCGAACCCGACGAAGGCTACATTGTCAAGAACAAACCTGTCAATCTCTACTGCAAAGCAACGCCTGCCACGCAGATTTACTTCAAGTGCAACAGCGAGTGGGTCCATCAGAAAGACCACACCGTGGAGGAGAGGGTGGACGAAAACTCAGGTGAGTGAAACATGTACACAGATCTAATCAACGAGTAAAATAGAAAGTGGACGGATCAGATCATACCTTGTAAAAATGTATGGAAAGAGATATTAAATGAAAACTGCCATGCAGAGAGGTACAGAGTAGTATCAGTAAAGAGACTGTCAAACTTTTTTGTTTAGTCAGGACATTTTTTTTTTTTTAATTTAAGAAACACTGTTCAACTCAGAGTAAAATAATTTGTTTTATAGCATGAATGCGCGACTGATGTTTGCACTTTGCTGGTGAACATCCAACAATGATAGTAATAATCAAATGACGATATACAGTACATGCATTTAATACATATTATATTTCACATATTTTACTTCCCAGACTGTTTGTACTACATGTGTCCCGGTGAGCAGACACTTCAAACAGTGTGTAGGATCTGGTGGTATCTAGCGGTGAGGTTGAGATTGCAACCATCTGAAGCCTCTCCCGCGTGCCAAGCGTGTTGGAGAGCTACCGTGGCCAACGCGAAAATGCAAATGGCCCTCTCTAGAGTCATTTGGAGCAGAGCCACTGCAAAGAGTGTGTGTGTACGAGGAAAGTGAGTGATGAAGTACGAGAGAGAGCGGCGGCAACGGTAGTGAGTAATGTTATCGACTCCGGCCCTAGCCATTCTGGGCAACATTAGAAACATGGAGGTGCAACATGGCAGATTCTGTGGAGAGGGGTTCCACTCCCTATGTAATGAAAACACAATGATTCTTATTTTTAGTTAATTATACTCTAAAGAAAACAGTTATTAATATAATATTCTGTTTCTGCCAATCAATCCCCCTAAATGTTACACACTGGTCCTTTTAAAGGGACTATTTGTAACTTTCAGAAATGCTTGTTAACAGCGACACCTGTGGCCGTGAAATCAACGAAAGTCAGCGTCGAGCTTGCGCTTGCTCGCGCTAAATAGACATGAACGAGCATCGCTCAACACAGTGAGGCGACACACATCAGCTAAAACCACAATATCACTCTATATTCCAGCTGCTTGGCAGTAATGTTAGCTGACCAGACGAAGGTCTCTCCATGAATCACTGCTGATAGTAGTGTTGGCTTTTCCTGCCTCAGCGCAGGCTGCAGCATTTAGTTCTGCACAAACGTCCACTGTACATTCACTAGATATTCTCAGAGCTAAACTAACTCTCCTGCAGTGTGTAGTGAGCGCGCATTCACGTCTAGTAGAGGTGGAGCGAGTACGCGAGAACGCGCGCGCTGTTTGAGTGAAGGCGAGCAGGCAGAGGAGACGAGGCTTCGGCCACACGTATGCATATGCGAGCGCGCATGTGTCCCGACCCGCAGGTATAAATTAAAGTCCTTTTTTTCCCCTCTCAAGTTAAGTTGACCTCTTAGCCTGCATATGTTTTATGTGTCTGACAATGATGAGATTTGGCTCTGTGTGATCTAAAATTGTCACACATCCAGAAAATGCGGCCAACATATTTCCCAGGTTGTCTCACTGGTGCACTGTAAGCAAACAGGTTAAACCTATTATTCAGATGTTTAGTTATTTGTGCCGAAAGTGAGGTCACATGTCAGACGTGTGTACACAGCTGCCCCGCCGCCGATGCTGCGCTGCGATGTTCACAGGACAGTTTAATAGGATCCACAGTGATGTACTGGACTGGACTGCAGCCAAAGTTGCACACTTGTCACTTGACAGCTCATGGTATTATTCTGCTGGCTAGGTAATGATGAATCACGCTGTGGCTTTGGCAGGACGACAAAGAAGTACACAACCTAGTTTCTTAGACTTAAGGCTGACATGAGCTCAGCTTATGGGTCTCCACCTGCTTGTTAATGAGCCTGTGTCCCCAGAGCCAGTGATTAAACACAGGCTGAAAACAGTTTGAATAGTCCTGATATATAGCGCCTGCAGAAGGAAATACACAGTGGGGTCAACAGTAGCACAAATCAGCACGTCGGTTGTTGAATCGTTTTTTTTTTCTTTTCTTGAGGCAGGTGAGCCAAATACGTAGTACATATTTTACGCGCTCACTCTTTGATATGTGTCAGTGTGTATATTGGACTGCAATTATGAGGAAGCAGAACTTTGGATTCCGTCTCAACCCAAGATGACACATCGACTCGCCTACCGAAGATTTCCCCTTGTATTGCAAAGCAGACCCTGGAGCCAAAATTTGTGTTGTGTGTATATACAGTATGTGTGTGTGTGAGTGTGTGTGTCTGTGTGTGTCTGTGTGTATTCTTTGGTGTTGCTGTGTGGGTCTGCCACAGTGTTAAACCCAAGACGGAGACAGAAGCAACTGAGCAGTACAGTTTGATGTTCCCCCTGATTTACCTGTCACACATGAATAGTCCAGGAAGACGAGAATAAATGCAACAAAACCTGCAAGAAGTAAACATGAGAGAGGTGAAACAGCATGTGTAGATATAAATATAAAGGTAAATATGTTGCAAAATGCGAGAGCTTGTAGATTTGATATGAAGGGCTTGTAGAGCAAAAATCTGAACTATTATGTTGACATTTTCACTGTGAAGTCACAGAAAAAAAATTCACAAATGTGTAGATTGATATTTACATAAATACAATGACAGTTGCAAACCAACATTTACTCATATTCATTTTTTTTTTTTTTTACTTTAGTCCATTTCCCGGTACAACCACAGCTCTGTGATTGCAACCTCTCGAATCAGATACAGCAAGTGATGAATCTGCACGCCTTGACTTTTCCGACACCTCTTGCAATAGATGTGTTGCAAAACTCCCTTACAGCAGAGTGTTTTTTAGCAGAAAAAGAATAGGAGATGACTCCAAAGAAAAGACAAGAAACAAGTTTAAAAAGAGATAGGAGGGTAAACTAATCAGAAATCAGGAGACAAAGCACACTTCTGCTCTGCTGTCCTCCGTGTCTGCGAAGTTAGATCCGCTATGTCCTGTTAGGTTACTCAAAGCACATGAACCGTAACACCAAGAATAGATGAGCATCAAAATCCAAGTGGCAGTTGGCTTGACCTCTCATTATACATTATAAGGAATGTGAGGTTTTGATGGCGTGCATTTATTTACTCCTTAATCACAGTACTAATCTACCAAAGCTTTTGGAAGAAACTTACCTTGACTTGTTGTGCCATAGCCGGCGATCTAACTTTGTAGACATGGAGGACAGCAGGGCAAAAGGGCACTTTGTCTCCTGATTTCTGATTAGTTCACCCCGCTACCTTTGGGACTATTTTCTTCTTTTTTAATTTGAGTCATCTCCTGTCCTTATTCTTTATCTAAGGATGATGTGCCCTGAGGAGGTTCTGCATTACAGACAGAATAACAGACAAAAAAAGAGCTAATGTTTGTGTTTCTTCTAGGTCATTTGTCTCAGCAATCCTGTCTCACAGGAAGGTGTATAAATAGCACGATATTACACAAATTCTGCATGTCATGAGGATGTATTTTACATTTTTCACATGTCATGTAGTGTATGCCATGCAACAGAACTACGGTAACGTCCACGGTTAGGTTGTGGCAACAAAACCAAAACGTCATGGTTGAGCTGCAAATAAGTACGTAAACTAAGTACAATACGTATGGAAACAATGACACAGAAGTAATGAAAACACGTCACAAAAAAACACATCACAAACTGTCTCCTGGTTAAAAGTCCTGTGTTTGTTGGACCCATCCACCTCAGTGTGGCATATTTACACGGATGCGTTTACATTGCAGTCAGTACAGAATGCATGGCGAACAAATGATACACCTAAAGCAAGAACGGCGCTCTTATTGCACGCTAAATGTCTTGCGCATTATTGTGTCATTCATACGCCTTTTCATGCGAACGGGCTGGCCTCAGAAGGTACAAACACCTGCACATTAGTCCTACATTATGGACACGAGTAGTTGAGTGAAATCATTGACTACAAGAAAGTGGGAGAGGTGAAATGTAAAGAACATCTTTCTTTCAAAGTCTTTTGGGGTTTTCCACAAGTGAAATGTGAGAGATGACGTATGTGTGTCTACAATAAGCATTCTTCCATTCTCTCTGTTTTTCCTCCCATATCAGTGTTCATTACTGACATCACACGCAGCTGCAAGTCATTTATTAGTCTCCCATCAGCCATTCATTTGCTAGCTGCTGGATCCCAGACGGTGCGTTATTGAGAGGAAACTCTGTTCAATTAACGACCCGTGGATCTAGGCTCTCATACTGTATGTGATGGACACCATGAGGTCTTTCAAGTATCAGGATCACACCAGTCAGCTGAGAAAACATCTGTGTATTTTGAACATCAAGTCGAATTAATTATTCACTTAAATTCCGATGAATGTCTTGCAGCCACGTTAACCAACGATATCTCATTTTGTGCAAAAACTTAAATTTGATAATTTCATGAGTGTTTCTGCCTGTTGAAATAACCCTCAGGCCTGGTTCAAACACAGATTTGGTTTTACATTTGTGAGCCGCTTTAGATATGCTTTAATTTATGCTTAATTTATATTGTACAAAGCCATCATAATGTCACTTTAATGAAAAATTGATTGGCTGCATGCTACTTTGTACTGCTCCAGGACACTTAATCTCTTAAACACACCATAATCCGTACAGATATACACATGAAAATCCACTGAATAAATAGATAAACTGGGGACATTATGCAATATCAAGAAGCAGTTGAGGTTTCGAGATGTCTGGAACTGGAGCATTTTCCAGGAAAATTGCTCTTTGCGCTTTAATATTTAAAATGTGTTCATCTTTTTCCATTTTTTACATAGAATTTGCAATGAACACACTTTGCTGCAAGTGTACTATTTTGATATATGCGTTTTTCTCTGAGCTAAACTGATAGTCATGCAGTGCAAAGAAATCCAACAAAGAAATCAAACCGTGATATCCTAATACAATAAGACCTCCATCGTGCCTTTTTTCTCGTTATGCAAAGCATTCAGGTCACCTTTGAAGAGAAGACAATGGGATTATCAAGAGATTATGAATACTAGATATTTATTATGCAACATAGTTGTAGGGAATCACATAGAAATCTGCTGTAGGTCTGTGCCTGGTGAAAGTGTGAGTGTGTGTGTGCACTGTTTATCTGTTTATCTGTTTATCTGTGTGGAAACCTAAACTCCGTAAGCTGTTTTCTCCTCTTTGTTTCCTGCTGTTCCACTGACACAGCTAGAAGCTATGGCCCCATACTGCTTTTATTATCTCGGTCTTCTCGCTTGCTCTCTGTCCCATCCTCTCCCTTTCCTTTCTCTTCCTTTCTCTCTGCTCCATGCTGTTTTGTACTCTCGTCTAATTTCCACTGACTGAAATCGGAGCGAGCAGAGGTAGATAAAACCTGAGCCTGAAGAAAGCAGGGGAGAGGAGTCAGGGATGATGGAGGGATGCTGATGGAGGGTGCCGTTGAGAGGATTGGAAAGGCCAACAGATATCAGGGAGTCACACTGAGGAGAAAGATGATAGGAATCCTGCTGTGCTTGTTTCTTTCTCACTCACTCCTACTCTCTCCATCCCCATGTTTCTCATCCTTTTTTTATTTTACAGCAAAAGTAAATTCAGCTTGAAACACTGTTCGTTTGAACCTGGGGATGAAGATAAAAGCAAACAAAAGTACAAATTGACATACAAAAGTTAGAACATAAAATGATGTGCGCGAGGACATTTTTTTCCCTTCATGTGATGGAAAAAGAAAGGAAAAACAAAATAAACTAGAGTTATGAGTTATTAGATGTTAGCAAGGATGAATTAAACAGATTGAATGAAAGGAACAATGTGGAAGGAAGGCAAAACTAAAAGACAAACATCTACAATGCTTTTTGTACCATGAGATACAAAACTAACCCTCTCTATGAAGCCTATGATGTATCACATAAGCCTTCATAATGTGCAGATAATGCATCACAGTGCCATCATAATGCATTAGGATATCTTCTAATGATAGTCATAAGTAATCAAAAGTATGACTAGAACAGTGGTGCAGGAATGAGTCTTAAAACCCGGAAATTAATTAGCATTTTAGCACTTCCGGTTCCCTCGTCTGGAAGTCAATGAGTTTTTTTAATGTGATTTCAGTTAGATGCTTGAAATAAGGTCTGTAACACAAGCTAAAGAGATTGTAACGTTTTGTTCTACAACATAAAATACGTCAGTACATACTGTATCCCACTTAACAAGTGACTAAATGAGACTACTAATCGTCATCACGCCGACTTGTCCGTCTTTACAGCCTTGTTGTGTATACTCACATTCATGCGACCGTGGTGTAGTCCGTTTATAGCCTAACGTTAGCTTTTTACTTCTGGCGATTGCATTCACACTTCAAAAATCATTAAAGTGGTATTCATTTGTGGAGATTATCTTGCTGAACGAAACGTATGAGTATCATAAACTTATCTTATTTTCTGCAATAATCCAAAACCCAATGGAAAAATTCTGTTGGGTTTTTGTTGAGGGAACCCAGGGCGATGCTAACTTCAACTTCCTACACAAATACGTCATTCCTGCAGCACTCTAGAGTTCATAAGATATCACAATGGACCTTTGTCATAACAATTGCTCCATTTCATTTAGTGGTCCCTGTCTCCTAGAATTGTGCACGCTGGCTTGCTAGAAGTGATTAATGAGACGCAATAACTTTTTCTTGTAATATCTGGTGCCTTCAAATGAAACTCGTGAGCTCGTGTTCATTTCCGACAACGTCAACAAACACGTCCCAACTCGTTAACTCTGAGCTCTCAGAAACTTTCCACTTACGAGGTTGTGAATACCACAAGATGGGGGGCGTTCATATGGACTCTTCTCGTGAACACGGTAAACGGTGCCCCATTTGAAGGCACCAATCCAGTCTGAATGAATACATTTGCTAACCACACCGGGCTGGGGTACATGGCATGGTCGTCTCTGGTTATACAGTGAGGATTTGGAATTCAAACACATGATTGGAGATCATTTTTTATTTATTTTTTTAATAAAAAGTGACACCTCTAATAAGTCATTATGGACATGTTGTTTTCTGTGTAATGGATGCAAAGTGTAGCTACATGTGAGTTTCATGACAGCTCAATAGATTACTTGTGGTCCCACAGAGCCTCATCTGGAGGGAGGGTAAGCCAGGTGAAGGTCAGAGACAAGGGTGGAGTGGGGAGGGGGCAGCAGGATGGTTAGGGGGTTACTGAGGTCACTTTCCAACTGGCTGGAACAGGCTTGATTCCCTAAACAGCTCCACTGCCTGTCACAGTTTCCTTATAGCTAACTGGACCTGCCGCTGAGGTCTCCGCTCTAACCCGCCCCCTCCATGCACCCGCGCCAAAGAAGGAAAGAAACATTTAATCAAGCACTTAAAACAAAATAACAAAAAGCAGCGTGCCCTCCACCACAGAGCCACTTTAATACAGTAGCATTATTAGCAGTGACATGTGCTTAAACATGCTTACCATTATCTTCTGAATTAATGTGACTTAAGGTGAGAACCGGCATAATTTGTCTAGATTGCATATCTTATTGTGAAGGGCATTTCTAAGCAACGTGCGTACGACCTCCGTATATCTCCATTAGCCTTGAAGAGTGCTAATGACATATTGTGTACTAGGTTACTTACTTTGTCTCCATTAGCCAAAGTGTGAATGGTTATTAGTCTGCTAGCACTGACCTGTGACTTCGCACCTACACATGCACACACACACACACACGTACATTATTGGCACACACAGTATTGGCTTGGGTGATTTGTGACCTCTTTCCCTCCTTTGCTGCCATCTCACTCGTATTGATTTCCTCTCGTCTTTTCCTCCTTTCTCTTCCTCCTAATGTTTCTCTTCTCCACTCTCCCTCTTTCTGGCATCACTCCCACTCTCCTCTACATTCTTCCCTAGCTAAAGCTCTCACCTTTTTCCTCCTCCTCCCATCTCTTTTGCTCCTTTTCTCTGTCTCTTTCTATCCGTCTCTCCCTCTCTCTTATACTGAGGTTGTTCGATTTCAATTATTAACAACCATCAAGATTTATAAAGGAGGTCAATTAGCTTCTATGTCGGTGACTCCTGATATGCAAGACAGCTGTGTTTGTGTCTGTGTCAATTTTGTGCGTATATACACTGTGTTTATTGGCCAACAGCGTGTTTATGTGAAAGATAATGTTTCATTTTGTGTGTGTACTGTATCTGAAAATGCACTTATGTTTGTTTGTGTGACTGATTGTGTGTTTATTTGAAGTAGACGTTTTCTCATGTCCTGGAAAGTCCCGGTTCACTGCCTCTCCGCTCACTGACATTCACATTTATACATGCACACTCACATACACACACAGGAGAGGTACTCAAACATGGACCAGAAGGGACTGTGATGATCAATCAATGTCACTGTGGGAGCCATTACAAGAGCGAACACATACACATGTGTACACGCACAGTCTACTGTAAGCGTTGAGTGTCTTCAATTGGTCACAGACCGGTGACTCTGTTCTGTCGATGTCCTGGATGATTTCCCTGCGTAGACGAAGAACTCAGTCAACCTTCGCTCTCTCCCTCTCTCACAATGCCTCTCATCCTGTTGTCATTTTCACTCTGTCAATGTTGTTTCTGCCTTTTTGTCTCCGTACTTTACTCTCTTGTCTAATAATATTTATGTAATCATTTATATGAGGGCTCTCAGGTAATGTAATGTAACATGCCATGTCCTCAGATCTTGAGCACTGGCTGCGAAGTGCATTTCTAAATATCTGACTCAACTGAAAGCTGCGTGATTTTGGTTTTGTATATTTATATTACATTTGATGAATGTTGTGCTTGCATACTATGTATCCTGGGCCGGTTTCAGGAAGATAGACTGACTGTAGCTTAGATCTACTTCAGATAGATGTCTAAATTTGTTGCACAAAGCTTTCTAGTCTAGACTATCTGAAGTAGGACTGATTTGTCATGAATTCTGGGTAAAGACTTTGGAAAAAACATGGCTGATCCAGCAACAGTATCAAACCGCTCAACTCCGTTCATTCTAGCTAAGTGGCAACCTCCAGTTCTGAAAAGTGAAGCCAAAGTGCCTTAAACTTGCATTCTTTCTAATAGCCAGCAGGGGGCGACTCCTCTGGTTGCAAAAAGAAGTCTGATTGTATAGAAGTCTATGAGAAAATGAGCCTGCTTCTCACTTGATTTATTACCTCAGTAAACATTATACACATGAGTTTATAGTCTCAATCACTAGTTTCAAGTCTTCTTCAATACAGCATGATGTTCATTTAGTAACTTATGGTCCCATTTAGATTCAAATAGACCATAAAGCAGGGTATGCCTTAGGGTGTGGCTACCTTGTGATTGACAAGTCGCTACCACGGCGATGTCCGGTCTGGGAACTGTCTGTGTTTTCGTCATAGAACTTTAACCTTTTCACACTGTGTTTTCACTTCATGGAAGTTAATTGTAACATTTTAATCAGCTAAAAAATGTCTTCTTCAGTGTTCGGTTGTACTAAGCTCCACCCTCTCGTGTCACTTCTGGTTGCAAAAAAAACAAGATGGCGACGGTCAAAATGTCGAATGAGACGCTTCAAAACAATCAATGGGTGACGTCACGGCAACTTTGTTCACTTCTTATATACAGTTTAGATTCTTGCAGAAAATGTTTAACAACTATTACAGGGACATTTTACTCGAAATGTTCAAGTGTAAAAATACAAAACTATTCCAGAAGCATACGACAGACCTTTAGCAGAGCCGAGATGCTGTAGTTTCTTAATGTGGCAGGGTCAGTGCTTCTGCTAACTCGTCAGTCTATTCTCCTCGGGCAAACGAAAACGAAAAAAATGAAAACTGTCCTCACTGCAGTCTCTAAAAACGCTTCCCCTTCTCTCTACTTGCTCCACAATATTAGCAAATTATGAGCTGTGTTTTCCTCTTTTGTTATCATTTTGTGCCACTGGTCAGCAGGTGCCACTGATTGTTACCATGGAAACATGGCAGTTTGTCCTGAGTTAGCCTGGGGGGGAGGCTTAAAATAAGCCAGTCTTGATTTTTGTGAAACTCCAACTTGAATTGGACTAATCTAAGGGGAAAGAAGACTGGTTTAATGCAACAGACCAGTCTGAGGGCTCTTTCATAGGGGTCATAGTCCTTTTGGCTTTTGGCTAGTCCGACTCATAGTGAAATTTATACTTTTGGTTAATTTTCTATTTAGTCTGGTTCAGTTTCACAGTGCACAAATTAAAGCAGACCAAGTAAAAAAAGAAATTTGCTGAGAAGCGTGTACGAAGGAGCGAATTGGTCTTTTTCGTCATCTATTTCTGTCTGAGTTTTTTCACTTTGACTCGGCACTGATCTGCTGTGCGCACAAATCTCTAATCCAGTTTATCTCAAATGACTTCAGGTCACTATTTTTGTGGACTTTATTTAGCGTATACTGTATATTCTCTCCATCAAGCACACATCAGACTTCAGCAGAAGTCCAGGTCAGTCCTCCCCCACTCATGTTAACCTCTTGTTAACCTGTGTCTATCTCAACATATGCCCGCACAGGCAGCCTGCGTTTTGGTTCGCTTGGAAACAGTTGGAGACCGCTTGCGAGAGGTTGTCTCGGACCGTTTCCAAGGTTGTTTTGGTCCGCACCAGAGTATGATTACTGATTTCACAACTGCCCAAACTAACCGCACCAGAGTTTGTTTAAAACTGACTAAATGTTGGCTTGTGAAAACTCCCTAAATTATCTTTTTTAAACCGGCCGCAGTTGACTATGAAGGCCATAGCTTATGATTTACATAATGTTCCTGCTTATCAAACCATTCAGTGATGTCTCATCCCTGTATAGAAGCATCTACTATCTATTTATTATGTTGAATTTTGTTCCACCATTTTTCCTTTAATTTGTCCCCTTATCAGCCTTTGGTCAGCATGTAACTATTAACATAACACATTACTCAGACTTACTTTCTATTAAAAAAGCTTCATTATACTGGACCTTTAAGTTTTACACAAATATTTAAGAAATGGCATACACCCATGTAATCCCTGAATTTTTTCCTTTGTGGAATATATTTGGCATTCAACACATTTGCTGGTTTTTAAAGTAGTGGCTATAGTAAGGTAGCAGCAGTCACTATATAAGGTTTGTGGTGAAGCTACAGAGCCTGAATTAATAATCCCTGTAGGGAAATAGTGTTTTCACTTGCAGCTCCTCCGCAGGTGGTAGGTTATAGCGCCGGGTCAGTTACTGAACAACATCCCTGGAGCTGGTCGGCATTCAGCGAGTGGCTCTCAAACACTTGAGCTGAGCAGATGTTTGTGAAAACGGAGCTCCAAACTTGTGTCTCTTGATGTATCATTTACATACAGGAGAGAAAACAATAATATGCAACAAAACATTCTGCACTTCACAGATCCATTTGTTGCAGGGCTGTTTGTGTTATTTTTTCCATCCCCTGGATGTATCTATTCTGACCTCAAGCCTTTGTCTTTTGTCAGGCTCTCTCCCTCCGTGGCACTGATGAATTAATAATAGCTAGCGTTGACTTTTTCCTGTATCCTCTGTTTCTTTTCCCTGAAGGCCTGTCTGTTTGACCTGTCACTGATCACATTTAAACACCACAAAGCTTTTGAGTGCTTCTCCCCCTGTTCCCTTATCGCTTTCGTTTTCTAAACCATTTAGCCTCAAAAACCCCCGTCTCTGACTCACTGGCTTTCTTTCATATGTATGCTTCTCCAGCTTTTTTCTTTCCATCTCTGGTTCATCTCATTCAAAAACATCAAGTCTTCACACTTTTGGCTGTGCCATTACTGTTTGTGTCTGTTTTCTTCATCTACGTATTTCTGTCAAAGCACAGTGGGAGATAGCTAGACAGAGGGAAACGGAAAACAATATATGACAAAGAGACTGAGTGGGTTTAACAGCGAGGGAAATGTGGAAATGGCAGGAAACACATCTTTTGGCTTTTAATTGACGACATGGCCACCAGACTATTTTGTTCCCATTGCATTGTCCGAGTCAAATTATGACAACGTTGAATCAAATGGCTGACATCACCATATGTAACAACACAAAGATATGTTTGTAAATGTTTCTAATTAAGAACAAATCCAGTTAATTACAACAAGCCTGTTAATTTGTTGACATTGTGTAGATTGACTCAGCATTTGTCTGCTTTTTGTTATACTGGTGGAAATCCATTTTTAGAAAACATGCTTTTCCGCTTTCCTTGTCACTTCTGTGGAAAAGCTGCTTATCATCATCTGTTTTCTCCTCCACCATTTCTCCAGATTTGATAACATGAAAAACTCCCGTGTTTACGCTTCTGCTGATACATCACTTTTATTTGTGCTCTGACAAATACAGTTATGGTTGTTGTAAACAAAATTCTCCAAACTTGTTCTGAGTGGTGCATTTAAAGGAACATTATGTGTTTTCCTTTATAATCTGGGTCTTATTTATGCAGTTTTATCCATCAATTAATATTGGTTATTATGACAGTTTATCAAGTAGGTTGATTTGTAGATCTTTGTTGACATGGCAACTGCTGAGAATGGAGTTATGGCAAGCAATATGAAATCTTACATTATTTGAATGTACGAATATCAATGAATGCAAAGTTATTATCCAAACATTTCTGTAGTAAATATACATTTTTCAGAGCTACTTTCTGGTATAAATTCGCTGCAAAAAAGAAACCTACATGTTTTGTGAACCATGCTTAAACCACTACATCACATTTAGTATGTGTGTAAGAAATTGAGTATAGTAATTTTATGTTTTATGATTCTCAAAAACACTATTGATTTTTAATTAATCATTTACATCCAAAGATTAACTCATTCAATGCTTTATTTCATTTGCAAAATCACAGTATACCACCTTGCCTACAGTATTGCAATAAATTGCAATTAGAGCAAACAACACAAAACAATGACAAATATGGTCCAGAAACCCTCACAGGTACTGCATTTAGCATAAAAAAATATCATGACAAATCATAACATGGCAAACCCAAGCCCAAACGGCAACAACAGCTGTCAGTGTGTACCCATAGAACCCATTTTCATTCACTTATCTTGAGGTCAGAGGTCAAGGGACCCCTTTGAATATGGCCATGCCTGTTTTTCTTTGCCAAAATTTAGTGTAAGTTTGGAGCGTTATTTAGCCTCCTTCACGTGAAGCTATTATAACACGGTTGGTACCAATGGATTCCTTAGGTTTTGTAGTTTCATATGTATCTTCACTCTAGCTTTAAAACTGTTTTTGGTGGCGTTAAAATGAATTTATGTTAATGCGTTACTATCGTTCATTTTGACAGCCCTAATGGCAATAATTGAATAGTAGCCCCTGTATTATGTTAAGTATCGTATCGCCAGATCCTTGCCAATACACAGCCTTAACATTTAGTAAGAGGTACATTTTTTGTGAACATGTATAGTATGACAAACAGCTATATATATACCCACAGAGATGAAATATGATTTGTGTATCTCCACTCTCCAAGCTGTCCAAATCATTTTTTTTATGCATGTTTACTCCCTTAGTTCCCATTTGTCAGATAAAAAAGTCCAGACCTGACAAAGCACATTCACCCACACTTGTACTTTTACTCCCCAGCTGACAAGTAAACTTTGTTATAAGAATTGACACTTTAGGACTAAGAGAAATATTCTGGGGTTGTGTGCAGTTTTGTGATTGATAGAAATGTTTGTGACAGTATCCACTCGTCTTGATACTTGTCTTCCTTTTTTCATCTACCTCTTTCCCCTCACCTCCCTCGGCTGACAGCAGTGGTTTTGTTGATGTGAAGCACTGTCATGCTACAGAGACCCACAATTCCACGCTTGTCTTCTCTTAAGAGAACGATGTGAATGCTCTAAGCACTGTATCTAAACAAAATAAGACACCGAGTGATCTGGGACTTTTTAAGCCTCAGGTAATTCCGCTGGTCTCTGCCCGGCAACACGAGCTTCGTGAGCTTCGCATTAGCAAACAATGGAAACAACTGGGGCTTTACTGGTTTCAACAGCACAACTCCAGATCCGGTGACATCTATCTTTATTTTCTTGTCTATTCACACTTTTTTGTTTGTTTGTTTGACATACTTTTATATTGACATGACACTGAAGGAAAACAAGGGAATCATGGAGGATGTAGATAGGTGTACATTTGTGAAAAGTTTGGCATACTTGTGTTTCTGTTATGAATTTTTGCACTTACTTTTAGTCCCCAGCTGACATGAAAACACACAGATGACACTGTAGGATAAAATATTATATTTAACCGTATGACGTCCCTTCTAGCATCAAATTACATTCATTTTCATGTAAACACAGTGGAACTCAAAACTAATGCATTCCTCCACAAAAGCAGATATGTTTATGTTGCATCCAAATTAAATGTAATATTTCATGCCAAAATGTCATTGGTGTCCTACATTGGTTTTCCTTTTTTGGTCGGAGCATTGGCACTGACGACGCAGTGAGAGAACGGGTTCTGTCGTTTTGTCTTACATGGACATGTACCTGAATTTCAAAAATGATGGAAACCAACATATCTACACCTGTTTATTTCAGTTTCTGCTTTAGTTAGATGTTGGATTTAACCCTTTTGGATACAGGGATGTGTCGCAAAGAGAAATGATGTTCCAGTTCATCTCTCTGCACTGCTTTCACAGCCAACCCTGTCTCCTACAATTACGTTCCCGTACAACTAAACTGTATTCTCAATTACGTTTCGAGTGAAAGATATTTTTTCCCAGATTATTGTCGTGGTTAGTTTTAAACACATGGTAAACGTTGTAAACAAATCAAAAAACACAACAACACTACTTAGTTAGGCAACAAATCTACTGGGTTAGGATTAGTACAAACATCATGGTTTGGCTTAAAATGACTATGTAAGTGAACGTTGACTTTTTGTTTCACACGAGACATGTACAGCGGTCTCCTGGGGGAAAGACCTGTGTTTGTTGGACCCATCCATCTCCCCTCCCGCCCACCCACCAGTAATGGACTTTCTTACTTTTGATACTTGTTATTATACCACGCAACTTTCATTAATGGTCGCTCAATATACTACATTACCTGCGCATTGCTCGTTTTACTGCGTCACTTGCTGCAGCTGTCTGCGGATCGTGTCTAGAGAGGTAACCCATGAGTTGGGGAAACTCGTGAGATGGTTAAGGTTAGGCATTGACCTCAAATAATTAAGGTTAAGATAGGTTGTCGGGAAAATGCGCAGATGGGAATATGATTTTTTGGAAACAGGGCTGTTCACAGTGATATGTCCCCTTGTTGGAAGTCTTTGCACGTGTGCATTACCCATTAGAAACCAGTTACATGTATTCAGTACATGGCTAAGAAAACAGGTTTTTCTCCCAGAAAGATCTCCAGCAGCGTTATCCAGTTTTCTCTAATTCCTGATTAACAAAATAGGGTGTTTAGACGATGTTTAATAAAATCTGGCTCATCAGGTTTCTGAAGCTGACCGTTAAAGGTTGTCTTCAGTGCATGTTGACTCATTTGACAGCTCCTCTCGTTTTGGCGTTCCATCCACGCTAAGCTGGCAGTGTCAGACTGGTGTATCTTTTTGGGTTCAGCCTCACAGAGAAATTGAACACATTTCATCATCACAACCATTGATTTCCCCCGCTGTGAAACCAACTCAGCTCTCCCTGATGCTCTCTGTTTCACTCTATATATGTCCTGTTCTTGTTTTGTTTTCCTTCTTTCTGTCGGTTTTCTCATATCCCTGTAACCCTCTCTGCTCTGTTGTGTCCTTGAACTAATATCTCTGTTTCAATACGCAATACCTTGCAACACTCATCCTGGTTCACCCCTTATTCACCCGCTGACATCCCTAACTGCATGTTGCAGTCCTCAAACTAATGCCATACTGCCTTTGTTCACCTTGACAAAAAGTGAATTACCTTGCCAATTAAAAACAGTTTGGGGGCAACTAAACACTTTTGTGGTCATACTTGTAGGGGTGAACTGTAAATATCATAGAGTGCTACAGGAATGAGTCCTAAAACCCGGAAATGAGTTAGTATTTGAGGACTTCCAGTTCCCTCGTCTGGAAGTCAATGTTTTTTTAATAAGTTTTTAGTTAGATGCATGAAATAAGGTCTGTGGTTAACACAAGCATAAGAGATTTTAACGTTTTGTTCACCGACATAAAATACATCAATAAATACCCCACTCTTGAATTTTGAAGTCTTTACGTGTCTTAAAAAAGGCAATTGCTAACAAGTGGCTAAATGAGACTACTAAACGTCATCATGCCTTTACAGCCTCGTTGTGTGTAATTGCACTCATGCGACCGTGGTGTAGTTTTGTTTATAGCCTAACGTTAGATTTTTTTATAGCGTTGGAGGCGGGACCCCGGTCATTCCTATGAGAGTTGCTCATTGGCGCATGAAGCCTAAATGGCTGGACTTCCGTCTGGAAAAGTACCCGGATCTTGGGCAACTGGGACATGCGCAGTAGCGTCCGCTCGGTCACATGACTCGGTCATGGGGTCCCAACGTCACGCCGTCATCACGGGTTGCGCTCCAGCCTCGGTCTGGGTCTTACTCACATGAACGGAGGAAGGGAAATAACTCTGGATTCAGCTATTAGTGCGTTTTACAACTTTAAAAACTACATTTTTTAAATAAGGGCTATTAAATTGTTCGTACTGGGAAGTTGATTCACCTCAAAAAAATATATCCGCTGAGTTACAGACGTCTCTTTCCCAATGTAAGTCTATGGGAAAAGTATTTTTGGGCCCAACGGCATCACGTGACGGACACAGAAGTTGTAGTACCGCCGTTTGGCCACTACGAAAGTCCGGATCGTTGACCGGCGCACTTCCTGGGGGGTGGGCTCATCTCGAGCGAGCCTATTGTTGCTTAGCAACAGGGTCATGGGGGCTGGGGATCACTTCCGGCTACACGGCACAGGTTGCCAAAAGACATACAAACGCTACGTAAAGATGGGGTTCAATAATGTCCCCCAACAAGAACTTAGCAGAGATACACCACCCACTGCCTCCGCAGCACCACGATTCAGAAACTATCTGACGCGGGTCTCGATGGCCGTAAATAGACTGGCAACTGAAACATGGGGTCCGGGAGAAAAGTGGAGCAACATCCTCGCCACGCCAAGCAACACACCTCCACCTAACAACAAAAAGGCAAGACTAGTAACGTTACAAACAGTTATCAAAGTCGTTCTACTGACGCTGGACAGTTTTTCAGTGGTTGCACAATAAACTGGCAACATACAATAATGTAAGTCAAGAGTCAAATAATGAATTGGATATAACGCTAGTATGTGATGAAAAAGTAATATGCTAGATGCCAGTACGTTCCCTAGCAACCACCGTTGTAATAACCGCCTTGGTATGTTGCAGGCTCTCTTTATACATCCATGCTGCAGGCAAGAGAGCCTGTTCTATTGGGAACCTTATTATTTATAAATAAAAAGCATTGGAATGTGTCTACAACTTTCATATTGTCATAATGTTACTTGATTACCGAAATTGTGGCACAGATGACTACACATGAACTACATATGATCAACGACATCACTCAATACTGCGTTGGGTGCAGACTTAACATCCAGAGCTCAGTATTGACATAATGTTTTCACTTTATAGCCTACACAAGAGCTGTTAAATTAATGCTGAAGATGAGCCAATCCACATTTATTTTAAATTGGGGTGATAATACTGGATTTTTAAAGATGCTTTTTCTGTGTAGGAGCTTTTTGGCATTTGAAGATTAAATAACTGAGTGCAAGGGCGAGGTGTTAAACTTGACTATATTTTCAAAGGCGTACTATAAGTGCATCACAAAGCTATACTGTAAAAGTAATCTGGCACAGCTTTCTTCAGTCCTCTGCTGGGAGAAAGGAAGTCAGCTGCAGCTTTTCAGTCGGAATACCTGAGGTGCAGCCACTGTCCCATATGCTGCTGTATTATTCACTAAGCAAGACGAATATCTGTAGTTTTAACTAGAATAAACTTGTTCCTACTTTTCTGATTTGTCATCGTGCACATGTGATTCTGGGTGTTAATTCATTCTGCGTTTTTCTGCAAATTCTTAGCTTTGCTGAATGCATGTCTCTGTTTATTTCAGTGCAAAGTATACAATGTATTTATCAGCTATAATGCTTAAACTGCTCCAGTGTTTTAATAACATTTTACTGCCCTTCAGCATAATAAGACACATGTTCAGTAATGCAAAACCTTTAAATGTGCAAATGTTTTCCATTTATTTGTCTTCAGCACAAACTCGTTACCTCATACTGTGTCCCCAAATCCCATAGTCCCATTCATGTCCCATCCCACATGCTTCTTTTGCATTAGTTTGAGTCCATTTGCCATAACTAGCTCTCCGGCTCATTTTAGCCATTCGCTTTAATTGCCTTACTTCCCCTCATTACTCCAGCAGTAGTATGCCCACTGGTGTCCACCTCCTCCCCGTCCCTTTTTGTCCCCACGCTGTGGTTTCTGCTCATTGTGACTGCCTAGTAGTTCCAGCTTTAGTCCTGGGTTGCTTGCTGGTTATAATTGCCACTTTAGCTGCCATTTTCTTAGCCTCTACCTCTCTCGCTGTGTCCCTTGCCCATTTTGTTTTAAGCTGCGAAGCCATAACAATCTCCCTTGTTTGCGAGCTTGCTCGAGCGCTGGTATTCACACTAGTTTTTTATACCATCTTTGCTCTTTGCCCTTATAGCTTTCTCTCCCTCCCCCACCCCCCACTGGCTATTATCCCTTGTTGTGCCAGCAGTACCTTCCACAAGCTTTTTACTCTCTGCCTTACTTTGCCCTCTGTGCCATCAATGCTATTTGAATTGTCATAGCTTCCAAGTTCCCTCTTTTACTTTCCATCTCTTCCATCTTCGTCTCCCTTTTTATCAATCTTGACTTTTTTTTTTTCTGACTCAAAAG
Organism: Sebastes umbrosus; assembly: GCF_015220745.1. Taxonomy (NCBI): domain Eukaryota; kingdom Metazoa; phylum Chordata; class Actinopteri; order Perciformes; family Sebastidae; genus Sebastes; species Sebastes umbrosus. Next base: position 14,103,426 of record NC_051276.1, on the reverse strand, counting down.
CCATGTCTCTCCATCTCCCAGCTAGCTCCCACAAAAGCTTTTGTTGCCTTTCTTACTCTTTGCCCTCCTGGGTTTCTCTTTAATTCTCTTGCCGGCCATTAATGGCCTTTGGTCCGCCACAGTCCTGCTCACTGGATTTCACTTTTTGCCTTCTTCTCGGTCCCCTTTGCCTTTATGCTGGCATGCTTACTTTAACTGTCTCTCAATTTCTGTGGTGGCAGGAACTTACTGAGAGTCTTTGTAACTAATAGGCCCAAGTCAGATTTGTGGAGCCCCATAGAGATTGTTGCTTGGGTCTTTGTAACACCGCTGAACCTGAAATAAACTGCCAAGATCGTTTCTTATAGCATTTTGCCCGTCTGCTCCCCAGTCCCCACATACTTCTACCTGAAACCCATTTTTATCTCCTTTTCCTTTACGTTTCACATTTCATTGCCCTCTCCCACTTCTTATTCTGTCATCCACTCTCTTCCTCTCACTGTGCCTCTCTCATGTTGTTCTCCATTACTTCTACTAGTCTGCCGTTTCTCTCATTTTCCTCCCATTTTTCTTTCTAGTTTGTGAGCTTAACACTCTCTTTTCCTCCATCAGTCCCTCCTTTCTCCCTCCCCCTACTTCAGTTTTATTCATTATTCCTTTTCTTTGTCATGCATTTCCCCAATTTTCTCTTTCTCCCCTGCTTGTGCACCTGTGTTAGACCTGAACCTCTACTATACTGTATCGCCAGTATTTTCATCCTGAGTCCATCCCTCGCTCTTCCTTTCCTATTTTCCTCTGCAATCCTCTATCTGTGCTCCCTTTCTTGCAGTCCTATCAATTGGGTGCAGCTATTAAAACCTCACACTTATTCTTCACATGGAGCTGCTTTCAAAACAGCAGAGAAAAGAGGGAATCGGCAGAGCGGAGTGAGATAAGTGGTAGAAGTGCAAAGGAACAATCTCACAAAGTTTGCATTAAATCCAGAGTGACTCTACTCAGTAGAATGACCTGGGTTTGTAAACAAGCTGCAGATATTGTATGATCATCCCCCCGCTTCTATTTACTTGCTAAGATATTTACTGTGTACCACTTTGGCTTTTGCTTCTTAAGCTAACATAAAAGCCGTAACACCAGAGTATAAGCTTAAATAGACTTTTTCTTGAATATCAGTGGCTCAGCGTGAACTGGATCTCGAGACTCATTTACCGTTTGAGGCAGTCTTCTTTAGCTTGAATCGAAATCTCAACTGAGTGCTTGTCCTTTCTTCTGCAGGTCTGGTCGTAAGAGAAGCCAGTATAGAGATTACACGGCAGCAGGTGGAGGAGCTGTTTGGACCTGAAGATTACTGGTGCCAGTGCGTGGCCTGGAGCTCCGCTGGAACCACCAAAAGCCGGAAGGCACACGTCCGCATTGCATGTGAGTAGACTTCTGTAAGCACGTATGTGAGGTTTAAAGACCAGAGGGTACAGTTCACACATGAGTGAGCATGGAGAGTATGGGGGAGTTCATTGTTCATATACTTGCAAAAAATGTCAATGCTTAACGATTTTACATGTCATAAAGAAATGCAAATTCAATCTTCATTTTCCTTCCCAAAAATGAAAAGATATTTTGCAAATAAACCGGCACACAGACAATCCTACATGCACAGGCACAGACTTCACTCTGTGCTGGGTCCGATATTGTAATATTTAAAACTGGACAGCTGTTTAGTTTTGTAGATGCCTTTTAATCACCAATAGGTTTCAGCGGTTACCGCTAACAAATCCATTGTTTCCTGTGACAGCTTCACAATAAAAGCCATCCTGTGTTTCACCAATTAAATGATTTTAAAGAACTAGTGTGGAGGATTTAGTGACATCTAGTGGTGAGGTTGCAGATTGCAACCAACTGAACCAACCACCCTTCCGCTTACCCCTCCGTTTCCCATCGTGTCTGAGTATTGCGGTGGCCTTTAGGTAACCTAAAAATGCAAAAATACTCTCTCTAGAGCCCGTGTTTGGTTTGTACGTTCTAGGTTACTGTAGAAACATGGCGGAACAACATGGCGGACTCTGTGAAGAGGACCCGCTCCCTATGTAGATATGAAGGGCTCATTCTAAGCTAACAAAAACACAAACATTTTTAGTTTCAGGTGATTTGAATGAAAACATAGTTAAAAAAATTATATTCCATTTCTGCTAATAGATCCCCCAAAATCCTACACAGTGGCCCTTTAATGTAAACCAGCAGCAGAGTGTTCAGTTTGCATCAGGAGTAATTAGATAGACGTCTGAACAGGCGGTAGGAGAGTGAACAACGAGGCTGATATAAATGAGAATTAAAAACAGTGATGCTGAATCCCATGAATGCATCGTTTCCTGTGAATCCCTCATGCGTAGCTAGGCAACTTGAACCTTGTGCGGGAATGGTGGACACCACCACTAACAATGGAGCATAGAGAGGTAATTATAGAATGCATTGAATGGGTATTGCTGAAAAGAAGGTCCATACATAGCATGAAAAACTAGGTTTTATTTCATGAAAATTCAAGGATTCTAACGTTGACCTCTGTTTAGCTTTCTTTTGATGTGTAGAGGAACATTACTGTCCTGAGCTATACACTTCAACTAGAAAGACTCATAAGAAAAAAACATGTAGTTGGGTAGAACCTTGAAAAGTGGTTTTACACAGAATGATAAATGTTGGGGACTTTTCTAAGCAGAGACGTAGCGCTATAACTTCACCATCAGTAGCTTCCTGTTATGGTCTGGTGAAGAATTTAATTTGACAACTGGGAGTCTGACTATAAGGTCACCAAAGGAACACAGGCCAGACTAAACCCAAGCACGCTCAATATCACTCTAGCAGACGGTGTTACTGTGCAACACTGCATACACAGAGTGGTCACATGGGGAAATCATTTTAGGATTGTTAGACCCAAACAACAGTCCAGGGGAAAGACAAAGGTTGAATCCTGTTGTGAGTGATGGCCACTTGGCGGCTCTGCAGCGACTTGTGTGGCAAGGGAGTTGAGATGTTTGATAGACATCACCTAAAAGAGCCTTGTTTGTTCTTTCAATGTAAGCCTCATATAACAGAATGGATCGTCCCTTCAAAGCTCCTCTCACTGGCCTGAGAATTGAGCCCACAACAGTAGTTTTCCAAGCGCCATTGCTCTGGTCAATTCAGCCATATAAGACAACTGGGACTCGTCTGAGTGCTCAGGTTATAGAAGGGTCAAGCAGAAAAGAAATACCAATCGACCCCACCTCCCCAGTTTACCTGCCTTACACTGACAGTGTGGCTGTGCTTGAGTGAACTCTGAAAAGGACAACTGGGGGCTTTGATAGAGTCCATTCAGCAGACACTCAGAACAAACTGCACACATCCCCATATTTAGTACTTTAACAGACAGCATCGCTCTAACAGACCCTCATCCTGGAAATCTGGTTTTCCCAGGTTGGTCTTATACTTGCTGCAGAAGAAAATCCATCATGTTGACCCTTGTTTTTCATTCAGACTATTTTATTTGGCTGTAAACATGTCTCACATTTTCACTTTTGCAGGACTTGGCTGCTTCATTTATTTATTTATGCACTGATTTACACACGTGCTTATTTATTTATTCATTTATTTCACTTATTTACATTTTGAAGGAAGCTAACAAAATACACATTTTGCTTAGGTGTTTAATCTTAATAAAAAAGAACAAATAATAAAAGTAAAGATATAATTATTAAAACAAAGTCACATTTTCTACAAGGGCTGCAACTAACGATTATTTTCTCGATTAATCGATTAGTTGTTTGGTCTATAAAATTTCAGAAAATGGTGAACAGTGTCTATCAGTGTTTCCCAAAGCCCAAGATGACGTCCTCAAATGTCTTGTTTTGTCCACAACTCAAAGATATTCAGTTTACTGTCATAGAGGATAAAATAACAGAAAATATTCACATTTAAGAAGCTGAAATCAGAGACTTTTGACTTTTAATTTTGACAACTAATCGATTAATCATTGCAGCTCTATTTTATACATTAAATTTACAGATCACAAATTGCATAGTGCATATGTACCATACTGTAGTAGACTTATACACTAGTTCAAAGAGTATATTCTGTAGACTACTGCATCATATTTTAAATTGGCCCTGTACCAGATTATTTAGATATAGTAAATATACACTTGTACATTCATAGAAATAGGAGCCGACTCAAGCTTATACAATACAGTGTTTCAGTTGTGTGGCAGTACCGCAGCAACATATTTCTCATTTAATTTGGCTTGTAAGACCATTTGAATTTAGAACAGAGCCTCACAACTCTCTGCGTTGCTTTTGGTATGTGAGGATGTTTTTCTGCCTGTCAGCAGAGAGTTAGTGACACAGTCAGAAATATGCTTCTAAGCTCCGCTAATAACATTCTCCAATGGAATGGGCCCTCCTCGGGGTGCAATGAAAGCTGGGTAATGTGCTGTTTTTGGCTTACGTTCGGGCCGATACACGCTGAGAGACAGATGCAGGCGAGCGTGCGTTTACAGGCTTCTGAGATTCTCTGAGGTAAACACGTGAATGTAGACAGAAATGTACACATCCTGAGAACTGAAGGCCATTACTGAAGGGAATGTATGAATGTATGGCTGAGTGTATACATGCATATAGTGTGTGTGTGTGTGTGTGTGTGTGAGAGTGAGATAATGGATGCGTCTGCATCACTCTATGACTTGCAGTATCCCTGCCATCAATATCATCATGTAACTCCAGCTCTCAGCACATAATACCACATCAATCACAGTGAGTCCAAATCATAGACAGTATACTGTATATACAGTAGATGGACGACACATCTCCACTTCCTCCCACTGTACAAAAGTGAAGCCAAAATATCCCGGATACCGGAGATGCCATCTTGAGAGTTTGACGTCATTTGGAGCCAGTTTCTGCACAGAAGTGATCTGGGACCTGGAGCCACGGTATCAAGGTCCCGCCCACTAACTAACTAACTAACTAACCATAATATCTCTATAACTACATTTATGATGAAATTAACACATTTTATTACACAGACTTGTGACGGTTATGGAAAGTTATATCTTCTCTCTCGTAGTATTCTCTATCCTCCATCTCCGTGACTACTTCACTCAGAGCAGCTGTCAATCACACCTGTCAATCATGACGTCTCACCCCCTTTTTATAGCATCGAATAATTAACTAAAACCAAACTTGTCAGAACACTATGTACTGGGTTGGAGCCCGATGTATGTTCAACACTTGAACATACATCAGCGTGATAAGATCTACCTAAAATGACAGAAATCATCTTTTGGAAAAAATGATTTGACGTTTGACTTTTTAGTTTTGCCCATGTCCCATCTGCTAACATGGAGGGGGCGGGTTTTATGACCTATACTGCAGCCAGCCACCAGGGGGCCTTCGAGATGTTTTGGCTTCACTTTTGAGGAGCTCTTTATATACAGTCTATAGTCCAAGCTTACCCACCCCAGTTTTCCCTTTTTCGTAATTTTCCTGTTTTATCTAGTCTTTTCTGCCTCAGTCTGATTTAATCATACATTATTTACACCATGAATAGTTCTATAAGGCACCAAAATAACTCTATATGTGCTACCACTGCTGCTGAAATGACTTTGCACCACTGAGAAGCTAAACTATTTCTATATCTGGTCTTATTTACATAATTTGGACCGTTCAAGGGCTGCCCAGTTTTTAAATGGCAGTGTTCTACACTAAATCATAAATATTTTACTCTGAATAATAAAAAAAAAAAGTTCTATGCTGTATCAGCGAACTAGCATGCTACCTACAGTATCTTGCATCATTTTCCCCCTGTTTTCAATCAACTTTCTTCACACAGAGTATATATAGTATTTCACACACGTAAGACCTCTCCTGGAGGTTAGGTGGAGAGATGGTGATGGAGGACGCCTCTAAGAAGGCTTGAAGGGCCAATAGATATCAGGGAGGAGAAAGATGATAGAACTCCTTTACTCTCTCTCTCTTTCTCATTGCATCCCTCTCATTCCTTCCTTTTTTTCTGTGTAGTGGGTATTTTCCTTCTGACTTTGTCTGCCCCTATGTCCTTCACTTTCTCTCTTTGCATTATAACAGTGATTTTTTCCTTAACCAGATCTGATTACACTCAGCCCCTCTTGCGATAACCTTTTACTTCAAATCGACCCAACCTCCTGACCTACCCCGCTTTCGGCTCCTATTTGGATCTACCGTTGTGATTAAAATGCTTCCTGGCAGCTAGAGCTTGCTGAGCAAAGTGTCTTTTTCCACCGCACCGTGCAATAGCAATTCAGCATTTCTCTCCTGCATTCCCATCTCCTCTTCCCACTCATTTTTTCTTATTTCCCCTCTCCCATTGTCTCCTCCTCTTTTAGCTTTTTTTCTCACTCATCATGTGCTTATTGTTTGGTCTTCTCACTCGTGCTCTCTCTTTTTTTGCCTCTATCTTTTATCATTCTCCAGCATCTTCAGGCTGTTTTAATAACTGTAGAATTAACACTTGGAGGCGTTATCTGAATACGCAGTTTGTAGCTGGATAATGGCAATCAGTGTCTTGGCTGTAAAAGTGTCAACCGCACAATCGGAGATATTAAATCTCTGAGTGATTTGTTGGTCTTTTGGAGGAGGGTACTTTAGCTGAGTTATGGGTGTACGCAGGCAGCTTAATTCAAGTTTATAAAGCAGGTGAGACAAACACACACACATTCTTACACTCAGCCATGCACAGCATTGCAGGCACGTACACGGGGGTAAGCGAAACACAAGACACATACATACACACAAATGTGCATGCAGTGTCAGTCATGCTCTTTGGCCCTGCAGCTATCAGGTCAAGTCTTTCTCCTTCAGCGGATTAGCAACGTGTCAAGGTCACACACACACACACACATGCACACACAAACACCCAGAGTCACACACATTTCAGATGATGGCAATTTGTTCTGCCACCTTCCACTGAGACATGTGTGTGCATAGCAATCAGGAGTCCAGACACTCTGGGACACAGCAGCTCCTTGTGTCAACTGGAAAATGTCTGTTAGCGCATTTTGTCTGTTTTGTTTATGATGCAAATGCCTCCGCTGCATGAATTTAGGTTTTTACTTCAATCATGGATGAATTAGACCAAGGAAAACACGGCTCAATAGGGGTTTCTCGTGTTAGATTTTAAGCATTGATTAAAACCAAATTCTTCTACACTCATTTAGGCGTAAACCTGCATGTAGCTTACAACATTATAGGCAGGCGTTTGTAACCCAGCAACTGCAGTTTGTTAGCCAACCTTTCTGGTATGAAACTTGCTCCACAGCGCGGAAACCAAATTTCCCTGACAACCACAGTCTCAATGATATTTGGCCTTTTTTTTTTGCATGAAGTGGCATGCTTAGCAGTTTCATTAATGCATATTCAAATCAGACTTGATATGCCAAAAGACTCCTGCTGTTTCTCCCTTCACACTCACCCCGACACTTATGCAAACGCTGTCAGTGGAAAACCGTCAGTGTTTTTCTCTGGATGACATCATCAAGAGAGTCTTGGTTTCTGGCTCTGAGAGAGTCTTCATGATGGTCACAAACACTGAATAAACATTTTTATAGTGAGGACTCATAGTGTGTATGTGTGTGTGCGAATGTGCGGTTATGATGTCTCACCATCGCTGTGAGCCACTGAGCTTTTTCCCAGATGTCAAGGGCTGCTTCAGTGTACTCTTTGGTGTTAAAGTGGGAAGCCACAGTGTTGATTTAACCATACAAAACTTAAGTGACTTTCCAAAGTCCAAGTGTGAGGAAAAGTAATCTCATATCAATATCATTAACAACATTGTTTTAAGAGAGGAACAAAGGAACCACTCTACGGGAGGCCGAGGGGATCATCGTTATGTCTCATTAACCCATGGGGTCGCTGAGGCGACTCCCGTAACCAAATGCAATGTAAAAGTCAAAGGTTAAAAACAAAAAACGAAAGATCTTTGCAAAAAGAAACTCAATAAATTGGAGTTGTTAAGCATTAAGTACTAAGGCAGATGTAGCCAACATTTCACAAAGTGATAAATACATCACCAGAGCTGAGATAGCCTACTGTATAAAGGTTGAAAGTCAAAAATATCTTTTCAGATGAAGCAAACATTTGAGTCAGTACATAAATGTTTGCTCGGGCTTGAACACAATTTCCTATTCATGTCAATGTAACAGTAGCTGTGTTTCCATTCAACTGTCAAGCGAATTTTAAGCAAACTTTTGAAATGTCGCAAAAATGAATTGTGGATTAGGCGCGTTTCCATCAACTGGGTTGGAGCAAATAAACTTGGCTTGTTGGCTACAGCGTAGTTTTGTCAGAAGTTAGCGCTATAGGCTACAAAGGGCTGTAATCTGCCAGTAAACAGAGTAGAAGAAGTAGAGGTTGTGAACCGGAAACAAGACAAGTCAGCTTGGCCATCTAACCCATCTATGATAGAAACATGGAGAGAGTTCTTGAGAAATTTGTTTCAATTTGGCAAGATGTAATGTTTCTTTCGTGTCAGATAGTATTGGTCATGTTTCATGCTGTCTGGAGACGATGACAAGCATTCATACATTATGGGAATATCCGAGAAGAAACAGCTGATCAGTCATGTGAGTTAAATGTTCTCTATGTCAGAATTGATTGTGTTATTTGCATAACACATTTAATACATGAACTCTTTTTCAATAAAGGCAAAAACCACCTCAATCGAGCGTAAAAACGTTTTCTCGCAATTTAGGAAGTTTTATTGAATTTTGCACATAAAAATATGAGAATGGAAACACGGCTATTGACATTTATTGACTAGCATAAAACAGTAACTCTCTTACAACTAATGGTCTAAAAGGAAGAACGGCCCATGATGACACGCAGGGATCATTTTCTAGACTAACAGAATTTTCTCTTCTTCTTCATTGAAATATTTCCATGATGGATTTGTACTTCATATTTCGAAACCATAATTTGTTTTTGACTGAGGATTTTAAGTGAACAGTTTAATTTGTTTGATTTGTTGTGCTTCAGAGTGCCGGTGCCATGTCAGGGAATTGAGTTGTTTACTTGTACAAAACTTGACTGGGGATGGAAATACCTTCTCTGATCTCTCAGGCTGATCACAGGTTGGGAAGTGTTGAAATGACAGGGTGGAGTTCAGTGAAAGAACTGGTCTGAGTGGAGAGAGACACTCTAAAGTCACTTAGAGAAAATTACTCCCTATATAACCGCACTGAAAATGACTGTCACACTCAAGGTCACAGTCTACCTTCAGTTCTTCCTTTTTTTGGGGATATTTTGGAGCTTTATTGGATATTTGAAGACATTTGTATGCCCAAAGATTGAGGAGGTACCCATAAACACATATTACTAAATACCCTATGGCCTTAGGATATATTCATGTTGTCATGAAATGATTTTGCATAAACAAGCTATTCTGTGAAGGATATTTCAAAGCTTGTTAGATGAACACAAAAGTGATGGTTATTGAGCTAAATATTATATGCAGCACATAATACAATTATTCAGTAACTTTTTAAATCACAGCATTTAATTACTTTCCCAAGCAGAAAGCAATACATATTCACCTCATTATTGTAATATAATCTCATTGTAATGTAATATTTCATTGTTTAAAATTTAGATTTTTATCATTTAATACAAATCCCCTACATTTACATTTCCCCTGCTGTTTATTAAATATTACCTTTCCCTCTTGCGTGCTTTATCACTTGCATCTTTTAGTTTTTTTCTAAGCCAGTTGTTTGATTGTTTCCATTGCATGCCATCATGTAGGAAATTGGATGTCCAAATGATCCTCCCTGAGACTTAAGGAGAGTACTTTGCTTGCTACTTTCTTCCCAAGCATCTCACATTGCTCTTTATTGCTTGAGCAGCTCCAGCAGGGGAAACCGTTATGATTTGGCATGGGTAGCAGGCAGGCAGAGACACCCATTTTGGATAATTGCTCTGAAATGTGCTTAGGTAGAGGTGCCTGAGGCAACAAACTCACCACAAACATAATAACAGTTTTAGTTGCGCAGTGGAAGAAGTTTTAGAGGGAGGAGGAAGGAGGCGGATAGAGACAGGGAGGGAGGGAGACGAGGAGGCTGAGAGAGAGAAAAAAAAGAGGAGTTTATGCAAGAAAGGTCATTTTCTGAATAGATGCTTACACTGCTTTATTGTGTATACAGTATACACGGGAGTTCAGACTCTGCAAGGTTGCCCTCTGTACTTTTCAATCCTGTTGTGGTTCTAAGTTGTTCCGTGAATTTATCATTGCTTTTGTTATATTTATGAAGCCGGATAGCATTATCTGCAGTTTGGGAGTGAAGTGGGGTCACTGAATTGTTAGGACACAGCTGTCCCTCCTCCCCTGTTCACATATTTCCCTTGGGCACATATTTGCACACATGCACAAAAACGCACACCTTCCATTGACGTGAATTCATGGTCCCCTGGTGTCGTGAACACAATGTCACATTCCCTCTTCCTCTAAAACCCACGCACACTATTGCTACCAAACTGGCAAAAAGTTTCTGTCATAGCCTGCTAGCACTGTGTGTGAATATGTGTGAGTGTGTATGTGTGTGTTGTCTGCTCATCCCCCGAGCGGTTTGCTTTAATCTCCTTTAATTTCATTCTCAATCTTTATGGAAATCAACTCTCACAACCAGCTCCTCATTTCACCATCTCCCTCACTAATTAAGACTAGGAAATTGTTCCTGGAATTGGCTGGCATGAGAGAAGTGTGTCTCACTGCTCAATCACTTCCTCATTCTCGCCTTGTGTCTGCAGTTGTTGTTTTGATTTTTTTTAACGTGAGTGAGTCTGTTTTTCTGTCCCGCTGTGGGCATCTTACCATTTGTGTTTGTGGTTGTTCTGTCTCCATGTATGTGTTGTGCCTGCTTGTTAGTCTCCATCTCCTGTGTGTATTTTCCTCACTGTGACAGTATCGCACTGTCTCCATCGCTCTTCTCTTTGTCTTTCAGTATCTGTCCGCGTACGCGTGTCTATGTGTGTTGTGTGGGTAGCCATGTGGTGGATTTAGGGCTAAAGCTTTGGGTGATTACTCCCATAATGAACCATCATGCTCTGTTCAGGCTGTCATCCCCCACAGGGATTGACTGTATTATGAAGTTATCATTCAGCCTCAGCAATACTCTGTGTCCTCACATAACTCTCTTAACCAATAGAGCTCTCTGCACGGAATCTGATAATGATAAGATTTATATTGCATGAAATTAAGCCTGGTCATTCAGGTGGGAAGATGTTTTGGAGAGTTTTTTGGAAATCTTAAAAAGCTTTGTCAGTGGTGTATCTCTGGAAAGCAGACGGCATGATCATCTCTAACGCCTTGTTCGCACATACAGATTTATAAGTGTCAGGCTCTTAGCTCTCATGAGTCAGTATCTCATCTCCTTCTGCTTTTTAACTTGCTTATACAGAGTAGCTCCTAACTTATATATATAGTACAACAATACAAGAATGAAAGCACAGCAGGATGGTAGAAAAGACATTACCAATATTTCATCATAACTTATATAAGAATATTTGCATTATTTATAAATGATTTACTTTTTAAAGGGGAGTTTGCACTTGTCCTCATATTTCTAAAACTTTTTTTTACTGCATGCCTCGATAGACATTGTTAGCATATATTATATTTCTGCTGTTTGCCTGCACAAGGTAGAAGTACAGAATTTGGGATATTAGTAACGTTAGCATGTATGAACTTCCTACTGATTACCATCAAAATACAGCCGACTAGACACTCAATATATGCCCTGTCACGCTTCAGATGCCATCACTCATATATAATGTATCTATATATTATATATCAGTTACAGGACCTCATGAAAAGTGACGGCACACTTTTTTAAAATTTGAAATATCACTAGCATAACTATGTGATGCATTTTAGAATCAAAGCCAGATCTATCAGACGTCACCAAGTCACATACCGGTGATCTGTTTGATGTGCATTTCAAAGCATTGATTATAGAGCCTGACAAACGTTTGCACTCTTCATTTAACAGCCATAAACACACAGTAACAGTTTGAGTTGGTCTGAGACATTTTTTTTCCTGTTACTGGGGCCTCGGCTCTCTTAATATATAAACATATGTATAAATGTAATACTGTAAGACACAAGAAAGTAATTGATATCTTTTTTTCAGCACAACATGGGCTATTTCAATATGTATGCTGCAGTGATATTACATGATGTTATAAAAAGTTCTGAGACCAAGAAGTCAAAAGAACAAGTAAAACAGAAATTTAATGTTTTAGCTATTCATTAATTTTCTACAATAAACAACAATGTGCAAGAGGTTATGATCTTCACATTCATAGCCCAAGGCATCGTGAAAAAAAATTAAAAAAATAAAGACTATTACACAGACACAGAACCATTTACATTTCTACCATAAAACCGTTATTATTTTGCTATTCTCCGCCCTTTTGCCAACCTCGTCACTTCCACCAATGTCTCTACGTAGCTCAATACACTTCAGATAACTATCTTGATATATTTATCTTGATATATATATTTACTCTTTGAAGGTTGCTTCCTAGTTGCAGTAGGATTCGTCAATGCTCAGGACACAGCATATATTTCTTTGCATTGTGTACGGTTCCCCACCATAGACTGTAAATAAGAAGTGGACGTAGTCACCATGATGTCACCTATTGGTTTGTGGACTGCTGTTTTGAAGCCATGAGTTCGGCATTTTGGCCGTCGCCATCTTGGTATTTGGCCGTAGCATTTTGGCCCTAAAGCATACGTTGCTTTATCGTCTTTACGACTCTAAATGGGACCATAATTTACTAAATGAAAATCATGCTGTATTGAAGAAGACTTGTAACTAGCGATTGAGACCATAATCTCATGTTTACAATGTTTACGAAGGTAATAAATCAAGTGAGAAGTAGGGTCATTTTCTCATAGACGTCTATACAATCAGACTTATTTTTGCAACCAGCGGAGTCGCCCCCTGATGGCTGAAGAAGAATGCAAGTTTAAGGCACTTCTGCATTGGCTTCACTTTTCAGACCCGGAGGTGTCCCACTGCTTGATACCTAATAACACAGCTTGTTATTGGAGAGGAGAGCGTCGACATGTCTGCCAGAAATCTCATTTATCAAAACAGTAATGTCAAAGAGTTGTTTGTGTAGTGAGCATTGGATAATTAAGAACATAAAACATTGACTTAGCTTTTTATTATTTTTTGAAAGTGTCCAAAAAAACACACTGTTTCCTTGATGGATTACCAAGCCCCTGGATGGACTGTAACAACAAGTGGTGGCTCGTTGTAACAGTGAAACGGTGCACTACAGGACAGTATGAAATGAGTGCTTTTGCAATTGAGGGCGACTGATGCAACCCCAAAGAAATGGGCATCTATTCCTTAGAGGTTTATATGCTAAAGTGGAGGTGTTCACTTTTTTCACACAATACGATTTGCGTTATATGCATCTCCCAATAGCATTGCTCGGACATTCATCTATTCAACACAGTTCCTTTTGCTTCTTCAGTATTTTAGTCTGTCTGTGTGAATGTGGAAGAGAGTGATTCATGATCATACATTTAAACAACTCAAAACTTCAAAGTTCTTATACTTTTGTAAGCTGAGACACATAATATCTCTCCCCTTGTCTTTGTCAGATTGGGATCGCGATAAAGGAGATGTAATCAAAGTCAGATTGATAGCTGTGAGGTTTGATGGATTGCTGGTTGGTTTTTGAGAGAGATGAGGCAGATAAACACAGATGATTCAAAGTGGACTCACTGACAGGTGCTTCTATTGAATGGTTTGATATATAGAGACTGTGGTGGACATAAACAAGTCTTAAGGTAAAGACCAAGCAGGTGGTTTTGGCATTAAGAAAGAGTTAGGTGGTCATGCTGTGTGCTGCCAACTTCTCCCTCCTTCCTCCTCTCTCTTTCTGCCTCTCATCTTTCAACCCCCCACCCGCTGTCCAGACTCCTGCCCTCCACACACCCCCATCCCATTTTACCTCTCCTTCTCTTTCATTGGGCCTCCTTCTATGTCTATGACTGTAAGGTGACTGTCCTGATGAAATACCCAGAGAGTGTGACTCTGAGTCGGCCGGTTCAGCGTTGAAGAAATGTTCTATCTAGTGTGTGCTTGTGTCTGTGTGTGTCCACAAATGGTGTACCACAGCTGATGGATAAGGTGATTAAGAGTACACCTGGGAACCAGGAGAGTAAAAGGACATAAGGATAACACACACACCCGCACACACACACGCTGTGTGTCCTCCTATGAAAGTTTTCTGTATGGTTTTAAAAACTGAAGGACAAAGGAGAGAGGATTTGTCTTCCACAGCTGCAGCTATCCTTTACAAACTAACAAAGTGACTCTCAAACTCTTCAAAGTGAAAAAGTTGTTTTATTATTAATATATCAAAGAATGTATCAGTTAAATAGTGCTGTTGATGCTGCCATATCAACAAAACCTCTGGATACTTTGAAATAAACAAACGCTGCAAAGATTAATCCATAATCGATTAGTTGTCAACTATTAAATTAACTATAAAAAAAACTATTTTGCTAATCGATTAATCAGTTTGAGTAATTCTTTTAAGAAAAGAAGCTTCTTAAATGTGAATATTTTCTGGTTTCTTTACTCCTCTATGACAGTAAACTGAATATCTTTGATTTGAGGATAAAACAAAACATTTGAGGACAGCGTCTTGGACTTTGTTGATTGACATTCTTCACTATGTACTGGCATTTTATAGACCAAACAACTAATCGATTAATTGAGAAAATCAACGACGGATTAAAAAACAATGAAAATAAAATAAAATAAACGTTAGTTGCAGCCCTACATCATGTATCTGCAGATACAGTATGTAGCCAGTGTAATTAACCATCCTTACATGCTGATATTCGTTAAATTTGTGATATGTAAAACTTTCATTCAGTTCCAAATGTTGCTCTCCCATGCACACAAGAACACACGTGTCCAATACACACATCCATATACATGTGTGCACAAATGAATATTTGTCGTAATGTATACACATATATAAATGGATAAAAAGGGCAGTTTTGCAAATCCTTTTATCCAGATTATATTGAGTCTGTATTCTAGGAGAAATCAGATCATAAACCTTTGAGTGACACCCAGAAGTTCGGATGGAAAAGCCTTCGTCCCCTCCATATGTTCTTATTTAGAAACCCATCACACCCATCGGATCAGCATCGTAAATAAAGTCACCTGCTAAGTCCCGCAACACTGCCACCCCTCTCAGGTTACAGTTTGTTTTATGGCCTTTTTCTATGGCAGGCTAATTATTTGAACATGTGTTAAGCTCAGTTGCCAATAGAGGGATACTTGCATACAGTATGCTATCTGGCAGCAGACTGGGGAGGTGAACAGAAAAGCGAAGGACAAGGTTAAGAGTGAATAGCATTACAGTGTCAGGGGAAGTTTAGAAAGTAGTGTAGTGAAAGAAACTGTTGCAGAGGCAATACAAGAAGACTCCAAATCAACAGCTGAAGAGTGGTTTCCCCTTTTGAACTCTCCCAATGAATGAAATTCGGGCTTTTGTGATAGAAGAGTGGCAGCGAGAGAAACAAAGTCTCGGAGAAAAATGTATTCATAAAGATCAGTTAAACAAAACTGTCCTTCCATCCATCCATTTATCCATCCACCCACAAGGGTTTTTGTGTTCTCACTCACGTCCTTCAACGCCTTCTCTCCATCCTCCTTTCTTTTGTCTTCCCGTCTTCTGTTGTTCTTATTTAAATGTCTAGCTAATTGTCTTCAAGTCTGCTACTGTGAGCATTTTTTCCCCTCAAAATGAAAACAGCTGAGCCCTCTCTGAAACGTTCTGTGGAAGAAATGGCAGCGCATTCCACGCTGCTTTGTAATGCTGTCATTTATCACAGTATGTGGACCATTAGTGTGAATCATTTATTGTCTTTGGCCTGCTTGAGATCCCCTAATGCTGGCATGTCTATACGGAATGAAAGCAAGGTTAAAATATTGTGGATAGTGATTGGGGGTTGCGAGTATGCAACAAGGCAGCCTGTGTTTAGTGTGTGAAGCAGCTAAAGCATTTTAAAGCATGATCAACAGAGTGTGTGTGTGTGTGTGTAAAACTGTTGCAACTACATTCTTAACATGCAAACGTGTATTTGTGTGTGTGTGTGTGCCCATGTGAGCATTAGTTGCCTCTAAGAATATACAGCTAAGTGTTTTTCCCTGTTGTTTACATTTCTGAAGTGACACGAGAGTGGGAGAAGTCAACATATGCCTGGCTGACTTCAACCACCAACTCCGTAATTACTGTGTCATTGTTGCCACGGAAATGAGGTAATGAGCCTGGTTTAAAATGACATGGCACCATCTCCTAAATGGGCTCCCTGACTGCTGAATCACAGCAAAATGGCATCCCACACAAGTCTGCTTTCCATTGAAGCTTTTTGCTTTTGATGGAATTCTTGGCGTTGCTGTTGTATGTTATATTCCCAGGGTTGTCCTGGTTCATATACTGCATATAAGAAGTGGACGTAGTCACCGTGATGTCACCCATTGGTTTGTTGACTGACGTTTTGAAGCCTCGCATTTTGGCCGTTGCCATCATGGTTTTTGGGCATCGCCATCTTGCTGTTTTGCAAACAGAAGTGACACAAGAGGGTTGAATTAAGTACAACCGAACGCTGAATAAGAATTTTTTTAGGTGACCAAAATGTTGCAGTTAACTATGATGAATTGAAAACACACTGTGAAAGGGTTAAAGTTGTAAGACAAAAACACGGACAACTCCCAGACCGGACAACGCTGGGGTAGCGTCCTGTCAATTACAAGGTAGCCACGCCCTAAAGCATCCCCTGCTTTATGGTCTATTTGGCTCTAAATTGGACCATAATTTACTAAATGATCATCATGCTGTATTGAAGAAGACTTGAAACTAGCGATTGAGACCATAAACTCATGTTTAAAATGTTTACTGAGGTAATAAATCAAATGAGAAGTATGGTAATTTTCTCATAGACTTCTATACAGTCAGACTTATTTTTGCAACCAGAGGAGTCGCCCCCTGCTGGCTGTTAGAAAGAATGCACGTTTAAGACACTTCCATATTTGCTTCACTTTTCAGATTCGGAGTTGCCTACTGTGTTGGTTAGATATTAAATCATTAGCAGTATGAGCACATATGGTTTTCTCGTTTAAAGTCAATGTCTCGACCTTTTTTGATAACTTTTCCAGTGGATCAGTGTGCGACGTGAGCTTTTGCACTGACTTCCTAAGCAAAGTTCGCACGACCATTTCATAACCTGATAAATTCAATAAAATCAATATGTCATCCAGTATCATTTTGAAGTAACGATTTAGTCATATGCTCTCTGGCTCACCTAATAACATGTCCTACAGCAGTCATTAAGTTTCCTGTCTCTCTTTGTCTCTTCCCTCAGACCTGAAGAAGTCATTCGAACAGGAACCCCTGGGAAAGGAAGTATCTCTGGAGCAGGAAGTGCTGTTACAGTGTCGCCCTCCGGAGGGCATACCGGCTGCTGAGGTACGTGCAGCCTTATTCTTAACCTCTACCTGAGATGAATGTAAAACAAGACGTCAGATTAAGAGAGAGAGAGAGAGAGAGAGAGAGAGAGAGAGACTGAGGCAGGATGTCAGCATGGAGACAACAGAGGATGTGAAAAGATGTAAAAAAAAAAAAGGAAAAAAAATAGAAATCATCAAGTGGAAATAACTTGGAAGTGCCACAGAAAAGTCAGTTAATACAGATGTGACACTTTTTGAAATTGGCTGGAAGTATGAATGACAGACAGCAGAACATTGACGGGTGCGTGCACTCATTCACAGTCTGCAGTCAGCAGTTGAGGGGTGTGCTGAATGAAAATGTATTCTGACCCTTTTGATGAGGTTTGTTAAACAGCTTTTATAACTAGTGTTATGCCCCAAGCACTCAGACTTTAATTTGTCAAAACCAAAATAACTGTAAAAGCCCATTCCAACAGAGATAGTTCTACATTTTCATTCATTGACTTTGTAACTGAGCCAAACAATGAATTGCACTTAATCACAGTAGCAAAATGAAATTATTTAACCTTAATACAAGCAAAGACAATGTTTAATAAATCAAAAAAAATACAAGTTTAGTAGAAAATATTTCACATTTGTCTCGTTTTGAAAAAAGTTTTCAGATATATAAAGCATTTTTTTACATTCAGGTTGAATTGTCACAGGAGTAAAGCAGAGGAACAGCCCGAATCTCGTTTTGAGTGACAGTTGCTTGAAAGCTCTGCTGCAACGAGGTAACACTGATCCAAAGTTGAAACTCAGACTTAAACGTCCCCAGAGAGCCAATTTGAGTTGCAGCGCAAGTTACTTGAGGAAATCTCAGAGTGAGAGAATAGGATAAACCTCTGCAATCTCTCTTACTGTACCTGAGCTTTACAGAAAATAATGAGGATAATTAACGAAAGTGGATTGCCTGCTTGTCTTCAAAAAGACGGAAAAATACTGGCATGTTCCTTTTCATTCGACGTTCATATCAATGATAACTGAACGGAAGTGGATAAACCGCTCTGGAGTTAGAGGGAAGTTACATTTGCCGCTTAGAAAAATCACTACATCATTCTGTTGGCCATTTAAAGCTGCAGTGGATAGAAATGGAGAAAAAATTATTAAATTTTTTTTTATAAAATGGTCAGTACATCCTGACAGTAGTGCATGAGACAGGTATTCTGAAAAATATCAAGTGCCTCTGTGTCCTCCGGTGCTCTTAATGGCATCTGCAAGATTTCACAGACCAGAGGGAAACAACCAATCAGAGCCGAGCTGCAGTCTTGCCATCTCTGAGCAGCTGTCAATTACTCGGGAACTCCGACCAAACGATCAAACTAGGCAGCGCTGATCAAATATGAATCAATATTCTGTTACTGTAATGCCTTTTTCTCACCTCAAATGTTTTCAGAAACATCTTGTAGTGTACTGTTTAGCTGTAAAATGAGAAAGTTTGTGACCAGTCAGCCATGTTGAGATCAGTTGAGGAAATACCAAGCACCGCCCACCAGCCAGAGCACAACCAATAGGAACGCAAAATTTTTTAAAGCCTGAAAACAGAGCCAGGTGACGTGCAGAAGTCTAGCTTTCTCTCAGAACACTTGAATTACAATATGCTGAAAGGTTATTATGGAATTTTTGCCCAGTGATGCAAAAACATTCTGCCTACTGCAGATTTAAGCGGGTCACGTTAATGCCTTGCTTAAGGACACTTTGATAAGCAAGGCTGACTTTCATGTGGTCAGAGGTTCCTAGCAATGCTAGTAATTCAAACAGATGTAGCTTTCAAGTATACACATGACTCTACCCTCCTCAATGTACTGTAAGATAATATTGTGTATATGCATTAACTACATTGTCAGCACCTCGACATTTTATTCACTCATCAAACGTGTCGTGCAGTAAACATCCACTTTGGGAGAGCCACACGTGTCACTTCCACTCCCCGAGGTCCTTAACTACAGTGAAGAGCGTCATTCACAATTCAGATGATTCTTTACTTTTCCTGGTTTCACCTGGCTGCGTTCCCACCTGAATGGATAAAAAGACATAATTTCATTTAGTCGGCCGCTGGGGAAGAGCAGCACAGCACTTGGAGAAGGCTGCGCTCCCGGATAAGGAGTCTCTGAATCAGGTTTTCGCTCCTCAGGGTTTGATAGTCGTTTTCAATTGCATCTA
Source organism: Sebastes umbrosus (assembly GCF_015220745.1). NCBI lineage: Eukaryota > Metazoa > Chordata > Actinopteri > Perciformes > Sebastidae > Sebastes > Sebastes umbrosus. Next base: position 14,083,709 of record NC_051276.1, on the reverse strand, counting down.
AGTACACAGCTCCCCCGAGAGAGAAGGAGAGGAGGGAGGGGGGGAAACTGAAGGAGTGGGGTGAGGGAGGCACTCAGACAGACCGGCGTACAAAGTGAGGAAGAGGGGAGTGTGGGGGGAAGGCAGAGGTGAAGAATGAGACGGAAGGAAAAGTGTTTTTGGAATAACGGTGATCTTTTCCTGTCCTTTCACTTCTAGAAATCTCTAACTCTTCTGAGGGAAGTCAAGCAAACACATTGGTCAAATTGTGACATAAGACTTGGAAGCTATTTTTCACTCACAAAACACATCTTGGAGACAAATCTTAACAGTAATGACCCATTACTACTGCTGCCTCATCTGCCTTCTTTATTTCTGACACCTGTTTTAACACAATATAGTATATTCATGCACACAAGCACAAAGGCACACTTACAAACACACACACACAGACACACCGGCACTCAGAGCTATTTTCCCAGTGTGTTCAATTTGCTACCTTTTCCATTCCTTTCTCCTGTCATAATGGGATCTCGGGGCGAATGGATTGGTCTGTCTCTCCTGTCTGCTGGAGCTGATTAGAGGGATTTAGGTTTAAAACCTGCTGATGACCTCAGGTTGTAGCCCCGACTTTCTTTTTTTTTTTTATCTCCTCAGACTTTCTATTTCTCTTTGTTCTTATCATGTTCATTCTCTTTACCATTCTCATTCTCGATTTCCTCTTTCTCTAACTCACTCCTACACACACACCCACACACAACCACTTTTTTTTGTTTTTGATTGACAGCTGTAGTGTCCTGTGACCTCTCTAGAAATGTTCTAATATTAGAGGTTGCGGTTGCCGTGTCGACCAGTTGACGACTGTTGTAAAGTTGTCAATGTGATGGGGTTGGTGCCCTGATACGTGATACACACATCGTAATGCCCAGCTGGCATCACGTGGCTGTCAACATGCCGCACCAAAGCCTTGGAACACACACAAACACACACACACACAAACATGCAATTTATATTCATATTCACGCAACATCTGCACACGTGCCAACATATGCGCGCAGATGTTTATCTATCCATTTACACAGATACACGTGCAGATGCAGCCTTAAAAGAAATGCACATACACACACATACACACACGCATATTAAAGCATGACAAGGGGTACACTAAGGGACAGATTAGCCAGGGCTCATTTTAACTGCTGCACAACTGTTAGCCTTGAGAGGTCAGGGTCAAACCAATCCAAGATTGCAAAGAAAATGTCTCCACACCAACCAATGCACCATTATTTCCTTTTCACTTTCCTCTGACAGTACTACTCTCTTGTCATCAGTCAGTCTCCTCTATGTGCTTTTTTCTCTCTTTCAATCTAAAGCTCCTGAGAGACACAATTTGAGGCATTGTGAAATCCTTGAGAAACATCTAAATCTCTTTAGACTGTGATAGAAAGCCTTTAAAAGCTGATGGAAAGCTATTGGATTCAGCGGGGAGGGTTCAGCAGTTCAACAGAAAAGGCTTTATGGACAAAGAGGGCGAATTCAGAGAACTTGCAACAAGTGCAGCACAGTTTTCACTTCAGATGAAAAGTTATATTTAATTTTACTGTTTTTTTTTTTATTTCTGAATCACTTTTATGGCCTGAGGTCGTCCGAAGTGTTTCTTATAAATATCTACTGAAAGCAAGCAGCAGTGTGAAATTTAGATTTTAGCCACAGTCAACTTGTTTATTTTTTCATTAGGACATAGAGGCAGCAGAAGTAGGCCGCAGTCTGACAGCAAGAATACATTCTTTATCTTGAAACCCAAAGAGTAGGAGTGACCCCACAGGCCAGGCAAAGCCAGTAGACTGCACATAGCAGGTGGGGTTATGTATTTATGTGTGTGTGTGACTGTGGGTGTCTATGTGAATATTTGTGTGTGTGTGCCTGTCTGCGTCTGTCTCTGTGTGTGAGTGATTACCCCAGCTGCAGTGAAATAAACACATCAGTGTGTGGTGACAGGCACTCCACGCACACACACAAACACACACAGAGACAGACAGTAACTGGATACGTGTCTGGAGCCTGGTCAAGTTCCTGTCACATTCTTAACCACTCAATCCACCCCTAAATTAGTGCAAGTTATCCACTTATAATGGCTTATGATCAACCTATACTTTCTCTATCTGAGTGTAATCTTCCACTTCAGAAGATACATTGTAAGTAAAGTCAGAGTGTACAGTTTTGAAAGCTTCAGTAGGCAGAACGTTTTTGGCATCATTGTGCATAAATTCCATTAAATCCTTTCAACATATTGTAATTCAAGTGTTATGAGAGAAAACTAGACTCCTGCACCTCCTTATGGCTTTAAAAAAATCTAGCCCGTGACGGGAGACTTTGGCCAATCACAGGTCATTTCAGAGAGAGTGCGTTCCCGTTGAGCGTTCCTATTGGCTGTGCTCCGGCTGGTGGGCGGTGCTTGGTATTTTCCTCAACTGATCTCAACATGGCTGCCGGGTAACAAACTTTCTAATTTTTACAACCAAACAGTACACTACAAGATGTTTCTGAAAACATTTTACGTGAGAAATAGGCATTACAGTAACAGAATATTGATTCACATTTGATCAGCGCTGCCTAGTTTGACCATTTGGTCGGAGTTTGCGAGTGATTGTCAGCTTGCTCTCATAGATGGCAGCTGGACGGCAGACTCCAGATCGGCTCTGATTGGTTGTTTTCCGCCGGTCTGGAAAATCTTGCAGATGATGATATTATAGGATTATTATATAGGATGATATTGGCGCCATTTCTACCCACTGCAGCTTTAATATATGGTGCCTTCAAATGAAACTCGTGAGCTTGTGTTTACAACATGGAAAGTCGTGTACACATATGCGTGGCATTCAAGTGGTTAAGTCGTGAGAACACTGCTGTTAAGCAACTGCAATATTAACATTACTGTCGACATCTAGAAGCCACATAGGCTAACAATTTAGCAAGCTAGCCAGCGGGTAACATAATGCAATAGCTAAATGCAAAGGTATAATGACAGAGGAAAAAGACCAGGCCGTTGGGAATATCAACATTTTCCTAAGACATATTTACAAAATTACAAAGAATTACAATATACGACTAAAATTACAATAAATTCACTCATTAAGTACCGATAAATGAACTTGGCCTCCGCCATTTCTGACAACGTCAACAAACACATTGTATTCCACTTACGAGGTCGTGAATACCACAAGAGGAGGGCGTTCATATGGACTCTTGTCGTGATCACAGTAAACACGACCCCATTTGAAGCCACCAATAGTATTTTATTATATTTACATCACAATGAACATTCATGTAACATGGCATTATGTGTACCAGGGTGGCATACTGTAGGGAGATTGTCCTTCAAAGATGGGATTTAGATTCAAGCTCCAAGCTCCAAATCGGGCAGCATTTGCCGCCATTTGTCCTGCTTAAGTGTCCTTGAGCAAGACACGCGTCCAGCTGCCAGCTCTGAGGTTGCTTTTATGTAGCTGATCAAAGCCAGCAACTGAAAAGTTTTGCCTTCAGGCAGAACACACACACACACACACCATCCTAACCAGGAAGTAGCTGTGACGTTAGTTGTGTACAAATGTGTGAATTTGGCCTCCCTAGATGTCATTTTTTCTGAATGACTTTCTGCGTTAACCAGTGTGGAATAAGTCCAGACCCATGTGTTTGTGTGTGTATGGGTGTGTCTCGGTGTGCATGAATGACTCTTTGTGATGCAAATCATAGCAGACTTTTCTGTCAGAAGGAATCAGCGGTGCAGTGTGGCCAAAATGCTAACGGCTTCCTCACTCTCACACTCTAACAGTATACTGTACACAGTACATCTCAGTCCCAATTGTTAATGTGTCATATGATGACGTTTACTAGCAGAGTCTATCTGGAGGTTATAACATCGGTGGCAGGGGAGTGCTTTAAATGGACAGTGAAGGTGACAGTGTGAATTAAACTGTCTAACAAATAAGACATGCTCTCTTCCTGTGTCCAGAGATAGAAGCAGATCTATTGAATTCCTTTAGCTTTAACCCGCTTTCAGATCTCACTGGAGCTCAATGCTCCTCTGGGCCTCACAGATAAATTTATTAAAAGCTACAAGATCAACTATTTGCAAGAATACATCTAAAACGTGTATATTTCCCCAGAACATACCAATTTTTGCATCAAAAGCTCTGTGAATAAATTTAAAGGCGAAACACGTTTTTTTATACAGTAAAGAAACGCTAGTAGAATGGCATTGTTTTTGTATTTCTGAATAAATAGAACTGAATGAACCCAAAGGGATAGGGATGGTCTATAGATAGAATTTGTAATATCAAACAAAGCATTTGATCTTCCCTTCGCTTTGCAAAATGTTGTGACCACCACACCAGAAAAATTAAAGTCACTTTCATCCCGGCCCTCCTCTGGGTGAGTGTGTTGGTGTGTGTGCGTTTCTGTGCACAAAAAACAATTTATGTAATGCTGCTTCCCCAATAGATCCTTACCTTAATCCTCTTTGAGCTAGCATAGTAAGCCCCACAGCTCATCTCCCATCACATTTTACCTTGATCCCCAACCTCTGTCAGAAATCATCACCGTAATCCACAGATTAGTCAGCAATCTCTTTTTTTATTCCCACTGCCTAGGTGAATTATTGAAATGGTGTTAAGATTATTAAAATGCTGTTGCGAGGGTCTATCACTGCAGAGTAATCTACAAATGGGGCAGATGAAGAAGGGCGGTTTCTGTGTTGTTTTGGTAATAATGTGTATTGTGGTTGGTCGTTGGGGATGTCAAGAGGGATTGTGATCATTATCTAATGATGTGTGTACACCCACACGCGAATGCACATAAGCGCACATACAGCGCGCTTTATCTCTTTGACTCCTGTACTCCTTGTACTGTATATCAGCGCAGTCTTTTAGAACTACTTTGTAGTTCCAAAAAGATAGTGTCACACTTGCATACACACACACACACAGGAAGAGGAAGAAGACATACATACATCTAGTGTAAGCTGTGAATTTAGGAGCCTTGAGAGGCTTTTCATCCAGTGATAAGCCGTGTCAGTAAATTCAGACAGCAGCAGGCTGCAGAACCGCATTGGAAATGTGGATTTTCTGTTGCGAAATCTCAGCATCAGCTATCAAACTTCCTCACAGTTTTATTCTATTGACTACTCTCTCTGTGTCTTTATGCAGTCATGCAGTTAGTGTTTCTGCTGCTCTCAGTACAGTTCCATTGGGTTCCAATTAGGGTTGCAACTAACAATTATTTGCATCTGTTGATTATTTTCTCGATTAATTGATTAGTTTTTAGCTCTATAAAATGTCAGAAAATGGTGAAAAATGTTGATCAGTGTTTCCCAAAGCCAAAGATGATGTCCTCAAATGTCTTGTTTTGTCCACAACTCAGAGATATTCAGTTTACTCTCATCGAGGAGTAAATAAACCACAAAATATTCATATTTAAAGGGGCTCTATGTAAGAGTAGGAACTTGCTTGTTAACAGTGACACCTGTGGCCGTTAAGTCAACGACCGTCCGTGTCCTGTTGCTCGCACTTGTGCTTGCACTACTTAGACGCGAGGGAGCATCTGTCAAAACAGTGAAGTGACACACGTGACTGAACTTGATCGACAGCTAAAACCGCAATATCAATATATACTGTATTTCACATGGTTGGCAGTAATGTTAGCTTACCAAACGAAGGTCCGGCTGATGTTTTCCCCTCAACGTTGGTCACATTCGGTTACAGCAGGACGGGCTTCACTAGATATAACTTTGTTTTTTTGTGTTGGAGTCTGAGTTGTGGAGGGGCTGGTCGTTTGTTGGCGTTAGCGGACTCCATTTCTAACCCAACATTAGTTATTGTTGCACACTGTTAGCCCTGTAGTGGAGCTGAAGAGAGTAAAGGCACTCGCGAGCACGCACGACGTGAGAGTAAAGGCACTCGCGAGCACGCATGACGTCCCATTCATTGGATTTTCCTAAAAAAAAAGTCCCGCATTCTTCACATTAAAAGCAGTCTCTAGGCTGATAGAGGAAACCCAGGAAGTTGCGGAAGGTTAGGTTACAACCTGTTCACACATGTGAAAAAATAAAAAAATGATTAAAACACATTTCTATGTGTAAAAACATACATACAGTTCCATTAAGAAGCTGGAATCAGAGTTTTTGAGAGTATGGGCTTTTTTCTTTTCTTAAAACATTACTCAAACTGATAAATCGATTATCAAAAATATTTTGCGATTAATTTCATATTTGAAAACTAATCGATAAATCGTTGCAGCTCTAATTCCAATCACTGGCTCTAACTAGATTTAGACTATATAAGTATATATTGTTTGCAAAATATTCTTGCAAAACATTTTTTTTTTTCTTTCGGCCTTTCCTGCATGCATTGTTTGCAGACTGTAACTCAGACTTTTTATATAAAAACCCTAAACTCAGATGTTTACCTTGGCTTTCTCACAAGTGGTTTTGCTATTTCAGCCCTCACAGTGACTGTAACTGCGAGCACTTAAAGTACATCCGCCTATCGTCTACTAGGCCATTTAAGGAAACTATCAATCAAAATTCAAAAAGGGAAGCTTCTCATTACATTCAGTCGCCCTGTGTTTTGTCTCTTAACCGATGACTCGACCTGCATTATTTTCTTCCATCTTCATAGAAGGCAGGAAGTGTGCAGGCCAGTGATCATGTGTAGTTTTAGTCCTCTGTGGTCTGGGGTTTGAGTCTTTTTGAGACTGGGACTTTGTTCTTTTTGTGTGTGCGGTATGTGGAGGGCTGAGTGGGTGCTTGACTCAGAAGTATGAGAGTAGGAGATAATGAAGGCGTTTGTGCAGATCCCCTCCACACCCTCTAAATTAGGAGAAACTACTCTCTCCCCTTTCATTACCCATTCAAAGGCTTTGGCAACACTATAGGATAGTCCGCCTTTGTAATTAACCCTGTTTTAATGTCTTTCTGGCAGTGACATGGAAAGCATTTAAATGTGCTGGTGTTGAAATGCTGACCCTTCACTCTGTTTTTTTTATTTAATGCTTATTTATTGACAGTTTTCACTGATTTTCTGTGTTTTTGATGAAACCTTGCACAGTTTCCCATCGCAGCTATTTTCTCTGTCTCCATTTCAGTTTAAAATTTTCTCACACTTTTCGATGAACCCTTGTCTTGTTTTTTCACTTTGTCTCTCTCTGTCACTATCGCCGTCTCTCTTGACACAGTTCTGAGACAAAGCAGTGGATTGATGGTGACATGACAGCGTAGAGTGTACTGCATTGTCTGGCAGTGAGGCCGCGCTGCCCTCGGCAGTCCTGACAGTGTTGTCATGGATGAATGAACGCAGTGTTTTGACACCGGGTGCGACAGTGTCAAATAACAAATCTCTGTTCTGTTCTGTCAAGTTTTACGAGTTGTTAGACCTTGTAAGTCTTTTAGGAGCACAAAAAACTTTGAAACACGGGCCTGTAATATCTAGATTTGTGCATATATTATTGTAATGCAATGAACATATTAGAAACGTATTTATGATTTAGCACCTAAAAATAGTTCTCAGTCCTACTGCTGGCAAGAGTTGAGAGATAATTTTATATGTTAAAGCAATTGGGACAGTAAATTCCTCATTTGTGACCAAGACTGCAAAAGTTTAATAAGCCAGGGCTTTGAATGATTGCTACCAATTAATTGCTTTTCACTTACATCACTATTCAGTGAAGTAGGCCTCAGTGAGTTATTAAAGGAGGTCATTGTCAGTGCAATTCATATTTGTATAAATGTGACTGTGTTGATAACAGAACATTATCAGATAATGTGCGCGTAGAGCAGAGAACGTGTTTGCAGTGATATGTGATCTTAAAATCCATTGCTGCCACGACACAGTCCTCCATTTAACACTATGTAAAATGTGTTTGTTGGTGTGAAATCAAATATGAGTGCATTTTTGCTGAGCTGTATTAACCATGATACCGCTTACACACTGGAATTGTATTGAATCATCGGCTTATCAAACGCTGTGCCAAGAAGCTCTTGGCGCTATTGATGCTTTGCTGATTTCAGAAGCATAATTCTTTCAGAGGTAGATGGCTTTAGTCTACTTAAGTGTGACCTTGCAGAGGCCGATGTACAGCACTTAGAGATAAGATGCTCCTTTAGCTCTTTTGGGAGCTATAAACAGAGAATATGCTGCTCATGATGGCATCTGCTGTCTTTTTGTCAGTCAAAACCGTAAAATCAATGCTGCAGTTTGATGCACAGCTAAGCAAAATTGTATCAGAGATGTGGTATTAACCCATGCAGGTTAATTATTCTGCTGAAAAAGGTGTTTTTATAATGGCTGAACACATTCAGCTTCATAGTCTGAAATATGACTATCATCAACTCACTCACCAAATAGAACAACTCTGCAGAAAGCCAGTTTTTTAAAATGATTATTCCTACAGCACATGCAAAGTACGGTTAAGGTTAGGCAGCGAGGACAGATCATTATCATGGTAAAATGTTTTAAAAAAGCCAACATTAATTGTTGAACTCAGATCTCTGGTGTCAAAGTCTAATGTGTTGCACACCCATTCATCATTCCAGCCTCTATACCCTACCCACATAAAGGACACTACCTTCCCTGCATTTGCATTGGAATTTTGCATTGGACATTGGATGTACTGCCGTGTCTGAATGTAATTAAAAAGGTCTGTTTTCTATACAGTATGCCCATTTTTCTGTTTGTTTACCATATGCTCATACTTCGCTGTACATCCTTCAACAAAATGCAACACTAACAAACAGGGAGGTCTCCGATAGTTCAGCTGACCCGGCTAATAAAGCAAAGCTGATTTTGTTATTGGGCGGTTTTAATAACACTGGAGAGCTGGAGAGTCAATTAAAAAGGATTAGCATGCCCCCAATCAGCTCAGAGTCTCTTCATGCTTTTATGATTATGGAGCGTCATCAGCACTCCTACACTGTACAGTGAATCAGCTTTGACATGCACACACACACACACACACACACACACAAAGTTAAAATGCGCATAAATACCTGCAAACAACTGTGTGTTAGAAAAGAACTGCTAGGGTTAGCTTCCCACTCATAACACAAATAGACTGTATACTGTACATGCATGCACAAACACATTTTATTTTAATTAATTTTTTTAAGGTTCGCAAAAAGCTGCTGTCTTTTTTTTTATTTAGCAGATTTAATTATGTGCATTTTGCACTAAAACATATAGGAAAAATATTTTTTAAAAGTAAAAAATGATGACCCTCCATAGACTGTATATAAAGATTGACGACGACAAAATATTCCGGATAAGGGCGCTGCCATTTTGCGCTTTTGTTGTCATTTGGACCAAGTACGGCCGTAGCTTGTTAGCAAGAGAGACTCACAGCTGCCAATCATGACGTCTCACCCCCTTTTTATAGCATCAAATAACTAATTAAAACCAAACTTATCAGAAAAATGAACACTTGAACATACATCAGCGTGATACGAACTACCTAAATTGACAGAAACCATCTTTGGGAAAAATTTATTTGACGTGTACTTTTTAGTTTGTCCCATCCACTAACATGGAGTTGGTGGCATTTATGACCTATACTGCAGCCAGCCACCAGGGGGCGATCAAGATGTTTTGGTTTCACTTTTGAGGAGATGTTATGTCGTCCATCTTTGTATACAGCCTATGTGACACTCTCATACATTCCTTAATTCTTAATAATTGAGGCATCATGTATAGTCAGTTTGTTTTCATTCAGACCCTGTTAAGATATTGTGATTTCATCATGAACCCTGCTTGTAATGACTGACACCACTGGTGGGAGAGTGAGGTTGAAGATAATAAAGCAGGTTTTGATTTATGTGTCCTGAATCCACCTTGAACATCCTTTTTTTTATACAGTACACATCTAAAATAAGTGGACAAGGCTAATACTGAACTTGATGGAGAGAGAGACACAGTACATCTTTGCTTAGTGTGTAAAAGGACTTTTGAGGACATACCGTTTTGCCCTACTGGGAACAGAGTGAGAAAGGACAAAGGGGAACTGAAGTATACATTAGCATGAAAAAACTGACACTCTTTGTTTTAACCATGCACCTCAGATTGAATTAATATAACTGCTTGAGACATACTTTTCCAATTCTGATTCAGAATTTTTGTTGTTGTTGTTTTACTGTAATTAATGTACACAGAAAATAAATGTCTGCATGGACAGTCTGAAAATGAAGCAGAATTATGTGAGGGACCTTTACAACAAGAACCACCAGCAGAAGTCCTGTGGCTTTCTTGTGTTACCCTTGATGTTCTTTTTATTGTGCATGTACATCAGTGTTGCAACCATGTAAGTGTCTTTTGAATATGAATTTGAAAAATGAAAAGAAATTGGTAGATGGTGCAATTTGCCAGAAAAGCATTCATTCAAAGATGAGTCGAGACATTACAGGTGTTTTTAGGTCATAATCGCTGAAACACTTAACTGCTCTTTAGCAGTTTGCGTCCTGTGGTTTCCTTTGCATACCCTCTCATCGCTCTCATTTCATCCCCACTGTTACTTTCTTCTTTATTTCTCTCTCCTCGTCTCTCTCTCTCTCTCTCTCTCTCTCTATCTCATCTTTCTATCCCTCCTCCTTCTCCGTTTTCTGCTGTTGCCATTAGTGATGTTAAAGTACTTAGTGAACTGGAGGGTTCAGCAGGAAATGCGAAATACACCACTCTCCAGAGAAATAAAGAAAGCAACAGAAACACAGATACAGAGGGCTTCAACACTTTTACCGCATTGACCCGTAACAATGCACGGGGCTGTTCTATAATTTAACAAGCTGTCAATCACTTCAACACTGCCTCACAGCAACCAGGAAAGTCAGTTAGGCAACACACTATCTTTAAAGTCTTACTGAAACTCCATAGTATCTTCCTAAGGACGCTTGCTGTGTCTGCTTAAGTTTAGGCATTATTATTTTTAGTCGAAGTGGGGGTGGAACTAGACATTTATTCTGCATTCAAATAATTGCTGGGGATGTGAATTAGAATGCTAAAAAATATGCATTATGCTTAAATAGATAAAGGAATAAATCAAAATTTCATAGTCAACATTTGACAGTTTTGTGCCTGCATATTCTGACAGCGTCCATCACTGTCATCATATTTTACCTCGCTCTCATGAAATCTCTAGGCTGCAAATTACCTCCAGAACAAATATTGCCTTTTGGCATTCAGGGCTTGCACATTAGACAAGAACACAAAGTGCAGCATGCTATATTAAAACGGAGGAGAGAACAGGTTTAATCTTTTAATTTCACTTTCAGTTCTTCTATCACGAGTAGAACGTGTTTCCCTTTTGAACTTTCTCCCTGCTGATATTGGAGGTGTTGATTCTGATTCATAGCTGTTACTAGGTCAGCATCTGTTTGGGGAAACGTCTCCCGGATGCGTCTGAGCTGTTGAGTGGATTTGGATGTTTTTCGCCTTGCCTCTTCCTCTAATGATTGGAGCCCAGGGTCTCATTTCAACTTTCCATCCCCTAACACTCACCCCAAACTGTCATCTCTGTTGTTTTTTTTTTTCTCCTCCCTTCAACTACCGCTGCTGCTATCACAGTCCCTGTGCATTTTCATCCTTAGAGCTCTGAGTGGTTTTTCTATTTACTCAGTTTGTTTGTTCATTTATTTTCTGTTCATTCCAATTTCCTTCTTTCTGGACGTCAGTTCTTGGCTCTCAGAATTAGTAAGCAATGACTTGTATTTTTAATTTTGATGATGAGGAAAGACATAATATTTATAATATTTCATTTTGCAAATGCATAAATCATTTGCTGATGCCTTCCTCTAGTTTTTCACTGAAAGTATTATGGATAGACCAATGCAGCCTTCAAATGCTGATTAAAATATCTAATTACAAGTGGAACAAGCTTGAACACACCATTAAAATGGAATTTACCAGTGAAAAAGTCTGATTTTACGCGAGGAGGTTGCCACAGCCTCCCCTCCCCAAACACAAATAATAAGTTCATAATTGTAAGCGTCTCAGTGGGAATGGCATAAAACTGCAACGATTAATCGATTAATCGATAAGTTGTTAGTTGTCAACATTACATTAATCACCAAATATTTTGATAATCTATTCATTGGTTTGATTAATTTTTTAAGAAAACATTTTCTGATTCCAGATTCTTAAATGTGAATATTTCCTGGTTTCTTTACTCCTCTATGACCGTAATTTGAATATCTTTGGACAAGACATTTGAGGACGTCATCCTGGCCTTTGGGAAACACTGATCCACATTTTTCACCATTTTATGACATTTTATAGACCAAACAACTAATTGATTTATCAAGAAAAATAATTGACGGATTAATTGACAATGAAAATTATCATAAATTGTAGCCCTAGAATGGCACCTGCCTTCTCTCTCTTGGTTGTTCCTAAGCCTTCCTGCTCTCCCAACTATAGTTCCTTTCTTTTTACAGTAACTGAAATTTACTATTATTATTTATATAGTGAAATATTGGACTTATAAATATTTAAACTCTATATTTTAGAATAAGTGCAATACATTCGGCTCACCTCTAAACCATCCTTCCTGGCAAACTTTATTTCCCTTACATCTTTTCTGTGTTAATGTTCACTCAACTTTTTCATACCTTCAGTGATTATCAATTTTTTATTTCCTGGAAATAAATGTGTTGTTAAGCAGCTTCAATCAAAACCGTGCTTTCTCGCTGAATTGTCTTTTTTTAAATCTGGTAATGTTATTTTATTGAATTTTCTGTCAGGAAATAGTTGGAAGTATTGGTAGATTGTGGGTATAAGTCTGCCATGGTTTGAAGAATTAACAGGATTTCCCCCCCTGTGTGTGGAGCCAGACCTTTCTTTAGTGCTGACACAGCACTGTGGAGACGGAGGTCTGGCTATGCGAGACTAGGGCTTCAGTAACTTTGCATTGCCAAGCCTGAAGCATTACTGTCTGTCTTATGTGCTGTCCTTTGTGGTTTTCAAACTTCCACTTCCACGTCACTGCCCTTCCTCTCTGCCTCCTTCACTTCCCGCACATCTCTTTTTCCCATTTACTCGCCAACCACCTGCACCATGTCTCAAAAGTGCAGCCCATCTATCAATCCTCCAAAGTGGTAGTCCATCTCTGTAATGCCTGCATTTTTGATGCTTGAGAGATGGCTTGGGAAAGCCGGCAGGAGCTGGAGGTGCTGGTGGATTTTTTTTTTTTTAACACACCTCTTATTTTGACACAGGGATTCCGAGGTGAAATATCACCCTCGCCAACTTCTTCCTGTCTTTTCTTAATTCTCTCTCTCTTTTCCTTCGCCCTCTCCCCCACATTCCTCACATGGCTTTTACTGTCCTCTTGTTTTCCCAAGTGTTGGGCCTAATAGATTACCCCTTCCTCCCCATCTAGTCCCTCCACTCCTTTTTTCTCTCCATTCAGCACCTCCGTCTCGTTCTGCTCCCCCCTCCATCTTTCTTTCCCTAATTGTTGACATAGCATGGAAATTCCAAATCGCTCTGCCTCTCCCCCGGTCTCCCTCACCTCCTCATTACCTTTTCATTTGTCCTTTTCATTCCATTGCACTCTTTCTCTCCCTCCACGGGCTCCCTCTCTCTCGCTTCCTCCTCTCCCTATTTGTTGATATTGTCGGTTTAGTTTTAATGGATCACCCACAGATATCTGCTCCTAGCCTGCACTCCCTGTTTCCTCCTCCTCCTCCTCTTCCTCCTCCTCCTCCTCCACCATAATCACTGCCCTCCCTAACTCTCTATCTTCCTCCCGCTCCTTCACCATCGCCGCGGAAATACCTTTTCTCTATCCGACCCTCTCTTGAGATTTCTCCCCATCCATCTCTCCCTCTCTCTCTCTGTCTCTCTGCGCTCTTGAATGTTGACATGAGAGGGTGAGTCTAATAGATCACTGTGAAGCATCTGCACCTGTGTTAAATCTCAGAGGTAACGCTCTGTGTGTGTGTGTGTGTGTGTGTGTGTGTGTGTGTGTGTGTGTGTGTGTGTGTGTGTGTGTGTGTGTGTGTGTGTGTGTGTGTGTGTGTGTGTGTGTGTGTGTGTGTGTGTGTGTGTGTGTGTGCGTGCGTGTGTGCATGTGTGCACCCTAGAGAAGCCAATGCAGGCTTTCTGTTCAGCACATCTGTGACCTCCTTTAGTGCTGAGCAACTTCCTTATTTTACCTCTCCTTTCCTCTCCTCTCCTTCATTCCACCTGCTTCTACTTGTTCTCCCTTTTCTTCTTTCGCCCTCTCCTTTCTATCATTTATAAGCTTACATTGCACAAAGGGAACCCGTTAACTTTGTGGCTTTATTTTAGTTCTCAGGGACATTTCAAGTTACTTTGGCTATTTTGCGTGCTGGATCTTGCAAAACAAATGCTGCGTTACGATATAGTATAAAGACCTGATATTTAGAGTCACAAGCACAAGTCACAGCTGAGTAAAATGATACTCATGTATCATATGTGCGTGCCATGCATCATTCAGTGGAAGTGTACCAAGGTGCAGTGGAGTAGTAGGTTATAAATAGGCCTCTGTAGGCCTGTCCCAGTCCAACTGGGTGTCCTCCGGTGTCCCAGTTCTGTCTGCGTATAGGACACCTTGGAGAGCGCTCCGCTCTTCCCCACACTCGGCTGCACATCAGGGATTCTTTCTTTTATATACACGGTTCATCCTCGATGCCCAACTACATTTTAATTCCTAGTGGTATACGACCCTTTTAAAGAACATACGCTAAGTCCTAGTTCCTCTTATGCACAAGACCTCTGAGGATTCTCTGCTCCTGCCCACACATCGGTTGCAGTAGATTATGTAGTATATACTGTACATATTTTCTCTTCTTTTTAATTTTGCAGTATAAGAACATGCTAGCTATAGAAAATACTATTTTAACTTGAGTGTATTTCTCCTCTGTAATAGTCACAATGTCATCTGCATTTGCTACACTTCTTTGTTTTTATTTTTACAAACAAATCTGAAATAATTAACCAAAATTACTACATGACGTAATATGGAAGCATGTTAGGGTCTAATCTTTAGGGTAACCTTTAGGGTAGGACTGTGTGTCTGTCTTTCTTTGTAGATGTGTTGCCTGTATGTCTTGTGCAGTGGTGGAAGAAGTACTCAGATTCTTTACTTAAGTAAAAGTAGAAATACCTAATACTCCATCACAAGTAACAGTCCCAAATTCAAAATGTTACTTAAGTAAAAGTACAGCAAAATGTATTTAAAGTATCAAAAGTAAAAGTAATAATTATTTGGAATGGCTCCTTTCACCGTGTTATATTTTATTAGAACATTATATTATTATGTCACTAACACATACATGAAGGAGCATTTTAATGTTGTAGTTCCTCAAAGTGGAGACAATTTTAGATACTTGTGTACTACTGGGTAGATTTGAAGTACAGTACTGTATCATATCGTATAAGAATATCGTGTTTTTTATATAAAAAGTAAGATGTAAAAGATATAAAAGTAAGTGTCAAGTACCTGTAGTGGAGTAAAAAGTACTATATCTCCCTCTGAAATGTAATGGAGTAGAAAATAGTCAAAGTAAAAGTATGTCAAAATTGTACTTAAGTACAATACTTGACTAAATGTACTAAATGTTACATTCCACCACTGGTCTTGTGTAACAGCATAGAAGCAAAATAATAACTAAGACGTGTTTTTTAAGTGATTTGTGAAAAGATAAATGCAATAATAACTCTGAAAAAGCTGAAACAGACAACTTGTAGGTGTCCTTTAGAACATCAGTGTGGGTTGATTGTCAACGGCGACCCAGTTATGTCCGTTCGGTTAATTAGGTCTTTATGTCACCCGCCTGGATCTAGTTAATTAAGCTGTCAGAGCCTCTGAAATCCCATGTTGGCATGCACGCATATAGGCGCAAACACACTGACATCCACACACACACACACGCACACTCTACCCACTCACATCCTGTAGCCTATATATATGCGCGCTCATGTACAGTGACCTTACGTTAACCTGCACAGTCTGCCCAGTCTGCCCAGCCTGGCGTGTATTGTATTGTCGTCTGGTTGGTGGCTGGAGTAAATTCCCCGTAGTAGCAATGGGCAGCAGGATTGTCCTAATCACCTCCCAAGTGTAGCGAGGACGCAGACCGAAACACCAGGACATATGGCCAATTAAGACAGGGATGGGAAATGACACAGATATACTGTAGGTGACTGAAAATCACACCTCACACAATCAATGTAACTGAGTGGCAAGGTTATTGTTAACAACTGTCCCTGACTACTGCACTGGTCTTAAATATACCCTTGAAACTAATTAATTTCTCAAGGCTGTATTTGATATCTTTTTCAGTCTCTTCTGTCTGTCTGTCAGACAGTTTATCTGTCTCTTTGCATAATATGTCCCTGTTGTTTGTCTGTTTATCTGCTTATGTCTTGTCAGTATTGTTTGCTCCTTTAATATATTCCTAAATCATGTTTTTAAGCGAGTCACAGTTCTTTGATGGCAACCCACGTGGAGACTTTTTGTCCCTGCCTCTTCCTGTTAGATGTTCCTATTCAGTTCTTAAACATCTGAGGTGAATTTCCCTCAGGGATGACACACTACGAAATACATTTGAAGTTGGGAACATGTTGCACTTACTTAAGTACTTTTGGAGTAAGTAAAACAATATAGCACTGTTTGTATATTGTGGATGCTAACAAGCGCAAGGGACTTAAAGCTGCAGTCTATGAGCAACTTGCAAACTTAGACCAAACGGTCAAACAGTCAATATTCTGTTACTCTAATGCCTATTTCTCGCCCCAAATTTTTTCAGAAACATCTTGTAGTGTACTGTTTAGCTGTAAAATGAGAAAGTTTGTGACCCGGCAGCCATGTTGAGATCAGTTGAGGAAATACCAAGCACCGCCCACCAGCCGGAGCAAATTTTCTCATTTTACAGCTAAACAGTACACTACAAGATGTTTCTGAAAACATTTGAGGCGAGAAATAGGCATTACAGTAAAATATTATTGATTCATATTTGATCAGCGCTACCTAGTTTGACCGTGATTGACAGCTGCCTCCATTGAATGAACAGCCAATAGGAACGCTCTCTCTCTGAAATGACCTGTGATTGGCCTGAAAACCGAGCCACGAGGAGGTGCAGAAGTCTAGTTACTGTATCTCTCAGAACACTTGAATTACAATATGCTGAAAGGTTAATATGGAATTTTTGCCCAATGATGCCAAAAAGGAAGGTTTTGTTTGGTTCAAAGTAAGGGATGACTAACAGGAAAGTGCAGATAGACGAAGAGCGTATTACTGTAGTAGAAGTGGGAGTGAGGTCAGGTGTAGCCCTTGAAGTTGAGAGGACAATTAGTCCAGAGGTTTGTTGGCACCAAAATATAGACATTTGTGTTTGTCCCAATGCTACAAATTGTTAGGTATAAAGATGCCAAGAGAGGAGTCACAGCAGAGTGGAGGAAGGAGAATGACACCATCGCGCACACAACACTATCTGCACTTGTTTTTCCCAAATGAAAGGTTGCTACTTTTGCACTTGCAAATTACAGTTCTTCAGTGTTGATGTCATAAAACATACATGTTTAATTGATTGTTTACTTCATTCTGTATAATAGACTTTATTGTCAACACAGATAAGCAGGAAGAGTAGGGCTGTGTGTGGTATGACAGCTGCCAAAATCAAGTAAGAACATAAAGTGAAAGTTGGGAAAGAGTAGACTCTAGGTGTATAGATATTGTATCTTAATTGTATTGAACATGTATTGTGATTTAACTGCCACATTTGGCAGTGCAGCAGGGTTCAGTAGCTTCCACCATAGTCCCTATGGTTTGCACTCGTATTCACCGTGACCACCATGAATGAGGAATAAAAGAAACTCTTCCTATTGTGTCATGGTAGTTTCATTTGGTACATTTAGAGTCAGATTTCAGTTTAAGTGCTACATTTATTTGATGCTGATGGAAGCAATTTAGGACAAATTGTTTTCTTTTTTTTTTACACCATGATGGTTATTCTCCTGTAATTGTTTGAAACAACGAAGTCCTTTTGTTCATCTCATCACAATGAGTTAATTGTTTTGTCTAATATCAACGCACACACATACACACACACACTCACACTCACACTCACACACAGTCTTCACCATATTCATGTGCGCTGTTGGATTAAATTTCTATTAGCTTTCCTCGATTGAGTTTGGAGATTGTTGATTAGCCAGTAATGGCCTTTGTTACTGCACTAATGAATAGCTTGATTACTATTCTACTTAGCTACACATCAGGAGGCGGGTGATGTGTGTGTGTGTGTGTGTGTGTGTGTGTGTGTGTGTGTGTGTGTGTGTGTGTGTGTGTGTGTGTGTGTAGGTGTGTGTGGCATTTGTTGGTGTTATCCTCTGACGAACACACACAGACAGTTATAGCCAATTGTCTGGGTTTGTGTCAAGAAAGCTGATGGCAGCAGAAGAGAGAGATGGATGGTCTGCTCTGCCAACACTCGTCTCTCATTCTCCCTTTCTCTCTCTCGCTGTCTGTCTGTGCCTCTTAATATGTCCTCTCCCACCTGCTCTCAGTTTCTCCAGCCCACTGCCACTCCACTATTGTCTTTTTTTTAATTCCTCCATTCACCTCCACCTCTTTGGCTTCCTCTGACCCTCTCTCATCTGCGCTCTCTTCCTTTTTGTTTCTTGCCTTCCTGCTTTAATGTCCTCGTTCTCTCCTTCCTTGTTTATCTCTGTCCCGGTTTATTTTCTGCTGACTGGACTGACCGGACTCTTGAGAACTGGGTTGGCATATTGCATTTTGTGTGTGTGTGTGTGTGTGTGTGTGTGTGTGTGTGTGTGTGTGTCTTTGTTAATATGTCTGCGTGAGCATACGTGCGTGTGCGAGTGTTTGATAATGGAAACAAGCATGCCAATTACGGTGATGGCTCTCTAGATGCCAGTCAGAGCCAATAATAATGAGTGTGGCACATCTGGCACTGTGCATGTGTGTGTGTCTTAGTGTGTGTGCTGGTAGGGAGGGCATGGGGTGTGTACAGGAGGGTGTTGTGATTGGCAGAGGATTTATGCTTCACCAAAGTTACACATGAACGTCTCTGTGAATTTACGCATTGAAGGGTGTTATGGGTAATGCTAGTTCTCGCAGAGGTTGGCAGAGAACTTGACATACACACCGCCCAAATGTCAACAATGCATCGCGTGGACCTGCGTGCCAAGAAAGTCGATTGTTTGATTCAGCTCTGGTCGGGAGGCAGGTTTCCATTGGAGATGAAAAAAAGTAAATGTAAAAAAAAATGTACATACAGTATAAGTATAAAGGAAACAGTCATGCAAACTTCTCAGAGTGACTCCCCTGAACATCTACCTAAGGCAGCCCGGAAAAGCACAACTCCAGCATTAGTGTTTAAGTGTGAGGTGAACATTTTTCATCTATATATACAGTACATATCTTTACAATATCCACTTGTGGCAAAATAAGCATGACTTATGTATTCGGTTATGTTTAGGCACTCAAAGCACTTGTTTAAGGTTTGGGAAAGATTGTAGTCAAATAATGAAAAGTCAAATATTACCTGAAGCACGAGACACAACAAGTTTACTTTATTAACATATAACCAAAATCATTATTGTTCTTAAACATTAACCATCGTGGTCTTGTGCCTAAACCAAAGTCCTGCACTTTGTACATGCAGTACTAAAACATAGCACTTCCAGCCCGTTCTCATTCCCAGGGTGTCAAACAACGAGGCTTTGTCACAGCTGTCGGCATTCGATACCGCCGCACCGGTCACCCTTTAGCGCTGGTATGAGTCGCACCGGGCTTTCCTTTGACTACAATGTAAACTCATCCACGGAAACAGTAAATGCTCATCTGCTGTGGTGACGTAGTTTAAAAGGGAAAGAGACGCACAGGGCGGGCGGGGGTTGAGGTGGATGGGTCCCGTTTGTGTCCCGTGCGTTACATTTCACGTTCACGTTACAATCAACTGTTCGATCATGTCCCATGTTCACAACAAACATAGTAATTTTAAGCCCAACCATGTTGTTTTTTCCTAAACCTAACTAAGAGGTTTGGTTGCCTAAAGCTAAGCAAGTAATTTTGTTTATTCACACCAATAAGCACTAAGGCTGTGTGTTCGCAAGAATCTGGCGATACGATGTGTATTATGATACAGGGGTTAAGAGTCAATATATTGCGATACTGTAAGCAAGGCAATATATTGCAATTCAGTTATAGTATACACACACACACACCACCATATGCATAACATCTGAGTAAAGAAAAGTTTACTTTTTTAATGCAGTCAGAACAGTGGATCTGCATTTGCATTTATCACAGTAACATTGTAACATTCAACACGATAGCACCACTTTGAGAGGGCACATACACTTAGAGGGCGCATCTCTTTGCAAATGGAATAAAACATTGACTGAGTTCAACTTTGCATGTAAACTGTTCATTAAAAATCCACACTTTTTGAGAATCAATACAGTATCACAAACAGAATATAGCGATATTCAATTTATTCTATATTTCTTACACCCTTATTAAGCACGTGTTTACTGCAACCGAAAAGTGACACAGAGGGGTCTGTAAAAGTGTCAGTATAGGACGAGTTAGGATGAGAATGTGTTGGCACTTCCTACACTTGAAAAAATGTTGCATAATCCAGCCATAAATTATGTTTCCCTTAAAACGTGTTTGGCAAAACGAATAAGTAGTATATCAAGGTAGTTTCTATGAGACAAGGTTGTAGAGGTTGGCCTTCAATTAAAAAGGAAAAAGATTCACATTTCTAACTCAAATGCAATTTGTTTATTTTTAATTTTATGAATCAGCGTTTCGGCACATCATCCGTATGATTCAGACAAAGATGTGCCAAATTGAGTCATGAAACTAAAACCGATTGCATTGGACCGTTTTCTCTTCTTTACTTCAAAAGATACAATAATGAACCACACTGCACAAGCCCTGTGGTCAGTTGATACAAAGAGAACTTTACTCGTTCTAACTCTTTGTCTTAATCTGCGTTGATTGTCCCTTCACCGTCTCTCTCCTCTGATGTCCAACACATTAGTCTCAGCTCGCCATGAAATGAAGTGGCAAAGCTTGCTGGAGCGGGTGGTGGTTGTGGGGGCTGGGATTATTAAAACATGGATGGACACACGACGCACACTCAGTCAACGCCCACACATAGGTAGAGTAATCACTCTGGTAGCTCTTTAACCCACTCATCTGTGGTCTTAAAGGGATCCAGATAATATAGCTAATCAAGGGGATAATCATATTAACACTTCAGTGATTCGCACACGCACACGCACGCACGCACACACACACACACACACACACACACACACATATGCAGTACAGCTTGATTTCCCCGCCTGTCTTTGATTGCAGAAACAGATTTTATTGTAACTGGTCTGGTTTGTGTTTCGTCATACCCTTGTTGTGTATCTGTGTGTTTGCGCCTGCTGCTACTTTGAAAAATTAATGTTGTGATTCAGTGGCAGATTCTACCCGTAGACCCCGTATCTCTGCGCTGTTATCAACTCCCATATGAGGCCCTTTGTAGTGGCTCTACAAAGCATGTCATATTTTAGCATTTGTCATAGATATTCTTCGCTTTGTTATCTCACTTCTTGCTCTGTGGTCTGCCATTTGTTTTGCTTTTGCAAGATTTACACTGTGTTTCTCTTTGTGACACCGTGTGACTGTGATGTTCCTGCTCTCAGCAGCAGATATGCGGCAACGCTTTGCGTTTCAAAACATTTTGTGCTGCTCTCAAGTGCAACAAAATGGAGTGTGTATCTCTATATCTTGGCCTACTTTTATCTTGCACAGCATGCGACCAAGCCTTTGTTCCACTGCCAAAGAAAGATGTATATCTCTATACATTGTGCAATACATTACACTTTCTGCTGCCTTAATAAGTTGTGAGTACGACAACATATGGAAGTATTTACATATTAGAATTTATCACTTCTCTCAACACGTAGTGTATATAGCAGTATCCAAACACTACAAGCAATTACATGATTAACAACTGAGGAAAGACAAACCTGCTTTTATCTCGTATTCAGGTTTGGAATATACCTGTGGGCAAATGAATGTCTCAGTCATTGGGTCAAGCAGAAAGAAAAAACGAACAAAGTGAGTGTGTAATTGATCAGACAAACCTGTTATCCCTTTGAAAAAAAAGCCATTTGATTTCTTTGTCTAAAGAAAAAAAGATTGAACTCTTCTTGAACCTTTTTTAAATCCTGTTACAGTTGAAACCGAGGACAAGAGTATTGCTTACATGTTAGTATGTCAAAGGTGTCGTGTGTGTATGTGTGATCACACACAGCAGTTTCTCCACACAGGCATTTATAATGCCACTATTTGATATCTACACCATGGCAATAAACAAAAGGTGTATGAGTGTTGTTTAGTGTGTGTGTGTGTCTGTGTCTAGTGGTGTGTGTTTAAAGTGAGACAGACAGGTGATGTGGGGGCGAGAGTTAAAATAACAAATACACATTCTCCCCTGGGGTTGGTTTGATCCAATCAGCCACCCTCTGCCATTCTCTCTCACACACACACACACACACTCTCTCTTACACCAGCTGTGGCTAATGATGCGGTGGCAGTGGTAGTATAGCCACCACATGTGGTCTCTTTGTCTGAGCCCAGCGGAGCACACATCAGTCTCACATGTTTCAACCTTCAGGCATCATCAAAAGCAGCGGCTATTTTCAGTTCAGCGTCACACGAGAGCTCACAGCTAATATTAATATCGGCTGCCAGTAAAGGCCTGTATTAGTATTAGTATGTTTTGCTGTTTATACATCTCGGAGCAAACATTATGTTGAAATGACATTGTGTGCAACAGTCACTAAGCTCACTACGCGAGCTAGAAGGATTCATGAATTGATTACTTAAACAACGGATTACATAAATACATAATCCCTACAATGTAAATCGCTTCTGATCAAATGCTGTAAATTGTATGTGTTCGTCCTTTTTTGGAGTACTTTTAATCTATTGTTTGGATTACGTAACTCAACATCATTTGTCAAATTGTTGATGTAACAAAGTTGATTTCACAGATAGGATGTATCCATAGAAGTAAAATAGGAGTAGAAGGGTCATTGAACTGTTTGCTGTGGTAATTTGACTAGTACAAAAGAAAATGGTGATTTTTGTTAGTTGTTATGGTGACAACAGAATCCACGTCAGTGGGGTCACAAAGTGTGTGGTCGCAGCTCGCCGGGATGAGAACGGACGCAGCTCCCGGAGACAGCTGGCTGGCTAGTTAGCTAGGTAGCTTGTCCCCAGGCGGAGGGACCGTTTAGACCCGGCGCTATCGCTGGCCACCAGCCCGCTGTTGGGCTCATTTTCCATAATCAGTGCAGCACCAAAGCTTTGCGGAACCAGCCCAAGAGCTAACCAGCCAGCTGTCTGCTAGCTAGCTTGCTAATTCCACCATGCTTCAATGCCACACCGGTTACAGAAAACGTGCCGAGCAAAGTTGTCACTCATCTGGTAATAGCAATAGTTTTTATCTAATAAGATACATTTTTCACTCTGTTCATCTCAGAGTTTTCATTCACATATCTTGAGGTCAGAGGTCAAGGGACCCCTTTGAAAATGGCCATGCCAGTTTTTCCTCGCCAAAATTTAGCGTGAATTTGGAGTGTTATTTAGTGTTTTTTTCCGACAAGCTAACATGCTACCTAACGGATTCCTTAGGTTTTATAGTTTCAGTATCTTCACTCTATCTTTAAGACTGAGCCTGCTACAACCTCTGAAAGGCAGAATAGCGGTCAAACTGTTAAGAGGTTAATAGTTTATATAGTCAAAGATCGATACTTGACGTCCGTGTAACGATACAATATTGGCACGCAAAATATCGCAATTCTATGCTGTAGCCTATTGATATTTTTCCCCCACCCCTATTGTCAACACGGGCACATACACGCAACTATCTTTTGTGTGCTTTTTTTAGCACTGCAGTAGAAATAGCCGGAGTAAGCACTTTATAATGCAGAAGGTCCCCAAGGTTAATTGGAAGTGGACTTCAAATTACTTTTTCAAAAAAGGTAGACCTGTTTGTGCTCCTTGGTTTTGTTCAGCAAAGTAGATGGTTGAATACATGAACAGCTGAGTTTCAATATAAAGTATTGAGAAAATCATTGTAAAGATTATGATGAGACAATTGTAGTAGTTTAAATAGTACATTCTGAGTAGTATTATGAGTGTTTTGAAGAAGCTCGAGAGTTTGTTTCTTAGTATTTGCCACGGTCTGGCTCTGTGTCCAGAGGCCCTCTGGTTTTTTGTTAAGACTTGAGACTATCTTGTATCGTATCTTTTAGTGGCTTATATTAGTTTTGATTTGCCCAGAGGATTTTGATTTCTAGATTTTGGGGTTTTCTGTTAAATTCCTTGTTTCATTTGTTTAGTGTTTCCTGTTTTATTTTGATACACTCACCGTATGTGTCTTGTCTGGTTTTACTTCCTGCCTTTGTGATTGTTTTTCCCGCCCTGATTTGTTCCACCTGTGTGTCATCTTCCTTGTCAGTTTGTTGTTGCTCCTTGTGAGATGTTTTTCTCCCAGTGTTGAGAGCTTCTAGTTTATTCCTTGTGACTTAACTTTGTGGATTTGCTTTGCTGTAACCTGCCTGCCAGACCAGCTGCATTTTTTTACAATGTAAGTTTTCTGTAATTAAATCATTGAACTCTGCCTGCTGCCTCCTCAACCTTATCTGCATCTGGGTCCAAACCGTAACAGTATCACAATGAGCTAGACACTTGATTTAAGTCCTTTTCTATGAGGTTAAGTGTCCATGCTGTGTTATGGTGGAACTTTTTGAATCATGGCCATGGTCTTGCCTTTTTTCAAATTGATATTTTCAGCAGCATAATGGGCCATCACATCTATGGGAATCCGCGGAATCCATGAGCATGACACATACTTCACTGTGTGTTACACTATTGGCCGCCGCTGTCCCCAAATCGACCCAACGGAGAACTTCAGGAAAGATGTGGGAAAAGTTGTGGCTATTCCCAACTGGTACTGTCTATGTGAAGCTAATAAAAAGGACACAGAGTGTATGATATAACCTATTTACACTACCTGACTTCACCAGCTTGCATTAGAATACAGTCAGGATACATCTGGAGTCCCTCCGGGCTCATAAGGTAGCTTGAAGTGAGATTTCACTTGGGATTATTTTACTTTCTTATCCAGTCTTTCACCCTCCAATATTCCATGTCCCCTGGGTTGTTGGTTCACCGCCAGCATACGGATATTTTTAAACGGTGCTTTGATCATCGAGAGGCAAATTCAGGTCAGGGGTGAGACACTTCCTTATGACTGTACACTTTGAAAATTCAGTCAGGCCAATAGGAAAACTTTTTCTGCCAGCTTTTGCTGTTTCTAGTTTTATGAAACAATATTAACAAACTAATAAAGGAAGCAAATGTTATGTTGTTGTGAAAAGGTTTGGGGTCAACTTAATCATTTACACTCCAGATGCAACATCCCCACAATTCCAAAGACATCTGATTTTAATCTCTCTGTTCTGTCATAAACTAGAAAGGCTTTATTTTCACTCTTTTTTATTGTCAATAAACATGTTGACAACCACTTAACTGTCCTCAGAGTACTGATGAGGGAAAAGTGTTTCGCTGCCTGTCACATATACACACCAACACACTGTCTATGTCAAAAGGAAGTATGATGTAATTTTATTATAAGTGAGGAGCCAAGACAATGAGGTTAAACTTATTTATTGAACTTATAAGGGATATATCATGAACCAGTAAAATATCATGTAAAAGTATGCAAGAATATTCAAAGTTCACTGCCACAATATGTGCTGTTGATTTAAGAATACGGATACAGGTCTACATCTGAATTTACTCGTGTTATCCATTTTTGCCCATGACTTTATGAGGGCATAGGCTTGCGATTTCAAATTAACAGTGTTTTGCAGAAGACAAATATTACTTGAGTAGAGGTGCTAAGCTGCATTTATCATCATAACTATATCAGGTTAATATGATTATGTAGTCTAACCAGTGACCTTAGATCTCTGAGAACGTACTGCAGTGCAAGAAATATACTGTTTTTCAGTGCACTTATTTTTCTCTGTGACCACAGTACAGCTTATTCAACTATCCTGAGCATGAATAAATAAAAAGTCCATATTGCACACACTGTATTTTCTTTAGTTTGCGAGAGAGCACCTAGACTTTTCTGCACTTGTACAGTACAAGGATAAACTCCTTGCCTGACCATTTGCACTGCATATATATATGTTTTTGTTTGTTTGTCTTTGCTTTTTTCCTCCAGTATAACCTTTACTTTGTAATAGAAACTGAAAGGTCACACAGCATCTCACTTAAGATTGAGAATTCAAGGCTACAGTGAGCCCCGTGGCCAAAGAGCACTGCTGAATCTCTAAAAATCCGAGAGAGAAGCAGGTAGAATAACGGAGAGAGAAGAATGACAGCCGAGCCTGAGCAGGCAGCGAGCTGAAGAATAACACTGAATTTCCTCTTTTCTGCATCTGAGATTTCCATTTCCTAATGCGAAGGGAGGAGGAAATTAAACAACGTGAATTAAACAAGGCGACTCGGACATTTATGTGCTTGCCATAAAGCTTGGACAGGCTGAATTTATGAGGGTTTGGACCAGTAAATACAGCACTCAGGAAATGTGATTAGGCTCGTAAATAGGATAGCTTCCCGCTGTCCTACCCTTCACCCAAAGTACCTTGCGAAAGCATATGTTCGGGACATTTTCCTCCTTTTCTACACTGCCCCCCATGTTGTGAAGGGCTCACTCTAGATGAGGCTCTTTGCTATTACAACTGTATGAATTGTGACTCGGTGCATAAACATCTTTATGTAAGCAATAATTTCATTATTTCTATTATTATTTTTACATCCTACCCCACAAAGTACATTTATTTGCTTGTGAATTTTATATGTGATATCAAAGATACATTGTACATGAGGATAATTTTGAAAACAGGTGTTTGCATCTACTCTCTTACTTACAAGATGAACCACAACAGATAACAAGATAGTGTCTGTATTCACCACAGAGCCTCTTCTCCTTCACATATTTATTTATTTACTTGCAATGGTGTCCTCTCCTCAGAGCTTTTTTTGTGTGGAACCATTGAAAAACAGGATTACACCAGCATCCTGTTATAAGTCCTTCCATACTTTCTTTATTTGTCATCTGGAAAGGTTGAAAAGCAAGATTATACCAAAACACACAAAGTTGATTCCTTTAGTTTTGTTCGTATTGCTCTCACAGATGGATTATTTTAAACGAACGTCACTTTCAAAACTATTTTTATTTTATTTTTTCTCAGGCTGGATCAGTTGTGAAAACAAGATTATAATGTGATCTTATAATTTCCCTCAGCTGGCAAGATATAATGTAGTTTCAAAAACCAAAGAGCTTAAGTTGAATGAATAATTTTTTATCTGGTTTCATTTGTTTTTGACTTCATGGCAGCAACACACCTTTCCACTATAAAAAGACATCCATAGTGTCATTACACAATAACACAATTTACTATGTTCGTCTCTTGTTGGCTTCATTGTTCTGATCTTTTCTGTTTGAGGTGTAGAGAAACCTGTATACTGACCTCATTTTCTCCTCTCTCTGTCTCTCCCAGGTGGAGTGGTTGAAGAACGAAGAGATAATTGACCCAGCAGAGGACAGAAACTTCTACATCACTATCGACCACAACCTGATCATCAAACAGGCACGTCTGTCCGACACAGCCAACTACACATGTGTGGCCAAGAACATAGTGGCCAAAAGACGAAGCACTACGGCCACCGTCATTGTTTACGGTGAGTTTGCATGCTACTGTCTGTGTGGTTCTTTGTGTGTGTGTGAACAAGACTTTGCTAAATAATATTGTCACTAAAAGATGTGATTTTTACTGATATGACACCTTTTAAATGCTAGCGGCAGCTACCCAACAATGTGTCTGATCAGCCAAGCCAGCCCCCATCTGCCACATGAAATTAGCTCTTTGTGATTTGCCTGATATTCCCAGATCACCCCTGACCTCACCCAATTAAAACCAACCAATCAGGACTGCAGTTTTAAATTAGACCACTTGGGCTTTCCAAATGTCTGTGCTCTCAGCCAAGAGTCCCACCACTAAATGAATTGTGCAGCATATGGCATGATAACAGCTGTGAAAAACAACAACAAAAACTTAGAATAGCTGAGTTGTGAATGGTGTTAGATGGATTTCAGGCGATGCTCTTCTCTTTTTTACAAAAAACTGAGAAGAAAAATCTTGTTGAGAGGGAAAAAAAATCCCTCATTCGCCTTGTCTCGCTTTCTCTTTTTTTTTTTTTTCATTTTACCAAATGCCAGCCAGACATGAGAGGATAGGAAACATTTTGAGGAAAAACAATGTATAGCCGAACACTCGCACACATACCACACGCAGTGTATCTCTCAAATACAACACTGTGTCTATTCACTAGGAGGAGTATTTCAATCAAAAATAGCTGTGCATGTGTGCGTGTTCGATACAGACAGCAAGAGATGGAGTGGTTTACACTGATGTATCCTTACAGAAATAGATTGTTCAATCTGTGGTTCAATCTTCTCGGCTCCGCAAGGGCCAGACTGACACTGTTGACAAGGTGAAATAGTAGCGGAAAAAACAGGAACATGAGGGGGGGGGAAATGAACTGGCTATATAGATGGATGGGAGACAGGTGAGGACAAAGGAGATGCAGAGGAGAACAGAGCAGGTGAAGGCAGGTGAAGGAAGAAAAAAAAGAGTAGGAAAGTAGATGACAAAAGTGACTGTACCTGCTTTTACCGGTTACTCTCTCTCTCTGATGATTCATTTCTAATTGGGCGTTGGGAAAGGAGTGGGCACCGGCGTCCACTGGGCTGAGACAGAGCTGTCGAGATGCAGCTGAGGAATTTCAACCCACCTCTCCGGATGTCAACTCTCTCTCTGTGTGTCCTTGTGACTCATTCTAACTTTATACCTGATTTCTCTCTTTCTGCTCACCCTCATCTTTGTCTGCACTGCTCTGCCACATTTTTTTTTCTCACGAAAAACAACAGTAATACAAAATAATGAAGCGACAGTCGAGTCTAAATGTGACAGGATGCAGGGAGATCTTGTAGAGGTACAAAGACAACAAGAGGAAGAAAGTGGAAAAGATACACAGAGAGACAAAGAAAGAGAAAAGATTCACACAGACTGACTATTTTGGCTAGTAAGGATTGAGAAAACTCAAAGAACCATGATTCCTCTTATAGTGGTTGTTTTTGCTCTTCCTGTGCTCTCTCCAACAAGGGTTCAGGGTTAAGAAATCTGCAAGCAGCATGACCGTTCACATGTGTTTTACTATGTGTAGGTTATACAGCTGCGTGTGTAGGCATATGTGTGTCAGTGTGCCCTTCTCTGTGTGTATTAGTGAGTGTGAACAGCGGGAAAACATTGCGCTACAGTAGCAGCAGCGAAAAGTTGCACAAGACCGTGTGTGTGTGTGTGTGGTTTCGGAAAATCCAGCTGTTCTCACTAAACTTCAACAGCCCAGCCTCCTGGCATCTGTAAAACTCATACTGAGTCCGCGGAGGGAGAGAGTTCAATTCAATCAAACAACATATTAAAAACACAGATTTCTTCATTGAGTTGATGATGCCTCTGTGACACAATAGGATTTTAACGAACTCTATGCCCATTTAATTACTTCATCACAGACCTAGTTTGTATAAACATCACACAACTTGAGGCTTTTGTGTTAGTATGTCTACTACAGTTTGTTTTTCAGTTCCATTCAAAATACTTTATTTGTTCCTCGCTCCTTGCAAACACAAATACACATAATTAATGACATTGGTCAAGCCACAGAAGGCCATCAATATCCAACACCACAAAGGCACATTATTTATGTCAAAAAGTTTCAAAGGGCAAATTGTGTTTATCAATCCATAAACACATTTCTTGTACTGTGGCTGTAAGCTTAAAGCTGCAGTGGGTAGAAATGGAGCCAATACGATTTAAAAAAAAAGAAGTTATTTTTATAAAACGGTCACTATATCCTGACAGTAGTACATGAGACACGTAATCTGAAAAAAATCATGTGCCTTTGTGTCCTCCGGTGCTCCTAATGGCATCTGCAAGATTTCACAGACCGGAGGAAAACAACCAATCAGAGCTGATCTGGAGTCTGCCGTCCAGCTGCTGTCAATATTTTTTTTTTAAAGCATGAAAACAGAGCCGTGAGGAGGTGCAGAAGTCTAGTTTTCCCTCAGAACACTTGAATTACAATATACTGAAAGGTTATTTTGGAATTGTTGTCCAATGATGCCAAAAACGTGTTGCCTTCTGGAGCTTTAAAGGCCTCTAGAATAAAAACAAACTTCCTATTTGTTTGGCAGGCAATCTAAAACACATTCCTGATAGTATTAGCTTAAAGTAGTCATTAAGGACATAGGTGTAGTCATTAAGGAAATGTGTGTAGTCATTAAGGACGTGTGGGGTCATTGATGATTGTGATGTGTAAATTAGCCAATCATTTTAGAGCTGAAGTCAACAACACCTTGCAACTGGTTCTTTTGACAAATTGTAAACTGTGAACCAGCAACTAATTGAAAAGTTATGATGCTTTCAATAAAAGAGGAATAAATTGTTGTTAAAACAGCTGATGAATGCATGTATGGATTACTTTATTGATTAAGTTACTGATCTCTGCCACAGTGAACGGTGGCTGGTCGACGTGGACGGAGTGGTCGGTGTGTAACAGTCGCTGTGGACGGGGCTTCCAGAAACGAACCCGCAGCTGTACTAACCCCGCCCCTCTCAACGGAGGACTGCCTTGTGAGGGACAGGCCATTCAGAAACTTGCCTGCACCACACTGTGCACCGGTGAGTCTATTCTAGTCCAGTTTTATCCAAAAAATACTTAGTTTGTGCAATTTTGTTTTGCTAAACTCTACTTTATCCACATTGCTGTACTGTACTGTACTGTATCCTATTTTACTCTGTGGCCCCAAGTTTCTACCTGAACTTGCGTTCCACCGCATTTCTTTTTTTGTACTTTTCTGCCCTATATATGATACACTATGGGAGGGTTGGGACATTATTGAGGACATTATACTCTTTTCTTTCTCTTTTATGTGTATCTCATTATCTTGGCTTCTTTCCCTCCAGTGGACGGTGTGTGGACAGAGTGGACTAAGTGGTCGGCCTGTGGGACAGAGTGCACCCAGTGGAGGAGGAGGGAGTGCAACAACCCAGCACCTAAGAACGGAGGAAAGGACTGTGATGGGCTGGTACTCCAGTCTCAGAACTGTACTGACGGACTCTGTATGCAAAGTGAGTCGACGATAATGAACCTTCCAGAGCAGAACATATAAATATATTAAAGTCGTGTCATATAGCATACCTAACCATGAAAGATGAGTATGCCAATTCGAGCGAATGCCTTGCAGTGTCTGCTTCAGATGGGGATTGACTTGAAAGAATTCACCCCGGATTAGACAGGCCATCGGGCTGGTGATGCCTGAAACATGTACATGTTTGAGACAAGAAGAAAACTGAAATTAGTAGGAGCTTGCAGAGAGATGCACAGCCTGTCTCTAATCCCTTCTCCGCATAGCTGCAGACACACAACCCTCTGTCAAACCCTTCTGCTCTCTCCCTGCATTCTTGTGAAATCCACATGTGTGACTAAGTTTATTTAAATCAGTTTATCCATTTTGGTCATTTTTAGTTTATATAACTCAAAAAATCATACTGAAAAATAAATAATCATAAGCTGCAGGACAACATTTTGACTGAGGCTATCTTTTTAAGCAATATTGCTCCACATTCATTCTCTTGGACATGTGTGAAATCATTGCAAATGGCATTGCTTTGTCTTCTTTTTCATATCATCTAGCTTGTGTATGTATTTACTTACTTTGCATGGCAACTGGATTCTCACAATATCACGAGAATTGCGGGATCACATATCACACGAAAATCCATCTTGTCAGGCTTAAAGTAATGCGTTTATGTGCCGGCAAGCCAAAGCACAGACCAATCAGCGTCCTGTGAGGAGCCACTTGCAGCTTTGGCGTAGCTTAGGTGTGCGTGATGACATGCAGAGGTGACTGTTCGTTCTAAACAACAATGGTGGCTCCTGAAGAAGTTAGCATAGATGCTGCAATAACAGTTATATCAGAACTGGAGAGTGTTTTCTTTATCAAAAGAAGAGCAAAGAACAGAAATGAAGGCTTTTCTCGATGGAAAAGATGTTTTTTGCTTTTCTCCCAAGAAAGAAAGAGAGAGTTGATTGACAGATGGTTCTTTATAACAAACCATCTGGAAGGTCAGGTTATGCATTTACTAGCGTTGCAGTTAAGTTTGGCAGTTTTCTTCCTCTTGTTCCCCTCCTTCTTATTAGGGATGCTAATATAGAATTTTTTTTCTAACCGATAACTAACCCTCGTTAACTGATTATTAACTGTTAACTGACAAGATTAGTGTGTTTCATGCAGCGGTGCTATTTTTAATGCCAGACAAGCCACCCAGTTGCAACACTAAGCCGATGCACAAACAGGTTAAATCCATCATTTATCACCAGCTGCAGTGTATGCTCAAAACCGAAAACTGAGTCCCCAGTTCACCCGACTGGGAGAGTTACTGCAGCAGCCATGACGCTGCATGTATTGTCCCAGTAAGTCTCCACCGCATCATTTAGTCTAGCTGCGAGGTTGTCCGCTGTGTGTCTGCCCGGAGTAACGTTAGCGAGTGTCCGACAAACTGTGTATGTGTTGCGGCGGTGAGTGTGGGCGTTATAGCTGTGACCGTAGCAGCGCAGTGTGTGTACAGTTTGTTTGTCGGTGAATAAATGCCACAACTCCTCCAAGCCAAGCTCCCGTATCTTGCAGCGCCGGCTCAGGCTCTCTTAAGGTGGACTGTTAAGGTGGACCAGCTTTTCTCCTTTAAGTGACGAGCCGCTCCTCTTGAGTTTTGCTCTGCTTTTTATTTATTTTTTTAATATTTCTTTTAACCGTTTAACCGATGGCATTAATCGGTAAATATTGTTAATGTCGGTTAACGGTTAATTATTAACAACCCTACTTCTCGTTTCTTGCCTCTTTCTTTACGTTCTTCTTCCCACCGCTCCTCCTCTTCATCAGTCCTCTCATCTATCTTTCTAGTTCTCCAGCAACCACTGCTACTCTCTGCATTAAGTCTCCTATCGTCATTGCCATCTTTCTTGCCTCTTCCTCTCAGACCCTCTTGTTTTATGCCTTTCTCCAGGAGCCTACCTTCTCCCCTTTTTTCCTTTTTATAGTGATTTGCTCTTGCCCTGCTTTACACGTGTGCTTTATTCTTCTTTGCACATTGTGGATGATGTATAGGATGGTTTTTGAATGTCATCATGATTAACCTTAGTTTTCCCACTTTCTTGTCCATTACTCAATACAAAAACACCTGTTTTATAAGTAAAATAATGATAGATATTGGTGTGGAACGATCGTCCAAAATCCCCCACCATTTAGTGATTTCTGACACCAGTAAATTAAGAAAGGGTGGTAAATTTCAAATCCGCATGGAAAGTATGGGCTGAGTCATAACAGCACAAATAGAGCAGCAGCAGTTTTTCCAAGGTGGAGGCAATTTTATTTGTTGACTTTTAGGAATAGTGCTTGTTACTCCCTGTGCTCAGAGTAATTGGCAGACAAGCATCTGACGTGAAGCGAGAGGGAGAGGGAGGGAGAAGCCTGTCAGAGTGAAGAGAAGAGAGAAAAGGTAAAGACAGGAAAATAGTCCTTTTTCAAACCGGTGCACATACACACATGTGCTTGTAATTATGCCATCAATTCTCATTGGTCTTTCTTTTCACACAACATGGCAACCATATACTGTAGAGATTTTTTCCTCAGTGGCAAGATTTTTTTTTTTTTTTGCCTCGGGTCATCTCTGCGTTTATCTTAAGAAGTTTCATAACAAAGAAATACTGTAAGAAACATGTTTCAGAGTCAATATCGACCTGTCTTGACAAGAAAAACTTTTTGCTGCCTAAAAACTGTGAATAGAAGTATGGTTGTCTATAATCTCCCATTTGCTGAGGCACTCCCAGAATCTTTCGTCCATACATACATTATTATGGTTACCACCACCATATTTATGTAAATTGTATTTTGACCTTTATTTTACCTGGCTGGTCTCTTGAGATTGAAATCTGTTTTTCGAGAGTCTCTTGACGAAAATGGCAAATACATTCAGCTAAACAGTGTGATCAGTTATGTCCCTTCGATCAAGAACTTTTGCCAAATTCGATAAAAGAGCCTCTATATGATACATAAAAATACAAAAATACTTAAAATTATATACATTGGTCTTTTTTAAGAGAAAATATATTATTGCTGCTTAAAATCTGCATAGTCGCATTATCTTATTTATTTTATGATCCCAGTTTTGTTTTTCAGGGTGTGGGCTTTTATTGGTGATTTTATATTTACTTTTATGGCTCTATTATATACTGCCAGTTATGTAATATGTAGTTTGTGTTGTCTTTAACTTAGATATATTTCTGCCTATTGTGGCGTGGGCATTAGAAGAATTTAAATCTCAATGAAGCATTCCTGGTCAAATAAAGGTTGAATAAGTCACAAACACGCAGTCAGGAGTTCTGTTAAGGAGAAATTTACTTTATCAGTGAGCACAAAGCCTTCAGCCAAGTGAGTCGTTGCTAGTGTGAGTGATTTTTCTCTGCAGTCCAGAGTAGATAGTTGTGATAATTTAATAGATCAACTACGTACTGCAGCTGCCCATACAAAGTATGTACTGTTGCATCCAGTATGCATACAATTGGGACATACTACTTTGTCATAACTTTGCATCTTGAACTTTTCACCCTCACGCTCCTATATGTGATACCTGTCAATGAGATGTCATCTGTCTGTGCTTTCTCGGCAGCTCAAGCATGCTGGCTTGCATACTGCAAAATGCGACCGGATGTAGTAGGACATTCTGGTATTTTTGGCATACTGCATTTGACATACTATGTGTTGGGACTTACTAAATAGTATGGTACTATGGTTATTGGAACACACCAACAGTTTGCCTGGGTCCAGACCTTTGAATCTGTCCACTCCACCGAGTTCACTGATTCATCTGTCATCATGACCTGAAACAATGGTTTCTCGGTTGATGAGCGCCGCGGGCGGGACCAACGCTGTTGTCAAGCATTGTCAAGCTGTGTGCCGGAACTAGAGGATTAATAACCACACAAGGTAGAAGCTGTTATTGAGGATATTCTAAATCTATTAAAAGTGTTTTTACTTCGCTCCTCTCCACTCTTAAAACCCTGGCAAAACCAGTATGTTGTCATGGCTACGCATCAGTGTTGACTTAAAATTATGTTAGATTCGGGCGGATAGGTTGGTCTGATTGGTTAGGGAAAATCAAATCCCCCTCCCTCATGGAAATCGGTTAGAGTGGAGGCAATGTCAGACTGAAGATGGAAACAGAGTGGAGCAACTTGACAATTCTGTCCGTCATCAGGCAAATAGACGGTCAGTGTCCTCTGAGCAGTGGAATCATATTATGTAATCCCTCAAAAAGCTTTGCCCGAAGGCACATTATTGACAGAAGTTACTGTATATGCAGAGCCCTGCCCACTCCTTAGGCAGTGTATAATATACTGCGTCTCTGCTCCATCAAAAGGATTCCCTGAGGCCTGTGAGATATGGCCACAGAATCTGGGATAAAACCTATAGAGGTATAGATTTGGGCTCATTTCCCCTGATTGATTTTCTGTCTTTAAAATGACTCCACAGACGTGGTTTTATGTCAGCACTAATGTTTCAGCTGTTTCCTGTAGCATTTACGGGAATCCATGAAGTGTGTGTGTGTGTGTGTGTACGTGCGTGTGTGTGTGTGGTTGTTAGAGGGGGATTCTGCATGCGCAGCATTTTATAGGTAGAGTCTATTTGAAAGGCTTGAAGTGATTCTTGTACCATTCTTTCATTTGGTTTATGAATGATGGATCTTCTAAAATGTTATCTTTACACAGACAGAGAATGGTTCATTGCTGGTATCCAATTGGTAGGGCTGGGACAATACAGTATAGTATATACAGTATCAAATACAGTATATCATCATTGTCACGCATTATTTATTACATTTTTCCAGCAACCCAAAAATAAGGAATAAAGACATTTATCTCACAAATTAGTGGTATTCTCTTTTTAATTTATAACATTTTAACATTTTATATATACAGTTCCCTTTGTTAACACCTTATTTTGAAAACTGGACGTAGTCACACGTGCATACTTCCTCTAACTTTGCCAAATCCATCACTAGCTCGCCCGTCGGCTCCGTTCTTTTTGTACATTCATAGTCAGCTGTTTGATTGTATTTACCATTAATGTCAGTATATGGGTGCTCTACAGTTGTAGCGTCAGCGTCAGAGTGACGGCTGGCTTGACCACACGTGAGCGCAATACGATTACGTTTCCTGTCCACGACAGAGTTAGCATGCAGCTTTAGCCGTGATGTCTAGCTCTGCTTTTCCTGGCAATGTGTGAAACCCAAAGTGTTTTCATACTTTACTGTAGGTGTAGTGATTACCACTTTAGATTTGAACGGATGTGACGTCACGTTACTCAGACTACAACAATAAAAGCGGTAACTTCCTTCTACCTTTACGTGGTCTAAAAAGAAGCAAATATATTGATTCTGGCATTATAAAATCCTCCGCGACCCCTAACGGGATAAGCGGTTGCAGATGATGATGAACAAAAATGAAAAAAAATGAGATACATAGGTGAATCGATTATTTTTCCCACCCCTATCAATTTGGCAGTTGTACTAACATTTTAAGTAAAGCACAAAATATTTCCTCATTAAGTGTAGAAAACAGATTTTTGCTTAAAATTATGCGCTGTTGGCACAACTCCAGATATAAACTACAATTTGTTTTTGTTTATGTTGAATATGTCTCACATTTTGAACACTAGATCTTCAGACTCAGTTTAATGGAGAAAAAAAAGTACAACAGTGGTTCGTTGCTGGTTTTATAAAGTGGTAACTTATAGGGTTTCAGGGTTGTGAATGAACTGATAATGTCAATATAGAGGGGGGAGTTAATGTTTTAGATGGTGCTCTGTAATTGACTTTGTGCTCAAAAAGCACTTCACTCTGCTCTCCCTATTTCTCTTTCTCGTTCTCTCTCCACCAACACCTCCCGCCTCTCTATTCATCTCTTCCACCGTCTCTCGCTGCCCTTTTTCTAAAGTTGTCCTGTTAAATCCTGAGAGGTAGAAATCCATTTGACCTCATTCTGCCCCGCGTGGAGTGCCTCCTCTCTTTTTGTGTTTACGTGTTCATCAGTGTGTATGTGTGTATGTATGTGTGTGTCTTTTTGTGACAGAAGTTGTCGGTCTTTCACTTCTTTTTTTTTTTTAAGAGTTGTTTGTGTTGTTTTATATCTTTTGGCCTGTTGACATTTTTCTGACACATCGATCAGGATTCTTGGAACAGATTCAGTCAGAGCTCCACTGTGTCATCCTTGAGAGCATGACATTTCACTCACTACCTACTCTCTCTGTGTGTTTGTGTGAATGTGTGTGCTATGTAACAGTAGCTCCAGAGCAAATAAAATCTGCTGTGTGGTCTCTAAAACCAAAAGTAATCACTAGAGATACTGGCTGTTATGTAACTTCAGTGTTGGGAGAGAACATTGAATCGTGTTTGTGTTGTTTTATACAAATAGCGATCAGCAGTGTCAGCAGGTACGGCAGAGCATCAAACGGGCCATCTCTCAATTGAAAGCTCTATTATTCCCTCTTTTGTTTCTTCTCATTGTTGATTCTAATCGCTTCACTTTGTCGCATTGTTTCCTTCGCTGCTTGTTAGCCGTTTTCTGCTCCTTTTCTTAAATGTGTTGTCCTCATCTATGCTATCTTTTCCATTCATAGTGCTTGTCGTTGTCTTACTGAATCATTTACGCTTCATTTTCCTTCCCTTATTTTTTCACATTTGTTTGATCAATCGTGTTATAATTGGAACATGAAAACTTTCTGTCATGGCATGTTGCTCTTACTGTCATCACTGATTCAGACATCAATCGGCATGACATTTGTTAGATGCAGTCGTGTAAATGCAGTCATTTGCTAGGTCATTTAATACAAGTAGGGCTGTCGCAGTGAAAGAATTTATGATTAATTAACAACAGCGCGATGTGCGGTTTTATTGCAACTTTCTTTTTGCAAATTACTTTATTTATTCTTATTTTAATGCTGTATAAAAAGCTTTATTGGTAGGCTATTATTAGGTGTATTCTTGCTTTTTAAATGACAAAGATGACAGTTTTAAAACTAATGAAATACTTGTTTAATGTTAAATGCAGAAAAAAGACGGGGAATGCGACACAGCATAGGTTTTTCTGCTGAGGCACTTCGGTTGCTATGATACAAAATAATGAAATGTTGGCATAAGGTAGAGTACTTGCTCTGGATGAAGGGAAGGCTGAAACACGTAGGGAGAGGATGGACCCGCTGGTCTTTGTGTATTAATTTCTCCTCCATGTCGTTGTCCAGCAATTGTAGCCTACATGTGGGATGTGACGGCTGGTTGTTGTGGAGTTTTTCCCAAAGTTGAAATTTTTTTTGGCAACCAGAAAAAAAAAACACCATAAGTGCAGCGTTTAGAGCGGAATAGACGCTTGGCGCCTCGTCACACTGCTGCTGCTGTTTGTAGCAAAGTGTAAAAATGGAGCACCCCCATTGCAAAGAATTAAAAAAAGAAAAAAATGTGAACATAGCGTTTGTGGCGTTTGCTTGCCATCCCCTGCAGTTGGCTTGTCAATATGGCGGTATTGCAATATTGCAGTTATTGCGACGGCCTTAAATACAAGAGTAAGAAATCTGATAAACCAGTGCTGAAACATGCTAATTCACAAATGTAGCCGAGCCAACCTACAAAACTATGAAGAAACACCACGTCATGCCTATCAACTGTGCACACGCGTTACTGTATGTTTATATTTGCGAATCACCCCGCTTAACCTTGTCATTTATTCTTGCCCTGTGGTGATGATCAGTGTGTCATGTACATCCAGCTGGTCTGGCAAGAAGCTTTTAAGCGCACCATGTTGCTGTGTTTGCCTTTATCAATTATACACCAGCACTTCAATTATACATCAGTACATCAGCAGTTC
Organism: Sebastes umbrosus; assembly: GCF_015220745.1. Taxonomy (NCBI): domain Eukaryota; kingdom Metazoa; phylum Chordata; class Actinopteri; order Perciformes; family Sebastidae; genus Sebastes; species Sebastes umbrosus. Next base: position 14,044,514 of record NC_051276.1, on the reverse strand, counting down.
ATCTGTGTCATAGACCTTCTGTCTGACTAAGTGGACCACTCAGCATGACACAGCAGTAACCGTCTTACATACACTAGAGTTTCCCAAGTCATCCTTTGTCTTATTAATTTTTTTAAGGGGAATTAATAAGCTTTTTTTGTTTTCAGACCTTTTGATATTGATTTGTGGATTAAGACAACTAAACCTAATGTAGGAGAGCAGAAAAGTAAGAAAGACACAAACTTTGGCATGTTAAGGTGTTTTTGTGTCAATGTCCTGCCATGTTTGTCCCATTTTATTTGACCTATTTGTTTGATTTTGATTGTTGTGTTCCTCTCCCTTCCTTCCTCCATCCATTCCACCATCCCCTTCTTTTCTCGTCCCAAGGTTCATTGTTTCAGATGTCCACTGAGAACAAAGAAAACAGTGATTTGGGAATCCCATGTAAGTTGATGTTTTATGTTTTATCATCATCCATCTTCCTTTTGTCTTTACTCATCTTAGTGTTTCTGTCTCTGTTTGAGTGTTGACCTTTGGCTCATACTTTGTCTTTTATTGTTACTTGTCATTTTGATGAGAGTTTTGCTTTTGTCTTATGATCTGTTCCCTTCATGTGCAATCTTTTTGCTCTGCCGCTCAAACAAAAGTCTTCAAACAGTAGCTTCACTAGTTCCAAAACTACACTCTGCTCTCAGACAAAGGAAGTCATGGTAGATTAATCATTTACACCATTGCTTGTGTGATAGTGTAGTTGTGGGTGTTTCTATAAATCTAGATATATCAAGCCATATTTGCACAATTCCTTTACCGTCCTCTGGGTATTAAACAATCACAGCAGAAATTGCAATTAGGGGTTTTCCTCTTTCAAAATACAACTTCAAACTCTAATAATGTCATATATAGTTGACCTTCTATGCCATTTTACTGCATTTTCCTTTTACTTAAACTGCAGAAAATAGAAAAACAAGAATGCCAGTTGCATTTCGTAAGACATGACATCATACAAATATCATAAACTTAACTTTACAGGTTTTGCCTCGAAGCATACACAACCTTCTGTTATCCATTAAGTCCTATTTTATTATTATTTTGTATGTACTTTTATATTTTCCTTGTCTGCTAATAAAACACTCTTCCGTCATTTAAAATGTAGTGCAGGAACCCAGAGTTGTGTCTGGACAGTGAATGCACCACAGTGGTGACAGATTCCTTTAATTAACTTGATTATTTCTTTCTTCCTGTCTGATAGCAGAGAATCGATTCAGCCCCAGTTCACTTGATTCACAATTTGTGAGTTTGTTGCAGCTGTGGTCATTTTGGAGAGTAGCCAGGCAGCTCTGGATCGTTGCCAAAGTAGGCAATTTGCCTTAGTTCTGAACACTTGCTTTGTGTTTACAAGCGTATTGGCTCACTGAGAACTCAATGGAGCGCGGTTGAACCACGGACACTGAGCTGAGTGCATTTTGGATTTGGTTCCACTGATTTGACCCATTTTCTTTGAAGTATCATCACAATGAATGATTAATATGTCAAATTAGCCTCTTGCTAATGCATCATTTGTCGAAGAGAAAAATTAATAACAGGAAGGCACAGGATCACCTGGCAAGGAGAGCACTTCTTTGGGAGGTATGAAAGCTACTGAATGAGTAATAAAAAAGGTGAGAGATGATAATAGGGTGTCAAAAATCTATTCAGTACTTTCTTCCTTTCCTGCTCTCTTCCTCTCTTTCATCACTCTCACTGCTACTGTTGCTTCCTCAAAGTGACATAATGAGAGAGATTTTCTACAAACAGAAGAATTGAGAGATGCAAGAGGGAAAAGACCTCTGCCATCTATTATTACCGCACTTTTTACTTCTCCCATTGCAGGAGCTCTCGTTTTATCTTCAAAGCAATCTATGAGCGTCTGTGATGTGTTCTAATGACTCTCGTTTAGTGTCCGCTGAAGCAGTTTCATCGTGCCGGTGTGTTTTGTGAGATGACTAGTCCCAGACAGATACGGACACAGAGAGAACTAGAGATGAGATGTAGATGCAGTCGTTGCTCATTTAACAGATTGTCACTCTGGTTTTATTATTCAAAAGTACAGTCAGTAACATTGAGAGGTGGCATGACTTACTAATCACCAAGCTTTAATTTATAACTCAAATCACATTTCCGCATCCACATGTCCATGTGCAGCCGTGTCTCCTAAAAATGACGTTCCCATTGAACGAAACTGCATTGTGAATTACGTTTTGAGGGAAACACATTTTTTGTCACAGATTATTTTTGTTTTTGACGTATCACAAAGATGTTTGTATTGATAGTACCCAGAAGTCCGTGTAGGGAGGAGGTCAGGGTCACACAAACAAAGGGCTTCCACCCAGGAGATGTTCACTTATTTGAATTTATGCCTTTAGCTTAACGCAACAAACTCAGCTACTTAAAGCATAACTATGATGTTTGTTTTTTTTTTACTAAATCTAACAAAGTAGTTTTGTTGCGTTTTTGTTTTGTTCCGTTTCAATTTACAACATGTTTAAAACTGTTTAAAACTGCAACAGTAATCTTGGAGAAAAATTAATTTTCCTCGAAATATATTTGAGAATGCCCTTTAGTTGTATGGGAGCATAATTTTGTAGGAGACAGGGCTGCCACGTGGGACCGTCAACATCTCGTCCAAATGTGAACATGTCCACCTATGCAGACAACAGAAACAGAACCGTGGCATGTCTGCTGTCCATGTCCTGTCCATATCAGGGCCTTAAGTCAGATTACAAATTTAATACTGACCACCTCCATATCTGGTTCCACATCTAATAGCTGTGTTAGCAAAATCCGATTCTGCCTCCTCAGCTGTCAGATAAAGAGTTGATATGGAAGATTTCTACTGCTCCAATGCAGAAACTATGATCATACTGTATCTGCAGGGAGGTGATGGTATTTGGTCAATACCGGAGACTTGATAATTATATATAGGTGCTGAGATTTCTATACCAACAGGAATTTTAAGACAATGCCCATCTTCTCCTGAAAATTGTTTTTTGATTTCTAGACAAGTAGGACTGGATTGTGGTCTTCTCACAGTCTTAAGGTGCTTTCACGAGGCATAATCCATTTAGCTACTCCGAATCAGAGTGAAATTGATACTTTTGGTTCTCAGTTTAACAGTGCACAAAGTAAAGTTAAAAATGAAGTTGCTGAGGGGGCGTATACAAAGCAGAAAATGTATTTTTCGTCTCGAGAGCTGCCTCTTCAATGCAGGGAATCGCAGACTTTGGTATAATGCTGTCAGCGTTTTTTCACTTTAACTTGGCAGTGATTTACTGTGCGTACGAATCCCTTCTCCTCCTGTTTATCTCAAATTACTTTATAAACGTCACTTTTTTTGTGGACTATATTTAGCATATTCTGTATGTTCTCTTCGGCCCAGATGTCAAACAAACATCAGACTTCTGCAGAAGTCCAGGTCAATCCTCTCCCACTCATGTTAACCTGTCGTTTACCTGTGTCCATCTCAACAAATCCCTGCGCAGGTAGCCTGCAATTTGGTTCGCTTGGAAACAGTCCGAGGCCCCCTCTCGCAAGCGGGTTCGGTCCGGTTGTTTTGTTCCGCACCGGAGCACGATTACTGCGTTCACAGCTGCCCAAACGAACCACACCAGAGTTTGAATAAAACAGACTAAATGTTGGCTTGTGAAAGCGCCCTTAAACTCACTTTGACCACACGGTCTGTGGGTCCCATTGCAGTCATGTGTCGACTGCTTCATAAGTGAGAACAGGGCCCTGGTTTACCAACTGTTGTCACTGGTCATCTCATGTGTGAAGGCTGAAAACCTTTAGCCTCAAGCCAGAAAAGTAAAATGACAAAACAGCATTATAATTATCACTGCTTTATTTTGCATTTGCACCCTAATTTGTTTGCTTACATGTCTTTTTTTGCAAATGAGGCATGGCTGTTTGTGTCAGTCACAGACCAGCTCGGCTTGAGGCGAAGAGAGGGGCGGGAGCTGTAGATTTGTGCGGAGGGAGACAGCTTTCTGCCTGTATTTCGTGATTCACATTTGTTGCCAGCGGACACTGAAAGAGGTCATAATGTTCCTTTCAGTTGGATAAAACAAGTTGCATTGAACGGCTTGTATTCAGTCCATTCATTAAATAGCTACAATTTTCCTGTATTACAGGGTCATTACTCGGTGCTTGCAATCTAATGACTTTATATACCTGTACAGAGTTGTTTGTTGTCATGGAAATACACACTCTGGCTTTAGTGACTCTAAAGTGACTCCATATTTTATTCCTTGACACCAAGTTATTTCCATCTCCACAACAGGAGATAAGGATAGACATATTTACAAATGACTACTTGCTTTCTCACTCTGACCGCCTCTCTTCCGCTCATCCCTGCCAGTTACTTAGAGCGGATGTGTGTGCCGCTGCCAGGAGTGCAGTATGGGTGGTGTTTGCATGTTTTTGCCAGGGAAGATCAAAAAGGCAGTTGAATGAGTTTCAAGGAGTGATTGTCCACACAGCTCTGCTTTGGATGCAGATCACAGAGAAGATAGAGACAAGCTAAGCTGAGTTATCCTTGTTTCCCCCTTCTTTAAATCTTCTCCGTGGCAGATTGGACAGACTATGTGAATGACAAAAAGCTCAGCCAATCGATAGACAGCGATCCATGCTGACTGAGGGAGAGCTGGGGCTTCTGTTCTCGCTAGCCCACGTGTGTAATCAACTGTGTGAGAGAGAGTGTATGTGTGTGTGTAATTCCCGCAATTTACCAGAGCCCCAAAGGTTTATTAGTCACACACTTTGGCACACACATGTGGTTACCAACTGTATGTGACCAACTTACCAGACTTTTTATTTTTTTAGATGATGTTTTGCGAATCACAAAGCCCATTATTATTGGGCACAGTGAGGCAAAGCATCAGTCAGTCCACTCACACATGCACACTAGCTCAGTCACTCGCCTCAACTGTACACTCCAAACAAACTGAATTTGGCATGTGCACAGTGAACACTGGCAAAATAATTTTGGTTGCGCAACCGAAGACCATTTGGCTTCGATCGCACACACAAACACACTTTTCAATCTTGCTCTAGTAAGGTAACACTGTCATGCAAAACTATGACAGATTGCAATGAATTCCTGCCATGCAAAAATGGAACGATGGTGCGTTGTCAAAAATATAACACATTTTCTACCCTGCTTGAACACACTTCACCATCTCATTCCCTAATGCCGAATGACGAGACTTCTTAAACCAGTGTTGAAGTACTTGAGATCTGTCCTGCTCTCAAGACCACCTTTTGAAGGTCTCGGTCTCGTTTCGGAATTTACCGTATTTTTACTCCCGTCTTGTATCATTCTCAGACAAAGAGGACTTGGGATTTTATTTCATGACCGGTGAATACCACCACAGCAGGGATATCACTAAATTGTTGTGTGTCATACAGTGGGGGACTCGCTCTGGTCTTGGTCTTGACTCAGTCTTAACCCCTCAAAGTCTTGGTCTTGTCTCGGTCTCGATACACTCTGGTCTTGGTCATGACTTGGTCTCAGTTTAGGTGGTCTTGACTACAACCCTGTCTTAAACCATCATGAATCAAAATGTATGTATATTTAGATTCGTTTTTTAGATTATAATGTCAGTCTGTCAAAAAAATCTATAGTGTGTATATATATATATATATATGCAGTATATAAATACCAAGAGTATGCGCTTGTATGCGATTAGAAAAACATGCGTACATGGAAAACAGTTGTGTAAAAAACACTGATGTACACATAGCAAGTGAAAAAAACTAGACTCTCAGAGCTGTGTCTCACCTGAGTTGTTGTAGAATCTATAATAGACAGTAACCTATGGGAGTTAGGATGTTCTTCAAAGGGCAGTCTCTCATATACACACTCACAGTACTGCCTCTATATCAGCTGTCTGCAAATTGTCAGAATTTGACTCTGATTGATCAATATGATCATTCTCAGCGTCATCTCAAAGTTTCTTTTTTTCTGCATTTGTTCACACCTATGTGTACAGCATATGTTATTGTGTGTGTGTGTGTGTGTGTGTGTGTGTTTGTGGGTCCTGACCTTTAGACCAGAACATTATCCTTCTATAGAGAGTTGTCAGATATTTCACAGACGTATCGCTTATTCAATTCCTCTCCTATTTTTAATCTAAATCCTATTTAGCCAGGCTTACAGGCGAGTGCTTCGGACGTGAATCTGCTTGTCAGGTACAAGGGAGGAAAAGCACAGGAGATAGTCGACTTATGGATAAAAGTTAATATGGATGTGTGCACGTCTGCCCACGCATTCATTGTGAGTGTCTGTGCTCGCATGAGTGCAGATGAAAATGAACATAGGTGCGTACCACTCTGTACTTAGTCAGACATGTGCTCCTTCCTCATTCTATCACTGCCGATTTTGTCATTCTGGCTTCGCAGAGCAGAGCCTCGGGCCACGCTTAGATACGCACAGAGGTCCAAACACATTATTCATTCATCTGGGTTTGGTCAAAAGTGCACACCCACGTTCAGTCCCTTTTTCAGCCCTTATCTTGTCACAAAAAGACAGCCTATTATGCAAAGCTGTCAGACAATAACAAGAATGAAAGAATTGACAATTTTCAACCAAAGCAGCACTTTTGTTTTTTATGTAGAGGCTCAATGAAATGAAAGACCAGAGAAGTAGACACAGACGGAGCACAGAGAGGACTTGAGTGCTGGAGAAAAGCTACTGTACATTAGTGCCAATTTTCTATTATTTTTTTTTTCAATTCAGAAAATGTCATTGAGCGTTCAGAGAGAGAGACTGAAGGCGTTTTTAAGATTAAGCTCAAAAGTGAAGTCAATCCATCAAGGAAATTGTACTGCATGTTCATGCAGCAGAGAACTTCTAATGGTCTATTTTAAAAAATAATAATAATTGAACTGAATTTTGCATGGTCTATTGTGGATCCTGTAAATTAAGTAAGTCAGAGGATCCTTTATTTTTCTCTTATATTCAGTATATATTTGTGTTATTCCGTCCATTTCCTTAAGCACCATTTGTCAATGAATTTGCTTGTTTTGCCACAGTCTAGATCATGTGTGTGATGTTTACTTGTAAGGTGAAAGTGACAATGGAAATGTAGGACAGAGAAACAAAGAAAATAGGGGGAAAAAAGTGAAAATTTAAAGAGAAAAAAAAGGAAAATATTTGGCATCCTGCAGTTATATGTAGGTTACTCAAGCAGGTAGAAGCTCTAATGGGACGTGTTGTTTCATTCATCTACAAATCAAACAGATGGAGACGGAGAGACACAGGGAGTCTGAGAGAGAGAGGGGTGAGTTATGGAGGGAGAAGAAGATCTGAGAGAGATGGGATGTAAACTGATAGACAGTGAAGAAAGGATTTTTAAAGCCCACTGGTATAAAACACGTTACACTTAGTACACATACGCACATATATCCAGAACACATCAGGCCATAGCCTAGTTAACTTATCCTAAAGTGCCCCACAACACTATAGGAAAATCAGAAGTTTAGAAGTGATGTTTTTATGGCTGTCTGGCACCCCACATGTTCTGAAGTTATAGACCTTCAAGTTAAAGCAGTTGCAAGATAAAGATTCCCTAAATAGATGAGGATGATGGTGATCATAATTAAGATCAGGGAGTTGGTACTTAAGAGGATTATCCAATTCTATTCCCCCTTGGCAAGTGCAAGGACCTTGATAACAGGGCAACTTTGTGCAGCTGTGTCGTCGGGGCATTTTTATAGCAATCTCTTAAACATCAAAAGGAAATTGGTGACTGCGTGTGACAAAATCCATAGGGGTTAAACTTTGGAGATTTAAAGGTGATGCTCTAAGTTTGAGTTAAATGTGATGAGCAGATATTTGGCGGCGATATAACAAACCCCCAGAGTGTCATAAATGTTTGTGAGAGGAGTGCAAATTCTAAAACACAGATCAGAGGTTTTTAACATGAATTATGAATGTTCCCTTTCCTCCACCACAATCTGGTTTATATAACAAACTGCATGACATTTTCAAACATTCAAAATTAAACTGGAGATCAACTTTAGGTAGGCAAGACAACTCTGGTGGAGGTTAGGAGGTAACAATAGTTACGTTTAGGACTGGAACTAACGATTGTTATTAGTATTATTATTATTGATTCATCTGTCAGGTATTCTCTCTTTTAATTAATTAGTCGTTTTGTCTATATAATGCCAGAAAAAAGTCTTGGACCCCATTGGTTATCGATCTGACGACGATTTAGCCTCTAGGGGGAACAGCCAATAGCAGATATCTGTGTGCCGGTCATTGTTTACAGTCTGATTAGCAACTAGAGATGCGAGAATGGAGTCTTCGCCAAGATTGTTTCACAAGTAGCCAGTTTACACTCAGTTAAAAGTTTGTTTTTTAGCTAATAAAAAGCTAAATCGTCATCATACGATAGCCGATGGGTTCCGCGATTACTGCACATTCCGGCCAATGCGTTCCGCCACTTTTGTGTTCCGCCTATTGTTCACCTGCATGCAGCCAAAGCCCGCTTAAACGTGATTGGTCAATACTACTGAGACCATAAACCGACGGAGACCAGAACACTTCCAAAGCTAAATCTTGTCCCAATGCCTACAGATTCAGCATTCATATGCAGATATCTGTTTATAGAGATTCATTTAGATTTAAATTAACAGTAGGTAGAATTGGAGCAAATATGATTAAATAAGTTCTTTATATGAAACGGTCAATATATACTGACAGTAGTGCATGAGACAGGTAATCTGAAAAAAAAATCATGGGCCTCTGTGTCCTCCGGTGCTCCTAATGGCATCTGCAAGATTTCACAGACCGGAGGAAAACAGCCAATCAGAGCCGAGCTGAAGCCTATGAGCAGCTGTCAATCACTTGCGAACCCCAATCAAATGGTCAAACTAGGCAGCGCTGATCAAATATGAATCAATATTCTGTTACTGTAATTCCTATTTCTCGCCTCAAATGTTTTCTGAAACATCTTGTAGTGTACTGTTTAGCTGGAAAATTAGAAAGTTGAATGAACAGCCAATAGGAACGCTCTCTCTCTGAAATGACCTGTGATTGGCCAAAGTCTCCAATCACAGGCTAGATTTTTTAAAGCCTGAAAACAGAGCCATGAGGAGGTGCAGAAGTCTAGTTTTCTCTCAGAACACTTGAATTACAATATGCTGAAAGGTTATAATGGAATTTTTGCCCAATTATGCCAAAAATATTCTGCATGCTGCTGCTTTAGGTGACTGATCCTTTCAGCTCGAGTTAGTGTCAGGATAAGATTTTGGTTGTGGTTAAATGAAAAAAAATATGACTTAAATATCAAGTGTTTCTCAGAGTAGAAAACGGTAAAATGTGAACTTTATTTTGGATTCTGGTTATTGGAGGGAATTACAGCCACTATGCTCCCTGATGTCATGCACCATGTTCATATACATTACCACAATGATAACATCTGATTCTTGAAGCTTTCCTTGTTTCTGTGTGCACATATTTGCATTTTCAGACATTGGATACAATAGTGGTTATTTTGCAGAATACTGTGTCAAAGGGCTTGACAACATTGTGGTATTTTGAAACCTTTTGTATATTTTTTCTATGTCCTGGACAAAGTGCCCAGAGACATTTGGTTCATCTCAGTCACAGACTTAATTAAGAGGGACATGCTTTGCCCTCATATGCTCAGCTCCCCAGAGACACCAGAAGTGGTTCATAGCTCCCTCAAGTGGTAAACGAGTAACTAGCACCATCAGGAGTGACCTCTCTTCTGCGGATGTGTGTATCATGCTTAGGCATATGTGAGCCTGGATGTTTGTGTGCCTCATCAAAGGATTCTTTCATGCATAATCAAGCTCATGCTTTCTGAACTTGTTCTGATGTGACAACAGCAAATCCTTTAGCAAATGACTCAGGCTGTTTGTAGCTAAAAGCCTGTTATCTGCCTCTCAACTTTAAGGGCAGATTAAAAGGAGTATTCCTATACTTTTCTGTCTTCTTCTTAATAGCTGCAGACAAATCCTTTCCTACTAGCTACAGAAGACGTGATTATACGAGGAGTGCTTTAAGTGTGAGACTGCTCCAAAAAAGTTTCACAGGCGCTTTCATGTTAAATATGTAGGATTGTTTGTTTTGCTGCTTTGAAGTTCAAGTGCATTTTCCACTTCTTTTGCCCTGTTTTCCTCTTCTTTGCTGTTATCACCTCTCTTCTCTCCTCCTCTCCTCTCCTGTTTTATTGTGCCCTACTTGTTTCCTCTCATCTTCCCTGCTTCCTTATTCTCTTTTTTATGTGCTTCTTTTATTCTCTTTATTTAACTCCCCTTCCCTTTCTATTCACTCCTCATCTACTTGTGTGTCCTCTTTTCTATATTCCTCCCCTCTTACTGGCTTTCCCTCTTATTGCTTCCTCATCATTACTCCCCTGTGCTCTTCTCGTCTCATCCTTAACTCATTTCCTCTCCCCTTCATCCCTTAACTCGGCTCATACCTTTTACCATTCGCGTCACCCATCACTTAAAATGTTCTTACTCTGCTTTAAAATATGGATCATGAATGACAATTTCCACCGCTGTTCTCACCGAAACACCATTAAAGTCTCAGCCGGATTGAAAAAGGATGTTAGGACCCTTGTAAAATAATTAACAGCCTTATTAAGTTTTAAGAGTTGCTACCGTTCTTTTTTTTATGAAAGGGGTCTCTGTGTCTCTCTACCTCTGTCTAGACAAATGATCATATTACACAAGCTGGGGGGCTGTTTGAATGTTTCATTTGAAATGGATCCTATACAGATTGTCCTTTTGAGTCCGATAGGTGGTCTGAGGTAAAGTGAAGAATGACAGAAAGCCATATCAAGAAGCCTGCGATACATTTAATCTCCTCTTATAGATATTACTTTATTCTCTGCCCTGCTGTTCCATAAGAGTTATTATTGTTGTAGCTGTTTATTGCCACTTTCCTTTCTGATATCCATTTCCTCTTAAGCAGATCTTTCATTTCAAGCTTAACAATATCTGTCTGTTGTGTCTCTTTGTGTCTCCTGTAGCTGCTCCAAGTACAGATGATGTGGCGCTCTACGTGGGCATCGTCATTGCAGTGATTATGTGCCTGGTCATCTCAGTCATCGTGGCGCTCTTCGTCTACCGCAAGACACACCGCGACTTTGACTCTGACATCATCGACACGTCTGCACTAAACGGAGGCTTCCAGTCTGTTAATATCAAAACAGCCAGATCAGGTAACGAATGCTAACATTCTTCCGAATATCCAACTCAAGTTGAGCACTGATACTTGGTTTAAAGAGTGACTTAACACCAGGCTGAAAAGCAGCGTTTCACTGCCCTCTTTAGTTGAAAGTTTCCAGCCTGTTGCACATGTAATCAAGCCCAACAGTGATGTCTCGGTTTCATTATGTGTACATCACTGCGGCAAGGTGAGAAGTCCAACCACTGGATGATTTTCAGTGTGGGGTATCTAGTTACTTTTTATATGGTAAGATTACTTGTGTTGAAAACAGGTAAAAACAAAAAGTTACAAACTGTGACCGTTGGGGCTTAATGAAAAAAGCAAAATATGCTGTTTGTGTTTGTTTCCAAGGTACAATGGCATCTTTCTAAACCTAACTGAACACAATACTTACTGATTTTAGAATGCACTCAAAAAAGTATTTAAAAAGCCACCTAATTAAAATAAACTACATTACATGTTAGAGCTGCAACGATTCATCGATCAGTTGTCAACTATTAAATTAATCACCGACTGTTTTGCTAATCGATTAATTGGTTTGAGTAATTTTATAAGAAAAATAAGTCAAAATTCTCTGATTCCAGTTTCTTAAATGTGAATATTTTCTGAATGGCTTCAAAGCTTCGTCTTCTGCCATGGTAATCAACCTCCAAATCAGTATTCAAATGCTTTGTTTGAAAATTTCTCACCAAAGATTCAAAGCCCTAAAAATGGTATTCGGGAAAGCCCTAATTTTCTGGTTTCTTTCCTCCTCTATGACATTAATCTGAATATCTTTGAGTTGTGGACAAATCAAGACATTTGAGGACATCTTGGGCTTTGGGAAACACTGATTCATTTTTTTCACCATTTTCTAACATTTTATAGACCATCAACTATCAATTAATCGAGAAAATAATCAACAGATTAATTGACAATGAAAATAATCGTTAGTTGCAGCCCTACTACATGCAATGACTTGCTTTTCACCCCATCTCCTTTCAAGTAGTGTTTTGGGGGTTGAAGTGCCTCTCTCTTACACTCTCAATGGAAGGACTACCAATTTGTTTTTACATAATGTGCACAATGATAGATAGATGGATAAATAAGCAGATGTATAGATTGATAGGTGGATTCAGAACACCAGATGGGACCATGCCTCTATGGAAATAACTGTACCTGCTCTGTCCTCATTGAGGCTTTCATGCTAGTATCATTTTGTTTCTCTCCTCGGCCTACGGCTGTCAGTCTTTGCGGCTTTTGGAATAATCTCCGTCTCTACCATCGACCACTCTCCTCTATCAAGGAGTCTTTCTCTGTCATTCTCCTTCTCTGTCTCACTTTTTCTTTTTTCTCCCTTCTCATCTGCACATTCAAGTCAATCACATTTCCTGTTTATCAGCATCCTCGTCTCTTCGACTCCGCGTCTGTCTTTCCCTCGCCGTGTCTCCGTCTCTCTCCCGTCACAGTGACTCCTACCGTAACAGACACTCCCTCCCTGTTTGTCTTCCTGTTAAAGTGGAGCCATCTTTCACTCTCCTCTGTCTGTCCTGGTTTCTTCCTCTCTGTCTTTGGGGAATGGATAAGACAACAAGAAGCACGCAGCCACACACACTTGTACACCCGTGTGCATGCATTTGAGAGCTTACTGGAAATGCCAAGATCGGACAGGAAATGTGGATGAATCAGGGATCAGCCCACGGATGCCATGAACTTATGACTTTTCCTATAAGAATCTTTATTTGTCAAATAGATGACTTCAAAACTCTAAAAAATTCAATAAACCTGACCATCATGCTCAGAAATGCAGTCATGTCATGTCATACACTCCACAAATGTGGATGAAATACTGTAAATCAGATGGCTTAAAATAGTTAATGACAAAACAAGTGCTCATACTGGTACTCAGCATACTTAATAGTACTTTATAGTCTCCATTTGGTCAATAAGAAATGGCATTTTAGAAAGGGGTTACGTCAGTGGGCAACTCCGGGGTCTGAAAAGTGAAGACAATGTGGAAGTGCCTTAAACTTGCATTCTCTCTAACAGCCAGCAGGGGGCGACTCCTCTGGTTGCAAAAATAAGTCTGATTGTATAGAAGTCATTGAGAAAATGACTTGATTTATTACCTCAGTAAACGTAGTAAACATGAGTTTATGGGATCAATCGCTAGTTTCAAGTCTTCTTCAATACAGCATGATGTTCATTTAGTAAATTATGGTCCCATTTAGAGTGAAATAGACCATAAAGCAGGGTACCCTTTAGGGCGTGGCTACCTTGTGATTGACAGCTCGCTACAACGACGTTGTCCGGTCTGGGAGTTGTCTGTGTTTTTGCCTTACAACTTTAAACCTTTTCACAGTGTGTTTTCAGTTCATAAAAGTTAATTGTAATCTTTTTGGTCACCTGAAAATGTCTTATTCAGTGTTCGTTGTACTTAGTTCCATCCTCTCGTGTCACATTCGGTTGCAAAAAAACAATGTGGCGATGGCCAAAATACCGAACTCAGAACTACGTCCACTTCTTATAAAGTCTATGGGTTACGTCTACAACATGTATTTTGTGTTAATCAAGTTGAGTGACATCTACAAACTACAGCTCTGTGCACCTCTAAACACCTTTAACGGGACACTTTAATAGTTCGCTTTATGTGGGCAGTTGTGGGTGGATGATCAAAATTCAAACCATGGTATACAGTAAAAACAAGGAAAGTGAGGTCACAAAGGATGCAACAAATTGGCAAACAGCAAGCTAAAATAATTGTGTGTGTGTATGTGCGCATGCACGTGCGTGTCCGTGTGTTTGTACAAGGGCGAGCGCCTTCGCTTGAGCGGAGATTGGGTGACATTTTATCAGCAAAGCATTAGGATGCTTGTCACTCTGCGTCGAGGGACCATCTACGATTACTATTAATGAAGAATTATGTCCCTGCGTCTCTCTCTCTTTCTCTGCCCCCCTCTGACTTTCTCTCTCTCTCTCTCTCTCTCTCTCTCTCTCTCTCTCTCTCTCTCTTTCTCTCTCTCTCTCTCTCTCTCTCTCTATGGTTTTCCGTTAGTTGTTAATTAAATTTCAGCAGGGATGATTTGGCAGAAATACCCGCTGGCTTTAAGGGTAAACAGCCTGGTGATAGAGAGAGGAAGAGAGTGATTTGTGACAGATGTGTGTGTGTGGGTGTGCTGGTGGTGGTGGGGGGGTGATAATAAGGGATTTTAAAATTAGAATGGATGGGCTCGTGGAGGGAACGACAGGATTTCAGGCTCTACGCCCAAAAAAAGTACGGTGCCTGGTGTGAACAAATCTGGAATTGTTCTCAGTAGGTAACAGGCCGTCCTGTGATCCCAATTCCAATTAAATCTTGGGTATTTGTTGGGTTTTCTGACGGGAGAGAGTTGTTTATGCAGAAATACACTTCGGGGTTTTTCTGCACATAGAATAAATTGTGTTAAACTAAAAAGGGTTGTGGCAAGATAGCTGAACAAAACTAGCTACGAGAGTGGCTGAACTCGTCTTAAGGAGTCGCTTGGAGCACATTCACTTGATTCACCTTGGTAAAGTAAATCCCCATGTAGGATTTGCTGTTTGTTGGTATTGCCAAATGTATTATTATTACAATCAGGAGCACTTGGCTGCAGCATCTTTCCAATTACCTTGAAGAAACATTCTGGCAGACGGAACAAACTGAAGTCAAGTCGGCGTTGTTAAAGCGTTACCAATAATTTCAAAAGGTTTTTAGCTTCTTCATTACAAAAATGTATGTGTTAGGGAGAATTTCCTGCAAAAGATCAGGACCTCATTAAAGCCTCTACTGTATTTAAGCCAGCAATGTTGGGAGTCAAAAGAATGGAGTGATTTCTAAAGGTAAAATGAGGTAGTTGCATTTTAAAACTTAAATCAACACTCTGTAAACCAGTGGTTCCCAATGTTTTTCCTTAAGGGACCCCTTTTCTATCATTGAATAAGCTGACGACCCCTGACTAAGTGACATATTATATCCAATGCATAACAATAACGGTACAGAAAAACTGATAAACTGTACAATTAACCCAAATAGTGAACGCAATAACTGCAGGTAGTTTGTATAAAATGCGCAATTCAGATGAATTTTGAGCAGATTTTGTGTGACTATTGCATCAGGGATGTGTTTTCTTGTTATTTTTAAATTTTAACAATCATACATACTTAATAGTCTTCTGTTCTGACAAATTCGGTCTGTTCTTCTCCCTGACGCTTGGCCATTGTTCTATTTACTCTTTGGTTGTTTTAACTGCGTACTTTTCTAATGCAGGATGAAGCTGTTTAGCCGAGAGGAAAGGCTCTGTGGATATAACTTGTTTTCAGGTCTTCACCGTGCCCTTATGCTGTCAGATTTATATCTTAAACAATAATCCAACCTTGAAAAATAACAATTTTATTTAGCTTTATTCACAGAAACAAATGAAATGCTGAAATATTGGCCAACTGTGTATATTTTTTTTTAAAGTTGTCTTACACCCCTTAAAATCAAATGCATGCACATAGATTAGCATAGTGTACTGATTAGCAATCACCATGCTCCTACAGTTGCCCCCTTCGCTTACGCATTTTTCCTTGCCAAGCACAGAGGGGAGCCTCAGAGAGTCTTATCCATCCCCACCGACATCATGTAATTCACATATACTGATTGAGCATGTACAGTATAATGTACTATGTGTTATTGGTATGCAAGATGTGTTTGCATACGTGAGTGTGCAATGTTTTACATTGCAGATGTGTTTTATTTATGAGTGCTTGTGTGTGTGTGTGTGTGTGTGTGTGTGTGTGTGTGTGTGTGTGTGTGTGGGCGCTCGAGTGTTTGCTTGCAGTACATGAAAAGTTTCCACCATTAGCTTCAGCTGTGACATCTCCAGAAAGAGCAATGTAAAACATCCGGATACTAGGGCTGTCCCGAATACTATTTTTTGGGCTTCGAAGCTTTGGTGAGAAATATTTGAAGGTATTCGAAGCGTCATGGTGCAACGAGGTGCTGCAGGCTGACATGTTTTTCTGTCTGTTTGTCTCCATCTCCCCCGTTTCAGTGCCCGAGACAGCGCCGCTGCCACACTACTGTACATACACGCATCTCTACACATAGCAAACAGCAATATCAGTCTGAGAATAACTAATAATAATGTTGAATATGAATAATGAATATAAATATATAAAAACAAAACAAGACAAAAAACGAAGCATTCGAATAGTGAATGGCAATAGTCGAAGCTTCAAAGTATTCCGGTCAGCCCTACAGCATACACACCGACTATAAGACTCGGGAGAGTTTTATTTCATTTTCATTGGTGTTTCCATTCACAGCTTTAAAAATGATTTATTAGATAAGACGGGTCAATCTATTTCTTTGTTTAAAATGAGACTATGTCACTTAAAAAAGAGGAAATAACACATTCTTCCTCTCACAAATGGAAATGGGGATTTGCTGCTACAGTCTCACTTGGTATGGTATGACCATTGGCGTATGATGGTTAATGTTAGCAAACTTTACATACAGTAGATGCTGTGCAACTGATGCTACTGTGTACATTTGCTGACATTATGGCTTTTGAATACTCCTGTTACACCACATTGCATGTCTCAGATGAGCATGATGACTCAAGTGAATCTCAGAAACTGAAGACCAATTCGATATGCAATTGTGGCCACAGTGGAGCAGCCGCTGTTTGGCAAACATTACAAAGTGTTGCTGTAAGACTAATTTTATTTATTTATTTTTGTATTTTAATAATATAAACATTTTGACCAGGTTGACATTGGTTTGCCTACTGATTTTAAGGTTTGCTTGAATATTGCACATTATATATTGTCAGTGGTGTAGTGGAGGTTATACGCAGGTGTACCCATCTCTTTTTCTGGCAGTTAAACAGTATACCCATCTATCAGCCAAAAAGCCATTGGAATATATAGGACAGTATAGCCACTTCCTCCTCAGTCACCTACTACCCATCTACCTAGTAGTACACCCACCTCATCAACGACCACTACACCACTCTATATTGTCTTGCTTCTATTCTAAATAAACTACATACATTTACATCATGATGTATGGATAACAAGGGTAAAAAGACAGTACGTACAGTATAGCAGGATGAGTGTTAACTAACTGAGCCCAGATAGATCAGTCTTAACAATTGTCATTGCCAATTAAAACTGTCATGTTTTGTGGTAAATGTGCACAGCAGGTTTTGTCAGTCAGGTTTGACTCGCATTTTGAAAATAGACAGTGATGTGATTAAAGTGTGACAGCTTCTTTGATTGGGTGAAGTCAGAGTCGTTGACAACATTTTGAAGAGCTTAACGGATGACATGAAGTTATACTGTTCTGTTATTTTACAGTGGAAAGTAAGGTCAGATTTCTCTGTCTGTCTCCGTTTCTCTCTCTGTCCGTGCAGCAGCCATGACATGATAGTCCGTGATCCAGGTCATGCCCCTGTGTGCTGCAATGCATCATACCGGACACTGATACCTTATCGGCAGCCTTGCCTGCTCTCGTCTTACTCCCCTTTTTCCTGCTCACTGATCTACAAGTCCCACACAACCTGTCCCTTACTGCAGCCATGTGTTGCAGTTTAGACTGTTGAGGATATCTAGCTTTACCCTTTATTTCCCCTCTCTGTCTCAGCTGCCACTTTCTCTGACCCTGTCAACTGTTAGTTGAACAATCGAGCATTCGGGAAAACTTGACCATTGCTGTTCACTGTATTTGTGTGCTGTATTTTCTCTCATTAATATTAATTCATTTCTTTCTCCCCCTCTCTTTTTTGTGTTATCCCTCTAGCTGATCTACTGACAGCTCCTCCTGACTTGACAAATGCAGCTGCCATGTACCGCGGTCCAGTGTATGCCCTCCATGATGTTTCAGATAAAATCCCGATGACCAACTCCCCTCTCCTGGACCCCCTACCCAACTTGAAGATCAAAGTCTACAACTCTTCTGGTCTGGTCACACCGCAGGACGACCTCGGAGGAGACTTCACATCCAAACTGTCTCCTAAGGTAATGCGATGCATGTATCCACAATCTAACGTCAGTGTCTTGCATCCACTTCTATGATTTTGACAGTAAGATATTCTGGATGAGCGCAGTAGGATTTTGAAATATTTCCTCCTGAAGTGAGGTTACACTGCAGAAGCATAGTGAGAAGTACTGAAACACGGCAGCTATGTATCCCCACTCACATAAACACAAAACCAAACACCATTAGTATACATGCAGCTCAGTGCCCCAGTTTCCTCCCTCAGCTCTGTCAACTACATGGCATGCATACCAGAGTCACTTGTCACAAATACAGACGAAACCGCTCGGTTTCATCACTGCACCTGTCTCGAGGCAGTACAAGAGCTGAACTCACTATCTTTGAGCTCTACATGTCGCTGGCACTTTCTTTTGATGATTTTTCTCTGTTATTATTTTTTAATTGTTGACTTTTGGACCTCCTGACTGACCTTCCCTTGCTAATTTGGGGATATTTCTTTGCTATAGTCTGGTGTTTAACACATTTAAGCCACTTCTTTTCAGCTTTGTGTGATGTAGCGGAGTAAACTACTGAATGTTAAGTCCTTATTTTACATCTCACAGTGGACATGTTGAAAGGGAAATGCAAAGCAGGTCATATTTTACTACTTATCCTAGGGTGGTTTCGTAGGTCTATAGTAAATCCACCCTCTTCTCTCCGCCTGCCAGCTCAGCCCTATGGCAGTGCTTCCAGGCAGATGCAGATCGTCCCTGTAGTGTTTTACTTAATGGTTACCAAGAAAACACGAGGAAAAATTGAACCGTCTTGATGAGTGCAGTGAAATTCTTGTGGAAAAGAGAGCATTAACAGATTGCTCTGTCAATGCTCGCCCTATTCAGCCAGGCAAAAATAAAACTACAATGACCTATACAAGCAGATTGGCCTTGCACAGTGAAACTTCTCTGGACCTCCGTGAACCTTTGGTTTCATTAGAATACATCTTCCTTCTTTCATCGTCTTTCAGCCTCCACAGAGCATGGGTACAGCTTACTTTTATGCATAACGCTGTAGTATACGTAGTTTATAACTATGACCAATGCCTGCCCACATTATAGGTCAAACTCAGCACAGTAATGTAACAAAACTTTGCCATGACATTGACTAAATTCTTACCAACCCCATTGGTAAAAAGTTATATTACAGTTTCAAGGATTTTCTACACGCAGTCTATTTCTTCTCATGCCGTAGAGGTGAAATAGCATTAATATAAATATATATATATAAAAAGTTAGATTTTTAATGTGAATGCTGCTCTGCTGCCCAGCCAAACCAGACCTTGATTCATCCGTCCTATGTTTTATTTATCATTTAATACCTTCAGACTTCCAGTTCATCCAGTCCCTACCAAACAGCTTCATACCCAGTACTGTCTGGTACAGCATGTGTTATGTTATGCATTGTCATTCATATTATTCTTATCATTCTGACTCTTGTCTTTTGATGCCTAGGTAACTCAGTCTCTGTTGGAGCACAGCGACACCATGAACCTTCGCAACCAGAGCTTGGCCCGAACACGAGACCCTTCTTGTACCGCTCATGGATCCTTCAACAACCAGGGAGGACACCTCATCGTACCCAACTCTGGTAAATGTTCTACACACACTTAACAGCTAATCATAAATCTGGTTAATGTCCAGTGATGGTTCAGTGACCAGCTGTGATTTCTTACTGTGTGCTCAGACAGGACGCAAATTTTAGAGGTTGTGATACAAAGTCAATGGAAAGATGTAAGAGGGCACAAATTTGATTTTTTGATTTTTACATGAACAAATAATAATGCATTACTAGGGCTTTCAATTGATTAGAATATTTAATCGCGATTAATCACATGATTTTCGATAGTTAATATTGATTAATCGCAAATTAATCACACTTAAATGTACCTTAAAGTGAGGTTTGCCAAGTATTTAATGCTCTTATCACCATGGGAGTGGGCAAATATGCTGCTTTTTGCAAATATATGTATATATTTATTATACGAAATCAATTAACAACACAAAACAATGACTAATATAGTCCAGAAACCCTCACAGGTACTGCATTTAGCATAAAAAATATGCTCAAATCATTACATGGCAAACTCGAGCCCAACAGGCAACAACAGCTGTCAGTGTGTCAGTGTGCTGACTTGACTATGACTTGCCCCAAATTGCATGTGATTATCATAAAATGTCTGTAAAGGGGAGACACGTGGGTACCAATACAACCCATTTCATTCACATTTGTTTTCCTTGCCAAAATTTTGCATATGGTTGGAGCGTTATTTAGCCTCCTTCGCGACAAGCTAGAATGACATGAATGCTACCAATGTATTCCTTAGGTTTTCTACTTTCATATGATGCCAGTGTCTTCAGCTTTAATACTGAGCCCGCTACAACCTCTGAAAGATAGAATTTCAGCCGGGTCCGATGAAAGCCCGTCTGATTCAAGAGGTTATTAAAAATCTCAAGTTCCATTAATGCGATTAGAAATAACATTAACTGCTATAGATCAAGGACAAGATTAAATGTACATTTCTTGTACTAGAAGCTGACCACATAAAGTGTGTTCATAGCAAATACTGCACAGTCAACATAATACAAAAAAACAGCCTTGGGATGTTCTCCAGCTACCTAGTTTTAAAAGGAAAAAACTTTCAGTAGACTTCTGTTAGGATTTAAAAGCAGTGGGCAGACAGAAATAATGAATAATGTAACCTGCTGATAGGAAGCAGCTCTCAGAAGCTATAAAACATTGCAGCACAATTCACTTGATGATATATTCAAGAGAAAGTTTTACACGGGTTGCCTTTAAAAATGATTATTCAATAATTAATCATAATGATAGAGTGATAATGGGTCGCACATTCAATAATTCAGTTGTGCATGGTGAAATTAATAAATCCCGTGATGAAACTCATTATTTTTGCCTCCATCCATCCTGCCTCCCCTGTCCTCCCTCCTGCAGGTGTGAGTTTGTTGGTTCCAGCGGGCGCTGTTCCTCAGGGTAGGGTGTACGAGATGTATGTGACTGTGCACAGGAAGGACAGCTTGAGGTAAGTTTCTTTTCCCTCACTTTTCCTCTCTGTGGCTTTTATGTTTCTCTTTGTTGTTCCCTGTTGTCGCCATTTTTCTCTTCATCTCAGCATCTCCCTCTATGTTCTTTTTGTTCTTTGTTTTTCTTTGTCTCCATCTCTCTCCTGGGCGCCGGCTTCTCAGACCTGTTTGTATGGTTGCGTGGGGAGGCTTTCACAGTGTGACATGGGCTTAGGATACACACCAGTGGATGAATCATTATTATTTATAGTGTATAGTGCATTAATGCAGACATTCTGTTGGTGATTCATTCAGCAGCGGTCAGTTAGTACCACACATCGCCTATATTAGTGCCGGAATTAAAGTTGAGAAGATTATAAGGGATTTTTTTTTTACACATTATTACCTACTTAACATCATAATCTGCACAGTAATCCAACAATGTTTTGTAAATGTTAGAATCAGTGCTATTACCCAGATGTAGAGCTCATAACCCCCCATTGTTTTAAAATGTGTGAAACTAATGTTGACTGCAGTGCGACAACAGATTTTTTTTCTCACTTCATGCCCTGTTATAGATCCAAAAAACAAACACCAAGCTTTTGACAGCATATGCAAAGAGATTGCCGTTTCCACAGTAACTAACAGATTAGTGGTTATTTTTGGGATTACTGTAATCCTGTTACATGTGCTATAATCCTTTACTCCCAGACCCTGTGCATGAGTGAGGTAAAGCTCTCTGCGGTACATGAGAGACAAGGGGGAAAATGTCTGTATTCCAGCTGTTGTGTAAAAATGTCATAGATGCAAATTTGGGGAAGTTATCAGCACTCTATTTGAAAGTGACCTGGCCCCGTAAAATGCCTACAGTATGGCTAAACAAAAATAAAAAACTTGCACAAACACAGTTAAACCATTTATATTGACAGCAAGTGGTAAATTTGAAATTCGTCCGTAGAGCCAAACACTTTCTCACATAGTGGTATTCAGCCGATGCAGATGGTTTTGTTTTTATTTGGTTTTCATATATCCGTGTCTGAGATTTCTCCATCCACCCCGATGCAATGGAAGTGAATGAATTGTGTTTGTACCTTTTTAAAGGAACAGTGTGTAACATTTTGGGGAATCTATTAGCAGAAATGGGATACAATATTCATAACATGCATGCATAGTGTATAATCACCTGAAACTAAGAACTGTTGTGTTTTCGTTAGCTTAGAGTGACACTGGTTCTAGCGAGAGCCTTCCCGTTTTTACGTTACCTGAAGGCCACCGTAGTTCTCCGACACGCTTGTGAAACTGTGGCAACGTGAGCCGTAGTGCAAAACCGTGGTACCGCCAGCCGCCGTCTGACTTCCGTTGGGCCTAAAGTAATGTTAATATGGAAAGGACGGCCTCTGAGTGAGGCAAACGGCATTACCACAGTTTTGCACTCGGCAGCTCATGTTACCAGTTTTGGAAAGGGAGGAGTGAGCGGAGGGGTTCTCAGTTGGTTGCAATCTGCAACCACACCACTAGATGTCGCCAAATTCTACACACTGTACCATTAACAAAACAAATCTTAAAAAATCAAAAGCAATATCTCTTTTAAGAGTTAGTATCCCGTTTACATTGGATAATAGTTCCAATAATACCTGTTTGCTGCTAGGTTTGTGCCTCATCCAGTTTCTGAAGGACACATTGCTTTTCATTCTTTTCAATATAGTTATGTAATGCTGTGAGCACTACAAACTAAATACAGTTCACTTTTATAGTATTAAGGGTGGTGACAAAACTCAGCTAGTAGTATCTGCTTGGCTTAATACCACAAGAGTTAAGTGAGGAAATGTGTTCTTAAATAATTCGGGTGAATCGGCTCTTTATAGCCTCTACAAGACCTGAGCTTTAGGACACTTGTTACAGTGTGGGTCATGTATTCTATCCCATGCATCCGTTCTAACCTCTCCCTGATCAATAACAGTCAATAGGAATTAGGCCCCCTGCAGTTTGCTACAGTATTTCTAAGAGTCAAGCCTCTCTTCTCTGTCCTCTGTCTTCCTCACAGTCAATAGCTGGCTAGCAGAAATCACATAGCTACATTGACTTGCCTCAGCAACACTTGGCAGAAGCCATAATCATGGGGTTTAGCTCATTAAGATCGAACCCCTCACACACAAGACAACATCTATTTTATCTATTTGATAAAAGATACATAACCTTACAAATCCATATCACTGTGATTCATTACGGGGTGACCCGTGCATTTGGGTGCTGTTACAGTTTGAGTCGTACCGTTTTTATCCGTTAGCTTCTCCTACCCATGTGAACCCATCATGAGTCAATAATGAGCTCCAACTGCTGAATCGATAACACTGCTAAGGATTAGTTCCCCCCTGACACAAGGTGGGCTGAAAAAAAAATCACTGTTAACATTAAGATCCATCTCTTCTGTCCATATCTATTTTTATATTTAATTATTGATTAAGAAGATGGGTTTACTTTTCAATAATGAAAAATGACTACTAGATAATAAATACTGATGGAATTCACTTTGCATAATCTCACTGTTGGAGCCAATACGGTTTCTTTTTGAAAGACTAGTTTACATTTTGTGTGTATTATCATGCCACACCACAAGGGGGCAGTTAACATGTTGATGATGGGTCACGCCACACAATCAAGTAATAAGTAGACTCAGGTTGGTTGTCTAAAGTAGATGAAATGGCTCTTGCGGCAAAAAAACGTACACGATTAAGCGACACAAAAGCTAGAATCTAAATATTGCACAAGTACTACACAACTAAAGAAACTACAGTCTGCAATCTACAACCACAACAAGACGGAGGAAGCAAGTAACCGAGGATAAACTAAAGGTGTTTGTGCGTCAACAACACATGTAGCGTTCCATTAACCACCGTGGCTATCGGTATTGGGCCAATTGGTCACGGTAGAAGAGCCTGCACTATTCTGTTATAGACATTCATTAGCTTGAGCTTCCAATGCTTGAATTTAGTGTAAAAGCAGGAGAGCCTGTGGCCAGTACTCATTTATTTTCTGCCTGTGAGCTGTGAACTACTGACTCCAGCTGAGGCCCAACCGAAGCCCTGCTGACTACACTAATCATCCTCTGATTGAATTGTTGTGCTCTGATCTGTTATTCCCTAATATTCTCATCTACTCTGTGATAGTCTATCTTACTCTAAGATAACCGTCCACCTGTCGTCTTTAGTATGCCAGCTGAGTTTATCCATATATGAACATTATGAGAAATAAAGCAGACCAGAAGTGAAATCAATACAGCTTTCTGCAGTTGATGCTCACACTAACTGGTAGCCAACAGTGCAGCCCTTCCTGTCGCTCTTTTCTAAAGAACCATCTCACCCGGGTGTTATCTGTCTTTTCCAGACCCCCTGTAGAGGATGTCCAGACGGTGCTGAGCCCGGTGGTGAGTTGTGGACCTCCAGGAGCCCTGCTGACCAGACCAGTGATCCTCACCATCCACCACTGTGCTGACAACGTCCAGGAAGACTGGTTCATACAGCTGAAGAACCAACTGGCCATGGGAGAGTGGGAGGTGAGTGTTTGACAGCGAGCTATAATGTGCAACTTTTTGAATTCCACAGTTTTGACCTAAAGAGACTTTGTTTGCCTACAAATAGTGATATAATAGATGCATCTAGATGCACAAACATGTACACATACAGTAGCTAAATAATGCAATGTATATAATGTATTTACGCAAAATAAACATGCACCTGCACAGCCAAATCATTAATACACAGTCATGTGCACAGTATGACTCACATAGCATGTACACACATGCATTATCATCTTCTCCCAGAAGAATAGCCTGCATTACACACACACACACACAGTGAGAGGAAAAGAAAGGAAAGGAGAGAAAATTCCGTAAACACAAAGTGCCTACAGGCTAGTAGACAAGCAGGGGGTTGAAGACTCCTATCAGAAGCAATTTGTTATGCTCCTGCCATCCTCCTCTTCTCTCATCTTTCTTCTTATGTTTCTATCCCTCTTTTTTCTCTCTTCCCTTCTCTCTCTCCCTCCTCCCGTGTCTCTCAGCATGAAGTCTCTACCTCAGCAATCTGTTTCTGTGTGTATGTGTGTGCGTACGTGTGTGTGTGCGTGCGTGTATTTGTCTGTCTGGTTGTGTGTGTGTGCGTACGTGTGTGTGTATCCCTGTGTGTGGGTGTGGGTGATAAGGCTGTCTTGCAGCATCACTGTGTCTACAAGGCCCCCGTATGCTGTCTTCTGTTGCTTATCACAGCTCAACACAATGTCTCTGCACAATTAGCCATGCATAAGATTCTGTGTGAGTGTGTGAGTGTGTGTGTGTGTGTTTGTGTTTGTGTGTGTATGTGAGAGAGACGGAGAGAGGGAAGGGGTTGGGTGCAGAGTGGGTGAAGACGAGAAAAATGAAAAGTGGAATTTCATCAGGAAGTCGATTTGTTTTTTTCTTATTGCAGCAGAACATCCATTTCCCATCAGAAAGTTTTCCCCAAAACAGGGATAGGAAGGTAATTGAATTCCCCTCACATCAGGGGGGGGGCGAGCAGCCACGGTTGTGATTACCAGTAATAACAGATTCATACCATATTGCTTTCCTACCTCTTTGTATTGATTCGGCTTGCTGGAGCACAACTCAATATTTGTATCACACATGTGCGTGTAGAACAGATCCGTGCTGCATCCACAGACGTGCACACACAGCTACTCACACACGCAAACATGGATATGTGCACAACTAATTGAAGATTCGGTACTTATACGAGAAGAGCCTGTGCATCCTCACTCGACCCAAAGAGCCATATGGATTTACCATAAGTCCCGCTGTGGCAGGGAGCTGTAGAAATGATATGAGCAACAGCCAGCAGATAATCACAGTGGGATTGGACACACTTCACAGACAGCAGCTCCAAACAAGTGTTATCATTCTCCTAATGGACACCTTGATATACTTTCAGAAGTCATATGTACAACCAGACATGCATTTACATTTCAATTCCGTGTCTCAACACAAACAAAGGAATGCACAATGTGGTGAAAATCCAGTAACTGGTCTTCTAAGATGAATTACCGGACTAACAAGAGGAGTCGCGCGCTGTTTATTGCCTTATTAAAAAGATCCACAAGCCAAAATGATTCAAACTCGACATTTGCAGATGGGCTTTCTTCTGCTCAACAATGATTTCTATAGTGAGCACATCTCTACACACATCAGAAATGGCATTGCATTGAAAAATTCCTGTTTATAACAGAGGAATGCTTCGGTTAGAAAACACAGTCTGTTTATTCAGGGGTTGTTTGGATTAGTGGAAATGGCACCAAATGCAGGTCCAGTTGTGTTATGTTAACAGACAGAATGTGGCTTAATCCTGCAAATAAAGCCAGTATTCAAATAATGCCCAGGTCTCACTAAAAGCAGTGTGCATGAGCAAATAAAGGCTGTTCCCAGGGGGGAGTCGGGGACAACAAAATTACCTGGACTGTGGCTCACTTTGTAAATATATTTATCATATATATTTTTGACCAAATACCTTGATTTCGCGACGATATTGTAGGGTCGACCATTGGTACTTTTCACAAAATATTTTCACAATGAGATTTTTGATAAATAATCAGCAGTAATGTGGATATAATGACTAAGTGGGTAATGGTAAATAGTAGAACAGCTAGAACAGTCTTGTAAATTCAGAAAATTACATCACTTTACTGTAATGCAGCCTATAAAACCAGGAAAAGGCAACACTTACTGCCTGGTGGGCCATATTACAATATTAAGATCTAAGACGATATATAGTCTCATATCATGATATCAATATAATATCGATATATTGCCCAACCCTATTTCCATAGTTTCTCTGTCAGCAAAAGAACACAGATATGTCATACTCATCACTATGCTGATGATAGTATGTTGTTTAAACAGAAATGCTGTTGTAACAAATGCAGGGAATTTTGCCCCTGGTTTAATGTGAAACAGATTGAGGAAATGTTGAGTTTGCTTTGACAGCAGCAAATCATCGCTACAAAAGGAAGTATATCATAAGACAGACAGGCTATTCACTAATATGTTATTTGAAATACTTGGAAATAAACACTTTGAAAGGTAGTCTGTCTTGAATAAAACCCTAGATCTCTCCTCAGTTGAGACGAATGAAGGCTCACATGGTAA
Organism: Sebastes umbrosus; assembly: GCF_015220745.1. Classification (NCBI taxonomy): domain Eukaryota; kingdom Metazoa; phylum Chordata; class Actinopteri; order Perciformes; family Sebastidae; genus Sebastes; species Sebastes umbrosus. The sequence goes on along the minus strand of NC_051276.1, from coordinate 14,017,083 downwards.
ATTTACAATATGCCAGTCTCAGCCACCCATCATAGACCCAGCATGACACTGAAAGTCTAAACGTGTGTGACTTTGTGTGTGTGTGATTCCTACAGGATGTGGTTGTGGTGGGAGAGGAGAACTTCACCACCCCCTGCTATGTGCAAATGGACTTGGAGGCATGTCACATTCTAACAGAGACACTGGGGACGTACTGCCTGGTGGGCCAGTCGATCTGCAAGGCAGCCGCCAAGAGGCTCAAATTGGCTGTTTTTGGACCCGTCTCCTGCACAACTTTGGACTATCACATCAGGGTCTATTGTCTGGACGACACACAGGATGCACTCAAGGTAAATCAAACCGAATAATTATTTTGTTCAATTGCTTTTTAATAGATTTACTCCATTTAATTAACCTATAGGAGCACACATATATACATACAATACGCATATAATATACATTATTAGGGATGCTAATTTAGATTTTTTTTTTTTAACCAATAACCGACCCTTGTTAACTGATTATTAGCCGTTAACCGCAATTAAGTCCCTCCCACAACGCAGGGGAAAACAATTATTGCTCTCCATTTACTTTGTATTGTGTGAAGGTGCCTCCTTGTCACTTTCATCTGTCAGCAAACAACAGACAGATGGGATGGGATGCACTACCAACAGGGTAAAGAACCCAGAACTTAAGTTATTATAAGCTGCCGAACCGAAAAACTTAGGATACAGGCAGTAAAACGTGAGGAGTCAGCAGGAACTATGGGATCTTGACACTTTGTGTTGCCTAACGTTACGTGTCCAGCAAGCATTTTGTCCAAATGTCAGTTTTAGGCTAACTACAGTATACCTATCTGTGACTGTAACGTTAACTATCTGTAAGTTAAGTAAAGCATTTTGACAGTAAGCAACTTGTGGAATGTGGTTACATCAGAAGGCTATACAGTATTATGCTTCCAAGTGCCTTAGCTAACTTCAGTAACTTGATAACACATAGCTAACATTATCTCGCTAACGATTAACATGTCCCATCCCATCACCATTTTGGTTATCAACTGCACCCCTGGTAAACATAGAGTGCTAAAATAATCCCTTGACATAGGCTACTGAAATTTAAAGTTTTTAGCTAGCCACTGTACAGGCATAGCGACAGGCATTTTGTTAGCGTTTCAGTCCTTGATTGCGTATAGTGACGCAGATTGTTTCCCCTCCGTTGGCCGTGGGTTTCAGAGTACGACGTGTTGCGCTCTGTCTCTATGCACAATTGCCAAGTTTTTCCAATGTCTTGAGTAAAAGTGCATGTAAGAAAGCTGTGTGATATTTTAGTCTGAGTGCTTTAGTCCTGTGGGGGATTTTGTTCTCTCTTGGACCATCCATGCTTAAACAGTTGCCCTGGTAATTTGCATTTGAAATACAATATATTATAGCTTGAATAGAAATGATTGTCTAGAGTCATAAATGGAAGTTTTCTCACCTCTAGTTTTCTGGAGGTGAGCTGAGAAGCGGTAAACAAAACAGGGTCAAGCAATGTCAGAATAACGACGCTTTAGAATTCAAACAGATTCAAAGCACTGGAGGGACCATCTGATACGGGAGATTAACATTGGTAATTTATGCACGCAATGATAAGTCAAGTGTCAGTGTGGCACACAGCCATGCACACGCTCACGCAATTATAAACACACACTCGGTTTTACCATTACCACCAAACGAGCAATTGTAGCTTGAAAATACAGTTCAGAGGTGGACTTTTTAATGATGGAGACTATGTGTAGTATAATTGATCGGTTTTGCGTTTCAAAGGGGAAGTCTCTGCTGTATATCTACTGTAGAGCTGCTGCGTAGGAAGATGATGGGAAGGAGGAATTGATTATTTTGAAAAGATTGTAGGAGGCATCAGAAGTCATACTGATAACTTATTCTTCCATCAGTAACTGAGCGCTTATGTGCATGTTTCCTTAATTCATTTTAGTGTACGTGAGCAGTTCATGAGCCTGTAAATAAGTTGATGATATCAAGATGCGTGTGTTTACCATTATGCATCTGTAAGGCACGGATACTTTCTTAGTGCTCGCTTGGTGTGAGCTTACTTGATATACAGAAGTCAATTTGAAAAGGATGAGCAAAAATCCCCACAGGACTGAGTGTGCAATGTATTATTAAAACAGCTGCAGCACAGCAAAGTAAAATATGCTGCTTCTTTTGTTCCACAACATGGACAAAGACATCAAATGGCCAGAATCAGGTTTACATTAAAGCTGGGCATACACTGTACGATTTTAGCCCGTTTCTGGCCCGAATTTTGAGTCACACGACTCATTTTAGAGTCGGGCCGAATTTCAGCTTTGTCGGGCGTCGTTTGCCGTGCAGTGTACATGGGCGGCCGAGGACCGATTAACTCTTCCCGACCGGCCGTTGGACAGGTGAATTTCTGACATGTCAGAAATTTTGGTCAGCCGACCACATGCTCTCGCACAGTTGAGACAGAGCCACGAGCCGATTCCCCAACGTCAGTGCCTTTTTTGACTTTTTTTTTTACAGTAATCAGAGCGTAGCTATCAAGATAACAATGTAGACAACAATAGATATACTGTAGCTATTAAAACATAGATAGCTTACCTCCAATTCTCTCTGCAAAATGGACAAGCCATACTGTCCACGTCTTCCTAGCCATTTTGCAGGTTCATATAATGTTATGCCACTGCCTCTTTTTTTTTAGAGGTTTCAGTAGACAGGAAGTCACAGATGATCAAGGCAGCACGTTTTTGTCTTGTTAGCATTATTGTGACCTGTACAGACCTCTGCTAGCAAACAAACTTTACCTGCCTCGGAGCTTTCAAACTAATCTTTATTGATAACCGTCAACAGCCAGAACGGCCCGCAGGAGCCGACAGGTCGTGTTTCTTTTCTATTTTACACGTACAGTGTGAGCACATAAATCGTGAGCTTTGGCTTTAATGGCTTTGGCAAATGATCTACTCGTAGTAGGAGTTACACAACATCTCTAAAATCGTACAGTGTATGCCCAGCCTTACTGATTTTATTCCCCATTTCATGAAATCTAAGATACTAAATTAAAACAAAACCCACATTAAGTGTAGTGCATCAGCTTTTGAGTCTGTCCTGAGTGAGGTGGTAGTTACAGTATCCTTAAACTACTAAGAGAATGCACAAGGAGAACTTGTCTTGCCTTGTCATGCAAGCAGAAAGATGAGGGTGATGGTGATGACAAAAACGGGCTGCACAATCTTGAATAATCAGTAAATCGTTACTTCTTATTTTCACAAGTAATATGATGCATTGAGATCATCTCCTAAAGTCAATAGAAGTAATTTAATTTTACTGTTTTACATTAAAGATATAATTTCCCACATCTCACAACAGCAGTACTTTGACTGGTGGTGCATTATTGATCAAGGTTTTTTATTGAGCATCTTAATGTCTGTCTTCAGTTGAGTGCAGTTAGCAGAGCTAAGCTTTACTTAAATCCAGGGAATACAAATACTGAGCACTGTGATGATATCTTCATGAAAACTTTCATGGGTTTCAAGTGTTTCATGGTGCTGTGTACTTCAAGACGGCATTGTCTGCGGTTATTATGCAAGATAAATTAAAGGCTTTCTGCAATCTCCAATGCTGTATGAAAAATGAATGGTTCACTGAGCAAGATAGAAGCAAAGTTGAGGAGGAAATTTTGAGTTGTTTTTTTTTTGTGGGGTTTTCTGCAGGAGGTTCTTCAGATGGAGACCCAGATGGGAGGGAAGCTTCTGGATGAGCCAAAGACCCTGAACTTTAAAGACAGCACACACAATCTGAGACTGTCAATCCACGATGTGCCGCACACACACTGGAAGAGCAAACTCATTGCCAAGTATCAGGTGAGAGGGATATGCTCATACTTATACATTAGATCTTCACACACACAGCAAATATCACACTTACATTTAGCCAAATAATGGTTAACTATAGTAAGCCTTTGTGTGAATGTCCATTTTTGCCACACCAGCAGCATGGTTCAGTGTTGGTCGTCATTTTGTGCATTCAGAGTCAAATATCTTCACAATTATTCACTTTGATGAATTCCCATTAATAAAACAAGTTACTGAGATACTTAGAAGTTTACCTGCTTGAAAATTATTCATGCTTTTTCCAGGAGATCCCATTCTACCAGGTGTGGAGTGGCAGTCAGAGAACTCTTCACTGTACCTTCACCCTGGAGAGACTGAGCCCAGCCACCTCAGAGATCAGCTGCAAACTGTGTGTACGGCAGGTGGAAGGAGAAGGACAGATCTTTCAGCTCAGCAACACATTAGAGGAGGTAAAAAATCCACATGCACACAGCACAACGGACACGCTGTTTATTGGGTATTGGCCGGAGGTGTGGACTTAAGTCACATGACTTTGACTCAAGTCACAAATTTGATGACTTTAGACTCGACAAAATTAAAACAGACTTGCAACTCGATTTGGACTTAAACACCAATGAATCGGGACTTCACTTGGACATGAGCTTTTAGACTTGAAAAAACTTGATACCTTCCGCCGAGCCCAAAGATTAAAGTGTGTCACAAATCAATTAATTTCCCTTCATTTCCTGAACAACTAACGTTAACTCTATTCATTCCCAGCAAGTCAACATTTAGTACCCCAAATCTTTTGTTTTATGATAAATTCAGTCGTACTTGTTTTAACAAACTTGTTTTAACTAGGGCTCTCAATCGATTAAAATAGTTAATCGCGATTAATTGCAAATTCTGTTTAAAATGTAACTTAAAGGGAGATTTGTCAAGTATTTAATACTCTTAACATGGGAGTTGGAAAATATACATGCTTTATGCAAATGTATATATTCATTATTGTGAATCAATTAACAACACAAAACACTGACAAATGTCCAGAAACCCTCACAGGTACTGCATTTAGAATAAAAATATGCTCAAATCATAACATGGCAAAGTCAAGCCCAACAGAAAACAACAGCTGTCAGTGTGACAGTGTGCTGACTTGACTATGACTTGCCCCAAACTGCATGTGATTATCATAGAGTGGGCATGTCTGTAAAGGGGAGACTCGTGGGTACCCATAGAATCCATTTTCATTCACATATCTTGAGGTCAGTGCCAGTATTTCCTCGCCAAAATTTAGCACAAGTTTGGAGCGTTATTTAGCCTCCTTCATGACAATTTAGTCGTGTTTTGCACCAATGGATTAGTTTGTCTAGTTTCATATGATGCCAGTATCTTCACTCTGAGCCCGCTACAACCCTCAAAATTGCAAGGTGCGTTAATACGTTAAAGAAATTAGTGGCGATAAAACAAATTGCATTAACAAGTTATTGTTACATTAACTCTGATAGCCCTAGTTTTAACAAATAAATAAAAATTTCACGATTTTTGTAAATTTAATATATTTTTACTCTGTTGTTAAAATGGCATTACATATGGTGAAGAGCACATCATGACTTCTTTAGGGCTTAAAACTCAAAGTTTGGGACTTGGGACTTGACTCAGGACTTGCCTGTCTCGACTTTGGACTTTACTTGGGACTTGAGTGCAAAGACTTGAGACTAACTTGTGAATTGAAAACTAATGTCTTGGTCCCACCTCTGGTATTGGTTGTGTATACAAGAAAACTGCAGAGACAACTTTAACTTACACTGGCCGAGGACACACTGAGGGATAAAGTGATACATACTAAAAAGAGATGAACACAGTCACACCAGAGAGAGGCTCCTTCTACTAACTTCTAACTTCTCCATTCCTATACTAAAGGTCCTAAAGTCACTAAGTTTTCCTCTATCTGTCAGACAGTCAGGGCTCCTGCTACGGTTCTGTGACTCTGTTCAATCATTCATACTGAGGCTAGAGGTCACAGAACACGAGTGGAATAACTCGTCTTTGATTTTGATAGTCCATGTAACCACAAAGTCACTGTGTGTGTGTGCGTCTGTGTCCGTGTGTGAACAGTTTTGGTCGGAGGTCAGACAGTTCTTGTGGAATGTCACTGCTTTGAATTCTCCCATGGTGCTCATGGGTGATAGCGTTGCACTTAAGGATTCTTTAACCCTTGTTTAACCAGGTATGTTGATTTTTCACTGCATACTGTATAGAGGAACAGTTGCAGCAGCAGGGAGGGTTGCACATATTTTGTACTCCCCCAGCATTGGCCACTGAGCAAAATGAGAATCACAGTCAAGGTCAAAATGTATCTAGTGGAGTTTGAGCTGTATAATAGTTTCATGGTATCTCTGAAGCTGATACATCCTGCTGTTTCAGCCATCCTGGCGCCACTTTTATGTCATCCTGTCCAGGGTTATGCCCTGTAGTGTTTGTGTGTGCTGTTCATTATGTATTGTGTAGGTGTACAGTTCAAGAGCCAAGAGGATACTAGATTTCTGAGGCCAATACTGATATCAATATTTGAGATTCTTTCTTTTTTCGTTGGAAAATATATACTGAGGGGAACATTTTGCAGTTGAAAAATAAACTTGTTAGTGCTCTCAGGTTGAAAGATTATGTAATAGGAACACCGGTTCTAAACTTTCTCAAACATACTTTTGGGAATTTTTGTTCTGCAGTTTGGTATTATTTACCAGCCAACATATGCACAGATATGTCTTTGATATATATCTGATGATTTAATTGAGTGCTGCAGGAATGAGTCCTAAAACCTGGAAATGAGTTGGCATTTTAGCAGTTCCGGTTCCCTCGTCTGGAAATCAATGGGTTTTTAGTTAGACGCCTGAAATAAGGTCTGTGGTTAACACAAGCTTAAGAGATTTTTATGTTTTGTTCTACGATATAAAATACATCAGTAAATATCCCATTTGTGAATTTTGAAGTTTTTGTGTGTCTTAAAAAAGGCAGTTGTTAACAAGTGGCTAAATGAGACTACTAAACGTCATCACGCCGACTCGTCTGCCGTTACAGCCTCGTTGTGTATACTCATGCTACCGTGATGTAGTTCGTTTATAGCCTAACGTTAGCTTTTTACTTCTGCCGATTGCATTAACACTTCAAAAATCATAGAAGTGGTGTTTATTTGTGAAGATTATCTTGCTGAACAAAATGTGTAAGCATCATAATTGTTTGTTTGTCACAGAGCTTATTTTCTGCAATAATCCAAAATCCCATTGGCTTTTTGTCGAGGTAACCAGGGCGATGCTGACTTCCTGGTTGGCCTACAAAAATACATCCTCCCTGGAGCGCTCTATATTGGCTAATATTTACTGTAGGGCACAGGGGTGCACATCATCCTCCAACCCGAAGCTAACATTTCTGTTTACAAATGCAGACATTTTTTTTTACCTTTGACCTCAACTGAAGAAGCAGAAGAGTACTAAATTCAAATATGGCCATAAATGTTATAAGTAGGTGCATTTTCTCCCATGTTTTGCCATCAAGTCTAATGTGGAGTCACTTATCAATTCTTATTCATGAAAGTGTAGATCCAGTTAAGTTGGAATGATTTGTCTGTCAGAAGTGCCATGTGTCCATCCTGCATGTCTCCTGCAGTTCCTAATGTGATCCTCTACTTACTTCATTATGCCTTCTGCCAAATAAAAACAAAACAAGCAGTCTTTTGGGGGACAGAGCTGTGGCTGTGTAACAAGTACACAGTGAAAAATAGGGCTTCTATTAGGGCACTGACAGTTTTGTCACAACATTAAATATTTTGTTAAGTGATCAGTTGTAATCCATTTTAAATAGGCCATACCTAGTCTTACAAAATAATTACTATGATCACATGGGATGTTTTGCAAGTATGGCAATTAGAGCTGAATAGCTAAAGCAACAGTCAGCGAGTCTCTTTGTGTATGCGTTAAATGAAATGGTGTAAGACCCTCAACCAGCCGGCAGCTCCCTGCATGTTGAACAATGAAAAGTAAAGCAGGTTTAAAGCATTTATTATATCATCAGAGAAACGGAGATGTCCCTTTGCATCAATCATTCAATCTGCAGCAGCAGAGAGCTTTCTGCTGTAAATTGGGGCTAAGTAGACGCAGTAAATAGTAATCATTCACATCAACAGTGGCAGTTGTTGTTTCCCTCTGCCAAGCCACATTCATTAGGCCGCTGCCTCCTTTCAGCCCAGGAGTGGCAGATTAATGGGATGAAGGTTTAGAAAGAGACAGAGATCAACATGGAGAGGAGAGGGAGAGAGTGCTTGGAAGCAGATCTTTATGTTTGGTTCACTCTTGTATTAATTAGGAGACTTATTTGTAATTGGTCACGCCGAAGGCAAGCAGCAGAGAGACGGCAGGATCTTTGCCAGAGGGACTAAGATAGATATATTTGAAATAGAAATATGGTGGAGTTAACTTTGCCAATGTCGCCACATGGATGCACATTATGATTCATACTTTTAAGGCTTTTTAATATCTCGCCCATAGATCCATCCCTATTCTCCTGTGTCTCTACTGCAGAAGTTAAACTGTATTCACAACAAAATGCAGAAGCCTAATTTCTCCACGAGTTAAACTTTTCAAAAAGTTGAACTAACTAGTCATTTTTTAACTTTAACCAACAATTTTTCCATCTTCCCACACTCTCCAGGATGTCCAGTGCATAGACACGTCCCTGATGGACCCAGCCAGTAACATCACAACCTTAGTGGGACCCAATGCCTTCCGCATTCCTTTATCCATCAGACAGAAGCTGTGTGGCAGTCTAGATGCACCACAGACCAGAGGCAACGACTGGAGGATGCTGGCCCACAAACTCAACCTTGACAGGTGACACACACGCACACAGAGTTTTTATCATTTATTACCTCTATGCTTACCTCAGGCGATTTGCTTGGTCAGTCAGAAAAAAAGTCTTATAGGATGGCAGCTCATCAAGGTGGCCTGTCTCACCTCTTCAACAACAGAAGAGAACCAGTCAGTTTGTGAATTCAGATGAGATTTGAGTCCAAGGAGGTTAAATTAGGTGGTGCAGTTCAACTGAGATGAATCATTCATCTTGTTCTATTACTTATTTTATCTCCTTAGGACTCAAAGATACAATAGCACTCACAAATACCATAGAGACATAATCACATTGACAAATAATCACGTTAATTGTGATAGACTGATTGTCTTTTCTTATAGAAAGATAACCGTTAAAACGTCTTTCCTCTAAAGTGCACAACAAATATACTCATTCAATTTCAATACATTTCATTATTCTGACCTGCATCCCTGTAGAGTTTGAGTAATATACCTAGATTGTATAGATACAATTGGCCATCTGCGTCTGACTCACAGGTAGCATCCTTTGTATCTCTATTCTCAGATGTGTGTCTCCATGATTTAGTGTGATTCAGTCTACCAGCAGCTAGTCAGAGGATAATTGGGCACAAGTGCACCCCATTGTCCCAACAGGCAGCCAGCTCATGATGTAGTCTGTTAATGTGGGCACCCAATATTCCCGATCAGTGGGAGAAAAATGAACAACTAGCCAAATTGTTGTTTACTTCCACATTTCCGCTAAAAGCTGCTCTTCAAAAGGAGCATGATAACATTGAAATAGCATCTTTTATCCTCTCTGCTCTTGTAACCGCCACGTCATGTCTGTTTGAGTTCAAAGTATGACTCATGCTTTGCCGTCATAGCATCTCTCCTCACAGAACTTTGTGTATGTATAAACAGAGAAACCTGAGCTGCACACACTTTCACTCAGACAAACAAACATATAAAAGTGAACACTTTGGTCTAGTGTACTGAGACACCTGGTTATAGACAGGTGGATCTCAGCTTTTGAGTTCACTTAACAACAGGATACACCTTATCACATACAGATGAGATGGGAAGTGAGAAAGAAAGAAAGTAATAAAGAAAGTTATGACAATAGCTTATTGGATATTTTGAGAAAAAACAAGGAGAAACTGCAGGAGTACAGTCAGTCAGTCAGTCTCTGGTTGTGTTTAAACAGTACCAGAGCGTGCCAACAGTACAATCACAGGATTTACAGAGGAACAGAAAGTCTCATTCTTTATCCCCATGGGACTCAAATCGGATGGCTTTTTCACTTTAAAGCAGCATCGAGATCGTTGTCACAGATGGCTCAGCGTCAGACTTTTCCTCTGCAGCCATTGTGTACTTGACTGTTGACAGCTTTAGTATTTACTGTTCCTATGAAAACTGTTCTCCCTGTGGACTCGTTGGCACATTTTTGTGCTCTATTGCAACTTCAAAATGCATAATTTTTCTTATTTATTTGAAATTGTTTGAATTGAACATACATAATGGTACATTTTCTAAAAAATATTCGCCTGCCACATTAAATTTTTCCTAAAGTCCTCCATGCATTCCATTTTTCTTTTTCTTTATACTCCATATACTGTAGTTCTTTTTTTGTGTGTCTTGCTGTATTGTAATATCAGGTGCTTTCAATACATTTACATAAGATTTAAGGTAAGCCAGACTCCTCAAGAGAGCACTCACGTAAAAATTCATTACATTTAACTTCTAAAGCATTTATAATAATTGAAAGGGGATAAAGTAAAGATGGCGCATTTAGATTTGGGGTTTTTTAATCCTCTATTTTCATTGGTATTCTATATTGTTTGTCTCATTTTAAACTAATAGTGTGTAACATTTAGGGGGATCTATTGGCAGAAATGGAAAAAGTATGTTTTCTTTAGTGTATAATCACTTGAAAATAAGAATTGTGTTTCTGTTACCTTAGAATAAGCCATTTATATCTACATACGGAGCCGGCTGCCATGTTTCATCAGTAGCCCAGAACGGACAAACCAAATACTTAACTTTTCCTGCTTGGGCCGTAGTCGATAACGTTATTTGCTCCCATCGCCGCCCTCGCACTCTTCCTTCACCACTCACTTCCCACGTATACACACACTCTACGCACTGGCTCTGCTCTAAATGACCTATGCTACTCTAACATCAACTGTCACTAGAGAGGGCCATTTGTGGTTTTGTGCCAGCCACTGTAGTTCTGCTACACGCTTGGAACACGGGAGGGCTTCAGTTGGTTGCAATCTGCAACCTCGCCACTAGATACCACCAGATCCTACACACTGCTCCTTTAACTTAGTTTTTGTATTATTAGTATCAATTATGGATGTGACCATTCTCTTGGGAGTTTGAGAATTGTGACCTGTTGTGATTGGTTGTTGCAGCCTGTGGCTTTAGTATAATGTTTCAGATTGTATTGAATTTAATGCCTGACAAAGTGAGAGAATGAAACCTTTTCTGTCATAATATTCACCATATCTTTTTTGTCCCTCTGCTCTCATTGATCTCTCCAGGTACCTGAACTACTTTGCCACCAAGTCCAGTCCGACAGGTGTGATCCTGGATCTCTGGGAGGCCCAGCACTTCCCCGATGGAGATCTAAATGAACTAGCCGCTGTGCTGGAAGAGATGGGTCGCCATGACGGTAGCCTCGCCTCCATGACAATGGAACACTGACGATTAACGTGGTTACCGTGACAACGACAGAACTCTGGAGACGATTACAAGTGAATTCTCTATGGATGATGCTGCAGCAAGGGCAGTGAACAGATTAGATGCGAGCAAAAGAAAAGTTGTCGCCATGGTAATTGAGCACCGGTTAAATACCATGGCAATCATGCCGACATGGTAACAGACGAGAAATGCTCGAGCTGGTGCTGGAAACTATGTGCGTATCTTTGTGTGTTTATTTGAGCAACGTTGCAGTGTTGTGTTCGACCGAAGGAGGCATAACCCAAACTACGACACAAACACAGTCTATCAGGAACAAACAATACATACGCACGCCTAAAAAAAAAAGATCTTGTCTGGTGTAACACTAGTTGTTTTCTTGCTGTTACTTTATACTGAACAAAGAGAAGCAAAGAAAAGAAGCAACAGAGGTACCGACCTTGAAAACCTCTATAGGAATGGAACAGAATCATAAAGGGAGAGAAGCTAAACTGATTACAAGTGAGTGGGAGAAGGTATAGTGAAGAAAAAGAGGCAGTGAGTCAGAGACAAGACTCTTTAGTAAGACAAGAGTAAACACGGGGAGAGGCTAAACTGATTACAAGAGAGAGGGAGGACGTAAGCATAAAATGATGGAAGAAGCTGCAGGTGATCATCTGTACGGACAGGATGGAAAACCGATAATGAGAGAGGGGAGATAAAGAAGTGATCCCTCACTTGCGAGCCTTGGCTGTACGTGTTTTGCCAGTACAGTTTGTTGTCTTTATATCGTTTCCTAGGGAACGCTCTATGTATTCTGCTGTCCATATGTGTGGATCATTTCCCGCTAACAGAATTTGCTACACAGTGACTGTCAATCAAAGGGTCCTGACCAGAAAGAAGCCCGAGACTACAGGTATCCCCTTTTTAGCTGAAATCATAAGTGATGTTCAAATTTGTGTAATTAGAAGTATTAAGTCAAAGGCAAATGAACGTGCTGTCCACTTGCCTTTAACTTGTGCCTCTGATTTTCTTAAAAAAAGGCAATCCAAAGATGATTACACTGCTGATGGATGCAAGTAAAAATGTATTTTTTGTTTTCCATTTTTAGCAGTTGTGACAGAGTCTGTTTTGAGGTATATTTAAGATTGCACTTATGATAAACAGGGCAAAGATGCAGACTGTCAGCTATTCATTCTCATACACAGTATATTTTATAATATGTTTGTTTAAATGGAGTCAGCATTTACTAAACAGCAAAAAAGTTGGAGGTTTCACCACGAGCATCAAAGCCAGGATGATCTTCAAGCTACAAATGCTTAACTAAAATCAAGTGTTAACGTGTTTTCTGCAGTGTTGCTGCTGCTCCGTTCCTCCCCAAAGAGGAGTTGTTTGGACGAAGCTGTAGTGCAGATGCAGACTAGATGCAGGTTGGGGAATTCCAGCCATGGCTACCACATTTGGTTAACCACAACCTCAATTCCAGGAGTTTCTCTAATAGACTGTCGGGGCTTGTTTCTGGACAGGGTCCAACTCAGAGAAAACTGAGGAAGCAAAAAGGGATGAACTAAGAGTGAAAACACAAGTGTTTTTAAATACAATAATATACAAACTACCATAGTATTATGCGATAGTGAGTTAAATACAGCTGATATCATTCATTACCGCTAAATGTACGCAATATACGGATTTTATCATATTTTAATTTACTAAAATATATATAGCCTACATATATATATTTGTGTCATATTTTCAGTGTCTCAACATCACAGGATGTCAGTTGTGTTGTCTGCCGTCAGGCCACATGTGATTTCACTTGTGATCACCACCATGACTTGATCATGGTCACTAGCACCATCCAGTGGCTTCTGAAGAATAACAGCATTTACATTTGTTGATTGTCTGAAACGTGTAAATACATGATTATCATGTCCATTCTAATGACCTTTTATTATCATAATATTTTTTGTTCGGTGGTCATTATTGTGTTACTTACATTAACATTATTGTTTGCCATTTTAATGTTTTTATAGGTGTGAACTGTATGGGGGGGGGGGATGAAATCTGTAACATATCAGTTAGTTGCCCTTTGTCTAAAACAATGTTCGGTCAGAAACTCACATTCCAACTCGTGGTGTATTGCTTGAAAAAGTTGCAATTTAGAGCTAAAAATCAAGATACCAACTAAAGGGGCCTACAGTATGTAAAATGAAGTGTAATATATTTGTGTTTTACAGAACAACATTGTGGCTTTCAAATGTATGCATAGACTCGGGTCAACAGTGTCTGACGAAAACGTGAAACTCCAACAAGCCGGCTTTGAGGGAAGAAAAACAGCCTTATTTTAGTGGCATTTGAGTAGCTGTCAGATGTCCATGGGGACATAAACTCTATTCACCATGTAAAGGACAACATGATCATAAAAACTGGAGTTAAGATATTTCTTCTACGAACTATGGAGAGACGCCATATGAAACTGAACATCAGGTATGTAGAGGAAATACCGAGGACAGTGTAAAGACCAAGTAGGCAAAGGCTGTGTTAACACCGATACAAAAGGTCAGTCTTTACCTCTTCATGACAGATTTCATCTTGCGGCTGTCTACACAGGAGGAAACCTTGAGACATTGATTTTACACAATGATTTTTCAGAAATGTGCGAGTAAAGAATCTGACCTCTTGTATCTGTGTAAAACCAGACATAGAAGACATACAAGTCCTTAAAATTATGTATCTTTTAATTTCGGACCGCCTTATTAACCAAATTTGGAAAGGTGTACGATTAAATGACGGAGTGGATGTTTTGTATGTTTTCAAATGTAACCGCTGATGTCATATGTGAGGAAATCAAAGGGAAGAGTTGTGTAAGTTTTGAGGATAAAAGCCTAAAATATCAAGTCATCAATTCAGTATGCTTCAGAACAAAACATTCATCCAAATGTCATGACAATGTCTCTTTCAAACAATGTGATCATCAACATCTCTTGTTAATTTTAACTGATGAAACGTGTGCAAGGAGACGATCGGTTAAGAAATGCAAGTTACCAGTTACAGTGTAACTTAAATTTGATCCTTGCCATGTTCTTAGTCTACAGTTTACCAGCAGGACAGACTGTTTGTTAATGGAGTAGACTGAAAAAGGTAGTTTTCATATGAGGATAGCAAACGTTAGGCCTCCAGAAGATGATCCTTCATGATGTGAAAATGAAGAAAGTAGTGTTAAGATATCAAAGTATGTAAAAAATATTTTGTATCCACAATATGTACAGTTGTGTACTGTCAGCTATATTTGGCAAATTTGAGAATATAAAAAGAGCAGTACAGTTAGATACTAGTTTGTATGTTTCAAGTTTTTATTTAAGTTTCTTTCCTTTTTTGTAAAAGCAGTGTCTACTATGCAAACTTGGCATTGGTTATCATGTTAGAAGTCTATAACTAGAGCTGTGCTTGTAAGTGCATTTTTATTTTACTATCAGGGGTGATTTGATTTGATTAGTGCGGGGTAGTGTTGGTCCATATTTGCTAATTCTGGCACGCTTCATGAATCTTGCTCAATCTTGCTGAATGCTCGCCTCTCTATCTCCTCTAATTGTTTTCTGTACAAAGTGTAAGAAAGAATTTTTAAGACAATTAATAAATTATATTTATAAGCAACGCTGAAAATGTGAATTGCCTATGGTGGCTTATTTCTACAGAACTGCTATAGGAAATGGTTTTAAACTTTGATTTCTCATGTTGCACGATTACAGCATGTACTGTCCAAAATGTAAGTATGGGAATTTTCGTATCGGGTCCGATTCCTTGGAATCGCATGCCTCCGTGTCTATCGATCCCTCTTATCGCTGCTTTCCGACAGTTGCGCATGCTCAATGACGCAACGCCATGCTCATGCTGTATCAGTGTTTCAGGTTGTTTGGGACCGGAGCCATTGAGTAGAGAAAAAAAGGCTAAAAAGCGTGGCACTAATGAACCTGAGGGTGCTGATCAGTGGAGTAAATATTGACGGTGCAACCAGTGCAGCAACCGGTGCCAAGAAGCTGTCAGTTTTTGGGCAAAAATCACCTTCCTACGCTGTCCATACTGAATCCATTATATGCACTTCTGTTACGTCATGTAGCCTAAACAAATGACTTAGGCTACCTATCAGCTGTCCACTCGAGATCAGACTTGAGATGTAACCACTTATCTTCCTTTGTTTGTTCTTTTTAAACAGGAAACACACATTCAACATTGTAAACATTTTGCACTGGGGCCAATCACAATTATGTTACTCTGCTTGTGCTGATGCTGCATTGTGAACAACCAATCTGTGTTAAAATTGAGTTAGTATTGTTAGCTGTCATAAATAAGTCAGTATAGTATACGTATAAAAAAAGTCATGGTATATTAAGTCATGATAAATCAATATAGTAAGTCATAGTATAGTATGTCGAAAAAAATCATTGTATAGTATGTTGAAAAAAAAAAATCATTGTATAGTATGTTGAAAAAAAAAAGCCATGGTATAGTATGTCAAAAAAACAAAGAAAATTCATAGTATGTATGTCAAAAAATAAACTTTGTATAGTATGTCGAAAAAATTTAAAGTCATAGTTTAGTGTGTCGAAAAAAATAAAAAGTCATAGTATACTATGTCAAAAAAAAGTCATAGTATAGTATGACGGGGCAAAAAAATCAGTCTAGTATGTCGAAAAAAACTAAAAAAAAATCATAGTATAGTATGTCGAAAAATGTCATCAAAAAAAGTCATAGAATAGTTTGTCGAAAAGTGTCATTAAAAAAGTCATAGTATGTCGAATTTTTTTGCAAAAAAAAAGTCATAGTATAGTATGTCAATTTTTCATGAAAAAGTAATGGTATAGTATGTCGAAAAATTTCATTAAAAAAGTCATAGTATAGAATGTCCAAAATTTTCATGATAAAAAAGTCATAGTATAGTATGTCTAAAGTTTTGACGAAAAAAAGTCATAGTATAATATGTCGAAACATTTCATGAAAAAAAACGTCATAGTACAGTACGTCGAAAAAATTTACGAAAAAATAGTCATGGTATAGTATGTTGAATGTTTTTAAGAAAAAAGTCATAGTATAGTATTTCGAAAGTTTTGACAAAAAAGTCATAGTATATCGAAAAATGTCATGAAAAAAACGTCATAGTATAGTATGTCGAAAAACTTTACGAAAAAATAGTCATATTATAGTATGTCGAAAAAATAAGTAGAGTCATAGTATAGTTTAGCATGTCGAAAAATTATGTACAATACTATGAAAAAGTCATAGTATAGTATTTTGAAAAAGTCATTGTATAGTATGTTGAAAAAAATAAAAAAAGTAATATATTGTATGTCGAATATATATATATATAGAAAAAGGTTATATATGTTACTAAATTAAAGAACATCTTTAGGCTTCAAAATGGATTGCATTAAATGTCATCGGATAAACAAGTGGAACAACATCAACAACAAGACCCCTTCTGTCCAAACCAACAGACAGGCACACCTGCAGCTTCTTCTCTGCTGCAGCTGCTGATATCTCCTTTACTACATACAATATATACAAATGAATATTACCTAATACAGATTAAATAAAAATGCACAACAAACTGAAGAATTACCAATTTAACAAAGAAACTTCTCCCCACTCCCTCTCTCTCTCTTCCCTCACAGCTTGGTTCAGCCCAACAAAGTAATTAATTGTCATCAGCTGGAGTCATCAGCTGGCTGCAGGTGTGCGCTCCATGAAAACACGGAAGTAGACCTCAGAGAGTGAGTGATTAAAAAGGGGTTCTCCAAAATAGAAGCACAACATAACAAACATGAGCATCCTGTATTAATATGTTTTGTCGAACTTTACACAGTCAATGTGCATCTGTGTCTTTTTTCACTTTAGTGAGGGGGATGCTTTCCAGCTCCCTCACAATAGCATTTAGAATTTGTGATGGTTTACACTGACTTGTAGACATTGAAATTATTTTTTGGGACAGTTTCGAGACGGTGGTAAAAAAAAAGTTAGTCTGTAGCCTTGCCTGTATGTACTCTTTTTAAACCCATCAATTTATCATGAATCGATAAAGAATCAGATCAATAAATTCTTATGAATTCCCATCCCTACCAAAATGAAGATTGAAGACCATGATTATATAAATATTTGATTTGCAATGCTTTGATTTTATACCTTTTCTTCTCTGAAATTCATATTTACAGATTCTAAACTTTGGATAAAGTAGCGTGAAGAAACTGAAACAGTGTCACTGTTTAACATGCTGTGTGCTCAGCAGCACCGGTGCGTTGCAATGAGGCCTGCTGCTTTTATTTATTTTTTTAACAATGAAAATATGGAGAGCATGCCTTAACAGTAAGAGGCACCGCCAAGTGACTAGTTAGTATGCACCTCATTCAGCCACCACAAACTGTGCATCAGCCATGAGGATGAGTGAAACACTTTATTGGGGGAATGTTCAACCTTTTTACTGAATTAAAAACACCACTTTCTCTCACAGACATCTACAGTAGGTACAGATTAAATAAGGCACAACACCCAAGAGGAAAGAAAGGGCATGTATAACACAACAAATCTGCCACACCTTCAACAGTGATAGAGCATCCCATTATTTGAGTTGGCAGAGATAAAAAAAACAAACTCATTGACCTGAAGGAAAGTTTATCAAGGATTTTACAAATGGACAAAAAAGCTAGAAAATGAATGGATGTGATGGCATACCACTAACAGTCTGCTAACTGTGAGGATGGAAGGTGTCCAGATTTACCTTGAGAACCACTTCTTAGTGAGACAGTAAGGCTGTTAAGCTTCCTAATACTTGCCTGCTGCCATGTGAGAATTTGAATCAGTGGAGAAATTTGCCTGATGGAAGACAGATGATGGATTTTTTAAAGACTTAACTGCCATTTGATTTCAGTGTGACAACTGTGAATGGTTTATCATGGTGAATCAGTTCAACATGTACTTAAATGTACATGTATGAGGCAGCCTGGTGGTCAGGAAAAAGTGACCTTGAGATGTCCACAGGGTAATTCTGGTGATAGTTTGGGGATGGCTGGGGGTGTTTTCTAGGTCCAGTCGCTTCTTCAACAATACTGTGTGTATGAATGTTATATCTTAAGTGAAGGCTTCTGGTCCAGCTGCCTAAAACACACATATCCATCATCAGCCTAGTTATGGGAGCCACTCTGCATTATTGGGAGTGTTTTGATGATAGCAGTCCCCCCGTGACAAACGACTTGTGATACCCCTAAACTAACACAGGCACAATTCCACACATTTATAATAGATCACTACATCATCAAGCAATAAGTCACCACTACAGTTAGTGTACAACAGTTACTGATTGCATTGGCAGACTTCCCTTCCTGTAATTGCGGCGGAGCACCTACGGGTGGCACAGTCCTGCTTCAATAAAGCCCCCTCTCATGCAGGGCAAGGAAACACAGAGGCATGTAGAGCCTCGATCCAGAATTTATTTGGACACATAAACTTTATTTTTCACAAAGAGTCTTGAAGAGTTTGAGTTTTACAAGGAAAATTAGCTTTTGCAACTGTCATAACCCTTCACGACTCAAACATACAGGTGTACCTTTTCTTCAGTGTCTACAAACGTTACCAGCGTAAACAAAACTTTTAAAGCCTCAAAAGTACACTTTATCTTCTGTCACATAGTGTCAGTCATTATAACCAAAAGCAGTCAATTTAAGAGTGACAAAAGGGTGTTCAATCCAATTACAACATAAAGGCAGTAGTGGGTTGACAGTGTTTTGAAAGGAGATGTCATGCCGCAATGACAGATTGCCTTAAAGCACGTCCTTTTCTTTTCTATCAATCGGACCTTCATCTACAGGTAGGGTAGCTTTCACAGAAAGCAGTGATACAGTATTCCACTCACTGGTCAGTAGCTTGATTGTGTATTTCTGCAGCTACAGTGCCAAGTTAAACTCAATCTCTTTCTCCGGGGCTTTTGGAGCACGTGAACAGGAACCTGGTTTTAGAGTCCTCACACTAGCCTGAAATGAAAATGTCTCATCTTCTCTGATGGACAGAACAGGGTCACATTGTTTTTGATTCATTTTAATTTTAGTTAACCATCGCAGTCCTGTAATACTTTTTTTTTTTCAAGAGGGACTTTGATTGTAGAGTTCTGGGCATCTGGACTCAAAGTTTGTGATCCTGCGATCTTCAAGTGATGATCTTGCTTCCTGTCCCACCTCCTTTTCCCAGGAAAAAAAGGATTGCGTGGCCTGGACCAGAGCCAGTGTGATTGTTAGTGCCCTTTTCTATGTGTGTAAACACACACCTGGCAGCGCCTGCTCACAGCTTGATGTCCTGCGATTCTGACATCTTGGCAAGTGTCTTTTTGACCCGTAGGGCTGTGAGGCGGGAGGCAGGGTTGTGGGCCCAGCATTCTGTCATCAGCTTCCCCATCTGTCTCAAACACTGAGGAGATACAGATTTATGTTAGGAAGGTCATTAGTTTGCGTGTGTTTGTGCATGTGTACGTAGTATATTTTGATGTATTTTACCTCATCGCTGGTCCATCGATTAGGAAAGGATGGTCGTAGTCTCTTGATGCAGACCACTTCTCTCATGTCTTCATATGAAGGGTCTGTAGGAACTAACTCATGGTACGGCAACTGGTACTCTTCAAGGATCCCTACAACAAATAAGATACAGAAGAAACACACTCTGTTCATGTTTCAAGTTTTCAAAATCCATCAAAAAAGTACATTTTTGTGGTAGTCTGGCCTGAGAAGGTGTTTGTGTCCAAAAAAGAAACACATAAAAACGTATATTTACTGTGTTTACCTCCTGAGACACAACGCCGAGCGATCTCCCAGAGAATGAGCCCGAAGCTGTACATGTCGGCCATGATGTACGACTGAAAATGACTTCGGTTCAGAGTCTCGTCCAGAACCTCCGGAGGCATGTAGCGCTTTGTACCGACTCTGGTGTTGGGAGGGATGTCTACCTCATTGGTGTCACTGCAGAGATAAAAAAAAAAAACATTTTAAATGAAAGATGAATGAGCTATACACATTATACTGAATCCTCAAGTCGAAAATACTTTGATTTATGAACACTTCCGACCCTCTACCAGAGCTTAAATACAGCAAAAATATGGATTCAAATCAAGAACTAAAAGAGGAATATTTCATCAAATTATTCTAGCAACAAATGTCACTGACTCACCTGATGAACTTGACTGCCAGTCCTAGGTCAGCTATACAGCAGGTGCCATTTCTTTTCACCAGTATGTTCTTACTCTTCAGATCCCTGTGGGCGATGGCAGGTTTGCCCTGGGTGCCGAAGATCTCAGTGTGGAGGTGACAAAGGCCTGACACGGAGGAGTAGGCCAGTCGCAGCATGGCTTTGTTGTCTAGAGTGGTTGATTTGAGGTAGTCGTACAAAGAGCCGTTTTCATGGTAGTCGGTTATTAGGTAGAGTTGAGTCCAGGAGCCAGTTCCTTTAATATCAGCAGCTATAAAACCTGTGAATGAAGGGAGAGTGAAGAAGAGTCACTGTAGACTTCACTGTGAAGATGAATCAGTTAGGCTCAATCATAGAAGTAGAGCAGAACAGACCAGGTGATCTTTTTATTGGTTGTGAGAGAGTCCATTCCCTACTGCTATGGGAAATTACTTTTGAAACAAATCATGCAGAGTAAGTATAAATAAAGGTAATTTAAAGCTTTAAAGTTCTTTCTTTTTTAAGGAAGCTGTACTATATCTTCCATCTAAAATCTTAATCTTGGCAATAGTCTGACTTGGTGGCTGTAATGAGGTCCAGATTAAAGATCCTTAGTGTTCAATTTAAAACAAAACGTAGTAGTATGGACTGTGGAAGGCAACTTAATGCACTGCAGCATAGAGTCTGTCTTCTAGTTTACTGGCAAGTGATCTTTGACCTCACTACTTGCGTAGTAGCGCCGTGTAGGTCGCTGCAGCATAGTTAACAGTGGACACAGTCCAACTTCAACTATGGCGTGTTTTTATTGTCAGTTGCTTTTTTGTTTTGTTCACTTAACAGCCACTTATCAATACACCAATTCATCCATCCATTAGTTCACAATTTAGGATTGTTTAGGATTACTGGTACTATATTAGAAATACTTATTTATCATCTCTCCCTTCAAATGGGATCTTTGTTAATTGTGATGGAAAGATTAAACTTTTAGAGAGACAGACAAATAGATTGACAGAGAAGTGCATACAAATGAAAAAATAGAGACAAGAAATCTAGAAATCAGTAACAAGAGGGTGTGAAGGGTTGGAAGAAGTAACACATGAGACACAATCAAAAACAGAAAGCAGTCTTACCCAGTATGTTCTCATGTCTCATTAGGACGGTCTGGTAAATCTCAGTCTCTCTGAACCAACTGGCCTCCTCAGTGGTGAAGAAAACTTTAACAGCCACTTTCTCTCCCCTCCATCTGCCCATCCACACCTCGCCATACCTCCCCTTGCCTATCTGTTTCACCATCTGGATCTGCTTGGCTATCGTTCGCTGCACCTGAGGAGGAAGCAAAAGATGGAAAAATAGGGTTACGGTTTTTAAGATGAGCTATTAGCAAACTAAGGTTTTGTGAGTCTCAGATGGATATAGGACCTCCCAAGCTAAATCAGGAATAGTGTTTTCATTGTTTCATAGCACGCTCAAATTTAGAATATATATACAAATCTTATGGTAAGTATGAAATTAAGCAAAATGATCTCCCTACATACTTCCTCTGTGGAAATACATGAGACAAAATCTATCAAGTAGGATGCCCTAATGTGTGCATGTAAGAGATCCATGGAGCATCTTTTTAATCCAACAGGTGTTTAGCTGCAATCTGAGTATCTCACCAATAGAGGGAGCCCTGAGCCTGAGCCAGAGCTTTGGGACTGCTCTATCAGGTCCCTCAGAGATTCACCAGGGGGGATGTAGGTCTCATCCTGCTCCAGACCAATACTGTACCGAGGACGAGACTCCTGACGCTTGTACCTTTAAGAACACAGAATCATTCAGCATACCCTCTTAACAGGATACAAAATATCATAGACAAAGTACTATTGAGAATACAAATATCCATAACCATGTAATATACACTATGTGCATTATAAACTAAGGGTCTTTATAAAGTGTTTCTGGAAACTGGATTTGGATAATCTGTATGTGTTTGATGATCACATGTAATTACCTGAAGTAGCAGAAGACAATAATGACAGCCAGTATGATGCTGCACACAGTGACTGAGATCAACAAGGCCATGTGGTGGATCTTTCCATCTACATAGACTGGAGAGGAGAGGATGAAGAAGTGAAAAAAAGGTGGGTGGGGTGAGAGAAGAAAAATAAGATGGAATAGAAGAGAGGAGCAGGATAAAGGTAGGAAGAGATATGAAACAATGTCGGAAAAAGGAAAGAAAAATCAATCACAGTCTTTTTCCTGTAAAGATAAATGGTTGGAATCATTTTCTGCTCAAGAAACTTGAGATGAAACAAAAAAAAAATCAAATCAAAATCTCTAATATCCCTAAAACATGGGGAGGAAATAGAGAAAATTATACCAAGAAATCAGTCATCCTGTACAAGTCACTTGAAAGAACCGCTGTACAGTAAATCAAGTACAAATCATATTTCACTCATCAATTTTTCATTTTCTTCTGGCACACACTCTTTTCCCTCAAGGCCCCAGTCAACAGCGAGAGGAAGCCCTCAGCCTAGTCGATGAATTCTCTTCCTGATCCCCTATGATAGGGTTTCAGATTGATGACTGCCCTCGCTGTCTGCTGGGGCTTGTGATTTCCCTGGGAATCTAGGCTTACTGTCTCTCAAATACACAAAAAGTCCCTCACACTCGCACATGGAGTATAGTGTTGTACACAGTAGAGGCCTCGGTATTCTCTCGACATCCAGCAGCTTTGGCGAGCTCCAGGACGGTTTGACAGTAACTCCCGCTGGCTCCCCCACTTAAGCTGTCTTTGCCTCTCCGACAATGTCATGATATCTCTATCTCTGAATCCTGTGTGCTGTAACACCATCAGTTACAGTTCTTGGCCCTGTCTATATCATTGCCACACTGTCACTGTCACCTGCCAACTGGAGAACAAGTAGCTCTTAAAAGTTGTTCTTGTGTTTCATGGGCAAGAAAGAGTTGCAGAGGGACGAGAGGAGGGAGATAGATGAACTTACGAGGTGGTTTGAGCGGTGGCAGTGTAGGATGCAGGTTTTTGTTACAGTAATCTTGGTCTGTGCAGCACTCCAGTGATCTCCTTTGACGAGAATTCCCGGTGTCCTGGAAGACAGAAAAGTATTTTTTTCTCTCTCTTTTTCCTTTTTTATAATTTCTGTGTTCAGTTCTTGGTTAAAGGTACAGTGTGTAGAATTTGGTGGCATCTAGTGGTGTGGTTGCAACCAACTGAGTATCCCTACGCTCACTCCTTCCTTTCCAAGACTATGGTAACGTGGGCCACCAAGTGCAAAACCGTGGTAACATCTTTACCATAATAACACTACTGTAGGAACAACAGAAGTCAGACGGCGGCTGGCTGTACCACGGTTTTGCACTCAGCGGCTCATAATCATGTAAAAATGCAGGCTGTCTCTATAGTTGGTGTTTTGGTTTGTCCATTCTGTGCTACTGAAGAAACATAGCACCATAGTGGACTCCGTGAAGAGGAACCGCTTCCTATGTAGATACGAAGGGCTCATTCTAAGCTAACAAAAACACAATTTTATTTCAGGCGATTATAAACTAATGAAAACATAGTTATAAATATTATATTCCATTTCTGCTAATAGGTCCCCCAAAATGTTACACACTGTTCCTTTAAGTTGGTGCTTAAACAATAAACTGAATAGTCAATCGGCAGAGATAATCATAAATTTTGACAATTTCATTTTATTTTCTCCGTTTTGTGTCATAGTATATCGAAAACCGTTTTATTCAAAATGGGTTTGAAGATGTTACATTTGTCTCTGGGAAATTGTGATGCACATTTTTAACTATTAATCTAATATTTATCAGTTAATCAAAGATCAAATCAAGAGATTAATCAACAATGAAAACAATTGTTAGTTACAACTCTAAATTTAATTTGGTCATTTGGTGATTACTGTATACAGTCGTTTTGGAATGTTCTGCTTTATTCACTTACCCTCTTGTGATTATTTCCATCTAAATTAAGTTAAGATCAAGATCTGTGATAGCGGATGCTAAGGAAATGGTTGCAAAAGGGAGCAGTTATGTGGCTTGTAATGTTACAGTCATCTACTCACCCTACACTGAAATTCTGATCCTCGGAGCCCGAGGCAACCTGCAGTCTGGACTGGTACCCCTCCCTCCTCCTCCACCATGGTGAAACAGTAGCCATCCGTCCTGAAAAAAACAAGGACAGGAAGTAAAGCAACCATTGACACAAGTGAATGTTTATCAGGCATATGCACATGTGTTACATTTGTTGTTGTTTTTACAGTACCTGCACGTATTATTGGTTGAATCTTCGGGGCAGTGGTGATAACAGTGACACCACAGTAGTCTCTGGGAGGATGAAGCAGGAGCTGTGCTGCCACTGGTCTCCTTCCCACTCTCCACTGCCTCCTTACTGGACGCTCTCAGCAGCATACTGTCCAATATGTTGCCTGTAAAAAAGGCAAAATGAGAAAATAGGAGAAATTTAGTTGGGAGAGAGACAGGAAAAACAAGTTGAAATGACACGCATGAATCATAGATTCATAATACATTTTTATAGCGGAAAAAGCACCAACACTGCCAGGGTCAGGGATTGCATTATTAATGCCATCAAATGTTTGGGCCTATGCTACTAGAGGGTGTTTAGACTGGAGAATATCTGCAAAATAGAAAAATATCTGCAAGTGTTTGCAGTAACACAGCCAGAGTTCATTATTATTTGCAGCTTACTGAGTGGAAAAAAGTTATGTTAAGTTAAAAACGTCAAAAAGAGCAAGGAGATAAATCATGTATTTAATATTTGGTGAAACATGCTCCAACATATTTCAAAAAGAAAAGCTTGTAAGCAATTCAGGCAGACATTTCAAGGTGTGATATACTCTACTACATACTTGTATATCTAACACACCCTTTGCAATAAGGCGCTCTGACCCAACTCTGCTCTTTCACTGCTTATTTGCAACACCTGCTGTAAGACTTGCTGCTACTGCTGGTCATGTAGCATTTCATGAGCAAGCTTGTACTACATAAACATGTTTATTGTGTCAGTTTTTCTTGCATTTTTAATTGTAAAATAGTTGTGTTCTTTGGCATTATGGCGTTTTCATTCTGCAGTTCATGCGATTTTACTAGTGTGAATTCTGCCGCTGCCTCTTTATTTCATGAGCACAGCCTCCGCCCCAGCATCCACCTGTAGGTTTGTAAGTTCCCCCTGGGGGAAGAAGTTTAATATCTTTCCTCCCCCAATCTCTGCTGTGCTGGTGTACGCATGCAGGGAGTGATGAGGTTCAGAGCCAAGACGGCAAATATCAACTCTGTGCATACTCAGCTGTATTCACATGATAAATCCATTCCACATGAGCCGGCTGACTGAACTGAATCACAATCTAACTTACTATAATGAATTTACTGAAAATGTAAATAAATTAAAATGGATGAGAGAAAATTTTATAAACACAAAAACTATGAGCTGGAACACCTGATGCTGTGTTACAGCAGGATTTTTTTTTTACAACTGATACAGCTCCTACGAGCTAGAACAAAGCTGTTGTATTCCCTACTTATCCTATTTCAAAAAGGCACCTGTTTGTCACTTGAGGGGAAAAAAGGATCACGGAAGTGTCTTTCCTTCATGCCTTTTAAGATAAATTCATTCACTCCAGCATGTTCATTGAGACCAGATGCTTAACAGCTGCGAGCGGAGATGGTCCAAAATAAGCATGAGTCCTTCCTCTCTGAAATAAACTACTAGCAGATACCGAATCTGCTCTCCTGCTCCTCTTTCAGCTTCTCCTTCTCGAGTTCAGGTTTTCTTTTCTAAGCAGATGCTTCTCATAAACAATGAGAATCAATACACACAGAGGCAGTATGTGTGAGAGGGCCCAGTCAGGATGTATGAACCACTCATCTACTTTTATTTATCTCAGCAAATGTTAACGTACAGTATAAGTGGTTGCGGTATCCTTCTTAGAAATTGAAAGCACTACTGGCCACTTTTACGTGTTGGGGCATGTAAAGCTGGATTGTCCTCAAGTGCAACAAAAGTATTGTGGTTTTCAGCATATAGTCTTCATGAAAAATGTGTGAACCATAAAATACAAGCAACAAGTGGGCTAGCTATAGCTAAAAACCTTTTGTGGCAGTGTGGCCACTTTCAAATCTTCTAAAACTGGTATTTTCTGGTGTTCTTAATAGCCCATCTTTTCACACTCTATTCTCCATTCTTAGCTCATGTGCTCAATCACGGCAACAGCATTTGGTGTGACAGCTTTCATGTCTGCACACTCATCTACCGCATAATAGTTCCATTATGAGACAAAGCTCAGAGGCTGGGAATTTATATAGAGAATTTTTATTACCTGAAATACCCCAAGTTTCAGTTTCAGCTGAGACGACTTTCATCTTTTTGAGTTAGAGTTAAGCCTGAGTAATTCCTCCTGGAAGTACACACACTGAAGTGCAATTACTTCAAGATCTATCGTTTTGTTGGAATATTATAATGAAGGGGCTGTGCCCTAAGAAATGAATGCAGGGTCCTTTGCTGGTCTGATACCCCCATTTAACAATATAATTAAGATAAGACAAAGTGCTGCCTCGTGAAGCTGTGTTATTCATTTGTATAGACAATTTCAAAAAACAGAAACAAAAACATTCCAAATGGGTCCCAGTATACTTCCTGTTGCAGTGTATGTGAATGACATAAGCTGACAGGAAGTAAACATGGACCCAAGCTGTTGCCTAGCAATGCAATTCCGTTGAGGCAGGTTGCGTCCGAAATTCCATACTAACATGAATTATGTTGTGTGTGAGATTTTTTAGTACATCCAAAACCTTAGTATGAAACTAATAGTACGCAAATTGTATAGTATTTCCGGTGAAATATTACAGTATGCAACGCTGGACACTACAGCGGCATAAATATCCCACAATGCAATGTGGTAGTGACGACAACGTTCGTAACAGACGTTGACGAACACCTCTGTAACATCAATTTAGCTCTAAGTATAAAACTTCACTTTGTTAGGCGTAAAATATAAAAAAAATTCATTCAGACTTAGATTCTCACAAATCGTCGTTTTGGTCAAATGAAGTTGGTACGGGTTACCATGGTTATGCGTCTCCAACCAGCAGGAACGTTCTCAGGAAGTGATGACGTAAATCACTGCTCAGTGCATCCGAAAAGATGCATACTACTGTTTATTCACACAAAAGTATGTTGAACGATAGTATATGTATTGAGTATGTAATGCATAGTATGTGATTTCAGACGCAACCAATGACATAAGCTGACAGGAAGCAAACATGGACCCAAGATGTTGCCTAGCAATGCAATTTAATTGAAATGGTCTATTGTCTTTGATAGAGTATTCCATCATGAAATATATGTTAAAAGCTAGCTAGCTAGCAGAAGCCTTGTTTCGGTAGTATCGCTAGAGGGGTGTGGCAAATTAAACTAACTGAACATACAGCAGCGATAGTGTGTTCATTGGATAGGAAGATAATTTACAGAGAAGGATGAGATGGAAACTTGAAAATGTGCTGTATATGTTCACGGTGGTCAGTCAAACGTCAGATAACGGGTGTGGTATCTTCTCTTTCATCCGAGCTCAGCTGTCTTTCACAAAACATCAAAGAACTTCCTCCAGGCATAAACGCTTAAAGCTCCCTAATGGACTGAAACTACAGACACAACCACAACCACACACACACACACACACACATTACTACACACATGAGACAAAAAATGTACAGTATGCACATGTACACATGTGCTTCACAAATGTCGCTTTCTCTCTTGATTCATGTCACTGTCACTTATGTGCTTTGTTGTCAATGTGCTGCACTTGTATTGTTTGACATTCATGAATCTGTATTCACAAAAGGCTACCACAACTTGACTTCAGTGACTAAGGCTCAAAGAAAGGAAAGTCACAACTAATGTTATTAGAAAGATCAAATATTGTAGCTCACCAATTATATTTGGATCTAATGCTTTGACTTTTCTCATCTCTGTTACGATCAAGGAGCAAATGCTGTGTTCAGTGCATGAGGTGGTGATGGTGCTCATTCATCTCATTCCATGTTGACTGTGATAAATGGGAGTATGCACATTATGTTTGCCATTCTTTCATCAGTGTGTGCACTATTAATATGATATAGTATGTTTCATGTATGTCAATACAACTATAACTTCAGCAGATACTTAGTCATTTGTCATCAAGCACTTCCCTTTCTAAATGTCTCTCTTGTACACACTGATAATGTGTTGACAATACTGCAAGAGAGAGACGGTGGGGTTTAAAGGGGTCACATTAACAATTGACCGATTTGAGAGAAAGGGAGCGAGGA
Organism: Sebastes umbrosus; assembly: GCF_015220745.1. Taxonomy (NCBI): domain Eukaryota; kingdom Metazoa; phylum Chordata; class Actinopteri; order Perciformes; family Sebastidae; genus Sebastes; species Sebastes umbrosus. Next base: position 13,988,181 of record NC_051276.1, on the reverse strand, counting down.
AGAGTAGGAGGGAGAGAAGAACGGGGGATTAACAAACGAGAAGTGACAGAGCTGCGGGGAACTGGTGGGCAGTTTAGCGGCACACAGAGGGGACAGAGCAGAGGCCACTGGCCTTTTCCACCCTTTCTCTCACTCTGCCCCTCCCTCCCTCCCATCTCTTACTCCATCCCGCTCGCGAATACTCACTCACTTTGTCTCACTCGATGCCAACCTCTCCCTCTCTCCCCTTTTCTTCTTTGTCCTATATCTATTTCTTTAGCCCTTTCACATGTCTGTTTTTTCTCCTCCACTTTATTCTCAACTATTCCTCACAGCCTCCCTATCTCCTCTTTTTCTCTTCTCATCTTCCACTTTCTTTGCCCCAGTCCTCCCTATGTGAGTCCACTGGATGGTCATGTGAGGTGCTGCTGTGATGTTGACAAAACACAAAGCCTTTCACATCCATCCTGCACCTGGGATCCCTGGCTACTGCTCTGTGTGTGTGTGTGTGTGTGTGTGTGTGTGTGTGGGCATGTGAAAAAGACAGTGGAAGAGAGATAAAAAGACAAAAAGAAAAGCCACAGCCGAGCAGAATGTTTAATTCATAAATGCTCCCGGCACAAAAGCTAATAGGTGAGGTGTCCAACGAAATACAATTACCTGATTTAAAACCAGCAAATATTACAGGAATCCATGTAACAAAATGTATATCGTATAAATTGTCTTTGCTGTGAGCTAGTCTTTATTACATTGTCTGTGCATCTGCGGATGCCATCACATTATTAACAATTATTTGGCTAGGTAGCAGTAGCTCTACGATCCTTCTTTCTAGTATGTTGACTTTATTATTACCTATCTCCTTTGGAAATGTCAGGCATGTGAGCAAGTTATTTGAGATAATCTATCACCTCTCTATTTTATACTCTTAATCCAGTATCATACTACTTCATCTTAATAGGGTTTTGATCTTGTTCTCCTTTTTTTGTGGTCTTTGTCTTCTACCTCTGAATACTTTGGATACAAAGACTGCCTGTGATGAGGTAATACGCAGTTTTTCTATGAGCCTGTCCTATCGGTCTGTGGGAGGGAGAGTGACCAAGGTCAAGTATTCGGCTGTTTTAGAAAGCAAGAAGGCTCTGACCCTGAATGTCATCAAATCTTATCTTCAAGAAAAAAAGATTGACTTCATGGAGGTGAAAATGTATGAAGTGTATAAAGTGTTCCAAACAAGTTCAAATAGAGATAAGCAGCTGTTCATAAGAAGGGCTGTGTATTGGCAAGAACCTGGTGATACGATACGTAACGATACAGAGGTAACGATTAAATATATTACGTTACTGTAAGCAAGGCAATATATTGCGATTTTTTTCAAATCAATTTTTTAGGAAAACTGTCATAAAGACACACTACCATATGTATAACATCTGAGTAAAAAAAAAAGTCACTATGTGAAATGGTTACTATGGGCATTAACATCATTACACATGAATACAATTGGGCTCATTGGATCCACAAGAGTCTCAGCTTTACAGTGATACCTAATTTATTAATGAACTTCAAGACTGTTTAGGGACCCCAGAATACAGAAATATTCAAATTTACTATATAGGTGAAATAGGTGAAAATAACACATTTCTTCAGCATGCAAAAAACTGCATGATTTTGCCCCAAACTGCATGGCATTAGCATAAAGTGGGGATGTCTGTAAAGGGGAGACTTGTGGGTACCCATATTGAACCCATTTTCATTCCCGATTATTGAGGTGAGATGCAAGTATGAATTATGGTTGGTACCAATGGATTCTTTGGGTTTTCTAGTTTCATATGATGCCAGTATTTTCAATCTAGCTTCAAAACCGAGCCCGCTACAACCTCCAAAAGACAGAATAGCGTCCGGGGCACCTGGCGGGCAATTGGATTTTTAAGAGGTTAATTAAAAATCGTACTGTGTATTGAAGAATCGATACAGTATCGCAAATATACATCGATATTTTCTTACACCCATATTCATAATATAATGTATTCTTGGATGGTGGGGGGACATTGGTAATGTAGTTAAAGGAATATGAAAGTAAACATAAAGCTGTTAGGTGCAAGCCCCTGTAAAAACCTGCACTGACCAATGGGGCTCCAGTCCAAACCTCACTAAGTACCACTAATGTCAAAACACGCAGCAAGTCAAACCATTTGTGCTCTGAAACTGGCCGAATTTCCAGGCACTTCACGGACACTATAATTGTTTCAAGCTCTTTCACTAAAATGGCCTTTCAGATGCCAGTGTGAGCTTTCAGGTCTCCCCTATAGGGCTTTTTTCAGGCTTGATGGCAGGATATAGGGGCCACTGTAAACACACAATTAACAACCGTGGCCCCACAAACCCCCAAAAGCTAAAAGGCCTCTTTTCAACAGTTGCCGCTTTGTACAAACTGAAACACGAAAAGAAAAGAAGAAGACAGATATTTAGATAGACGGAGGGGATATAGAGGTGAGGGAGAGGGATATTGTGCATGAGATGGTAAGATGAAGATAGGAGATTTTAGAGGAAGATAGACAGACAAACAGAACGAGAGAGAACATATTCATTAGTTATCCTGGCCATGTCAAACAAGGCCTACCAGAAAAGCCCTTTCACCGAGCCCGTGTAAACACTACCCGCCTCCCCCTTCCACTTAAGACACACTCATTTGACAACACTGCTCCTTTCCTGCCCCCTTCTTCCTTCTAAGTAGTAGTTCATCTTACTGGTGTTTGACAGTGCCGTCGGTACAGCTAAAGAAACATGGAAGGTGAAAGGTTTTTGCTTTTGCTCTCTCTCTCTCTCTCTCTCTCTCTCCCTCCTTCTCTCTCTTGACTTCCATGTACTTTCAGTGCCTGGTCTTATCTCCATGTTCTTCTTCCTGTCAGTGTTGAGATGAACCGAGCCATCCCACATGTGCTGGAATGTCATAATGAACCCCACTGTGTGATCTGGCTGCTGGGAAGCTGAGGTCATCTCTCTGACTGTTTTGGCTAAACTTACTTTGAAATTCAATTATGTTTTGCCTTCGAGTCCCTGTGACAAAGCTCTCTCTTTTATTACTACTCTACTAATATTAGGAGGAGAAAGGATCAGACAGATTCCCTTACACTTCAAGTCTTACCGAAGTCGGATTAAAAGGTTGCGCTCACTGACAGATATCAAAGCAAGAAAATGGTTCTTTAGCTTCTCAGTCTATATAGCTTATAGACACATAGTCTTAAAGTATGTTGTATATATAGAGTGGTGCAGGAATGAGTCCTAAAACAGGGAAATGAGTTAGCATTTTAGCACTTTCTCTCGTCTGGAAGTCGAGGTTTTTTTTTAATGGGTTTTTAGTTAGATGCCTGAAATAGGGTCTGTAGTTAACACAAGCTTAAGACATTTTAAGGTTTTGTTCTACGATATAAACATCGAGAAATATCGAAATATTGTGGCTTTTATGTGTCTTAAAAAAGGCGGTTGTTAACAAGTGGCTAAATGAGACTACTAAACGTCATCACGCCAACATGTCCGCCTTTACAGCTTTGTTTTATAGTGGCGTAGTTCGTTTATAGCTTAACATTGCTTTTTACTTCTGGCGATTTGCATTCACACTTCAAAAACCATAAAGTGGTCTTCATTTGTGGAAATTATCTTAAGGAACAAAAACGTGAAAGTATCATAAATATTTGTTTGGCATGGAGCTTATTTTCCAAAACCAAATGGAAAAATCGGGAACCCGTGCGATTCTAACTTCCGGGTTAGCCTAAAAAAATACGTCATCCCTGCACCAGTCTATTGAGGGCAAGAAGAAGTTGTGTTGTCTACACCACTTTTCGTTGTACAACTTTCAAAAGAAACACTCACACTGTTTTCCTCTCCTACTTACTTTTTAAAACCACCTCTCTAAATCAATTATAATAATCAACACATCTAAGAAAAACAAAGATGATTTACACGTCTGAAAAAAGTTTTGTACCTATATCCAACAAGCTCTCTGCTCTCTCAACAACAAATGAGACCGACCACCAAGTAGCCAATCACAAAAGACAGAAGTGATGTCATGTGGCTTAGACAGAATACAGCTTTTAAGAGGTTTTCTTTAGCAAAAACAGCTAGTCAGAGGAGAGATGATGGAAGCTGCTGGATTGCATTCAGCCCTTCTATCCTCCAACACAACAACATCATCAACAGCTCTTCAAACATTCCTTCATTATGTCACGCTGATGAATGATGCAGTAATGAGCCAGTGCCAGTCTCTGGTTGTACAGCTGTCATCTGCCAGCTTTATGCTGCGACCAGTTGCGTATGTATGTGTATGTGTGTGTGTGTGCGTGTGTGTGTCCCCTTTCATGGGGATGAGTGACAGGTACACAAGGACTCCGGAACTCGGAGTTCATTCCAGAAGGCCCTCAGCGTTCCCTTTGGAATACAAGGAAATGATAAAACGGCCCTTTAAGGAGGTGCGAGAGAGCAAAGCAAAGAAAAGGAGAAAGGATACCAGCTGGCCTCTTCATCAAAAGCTCCTTCTCATGGCCATCTGTGGGCTCCTACTCATCACAAAACAGCTTGTATCAATTCAAAGACACCGGGCATCCAGCTGGATCACTGGGCTAAGGCTGTGTAATTCTGATACCACTGGTTCAAATCTGACTTTGGCCTGATTTGACTACATGCTACCACATAAAACTGATTTGTCATAAAGACCAAAGTGACAGCCACAGACACTACAGTTGGGCAAAGTAATGCATGGAGAATGGAGATCTTACCATGATTATCGTTACAACTCAAAGAACAGGACTTCACTATGGCAATAATGGATGTATAGGATCCAGAAATCTCCATCTGTTTATTTCATTTATAAATACATTATTGATGATTTTCACCTTTATTTTGACAGTGGACAGTGTAGAATTGGGGGGGGGGGGGGGGGGGGGGGGGATCAAATCTGGGGCATTGCAGCCATATGGCATGAGCTGTAACCACTCAGTTACCAAGGTGTGCTCCAAATTTTACTCTAAAGTTTACTCTATCGTGATTTCTATAGCGATAAGATATGAAATTACAAATGCTGTGCTGGAAGATTTTAGCCGTATCATCCACCCCCTAATAAACACTATTTACAATGAAACCCAAATCAGTACATTGAGGCATTTTGTTCAAATGTAACCATGAGAACCGCTGGCTCATAAAACAATATTTACTTCAAAGATCAAATGTTTATGCTAAACAGAATTGATGCATCTCGAAATATATGCAAAGAAGATGGAAAATGTCCTCCTACGTCTCTTTTCAAACAGTTTCTATAGAAGACAAATGAAGCTACAAGAAGCATTGCTGATCTCCTACAGATCCCTTAAAGCAGCACACTCCATCAGAAAGACAGATGTGTGTGTCACAAAGAAATGCTTTACCATAAGCAACAGCATACAGAGTAATGCAGCACGTACAGTGCCTGACACAATATCATTGCATCCTTTGAAAACCCACTCTATTGCAACACAAAAATGCTCATTTATGGCCAACACATGGCAATCCACTTTCACAAAGGTGAAATATAATCTATGAAAAAATGTACAAAGATATAAACATTTAGTAAAAACAAAGGAGGAAAGTGTCCTTCAGAAACTGGTTGATTTGAACCAATGTTTTTTTTATTTATTTATTCTGGCCCCTCATTACATTTGCTCTAGTGTGGCAGAAAAAGATCCAAAACTGGTGTCATCAAGCTCTCAAGCTCTCAAGCGCTCATCAATTTCTACGCACTTAAAGCTTCAGTAGGCAGAACGTTTTTGGCATCGTTTGGGCAAAAATTCCATGATGACCTTTCAGCATATTGCAATTCAAGTATTCTGACAAAAAAAAATTATTTCTGCACCTCCTTATGGCTCTGTTTTCAGGCTTTAAAACTGTAGCCCGTGACGGGAGACTTTGGCCAATCACAGGTCATTTCAGAGAGAGAGCGTTTGTATTGGCTGTTAATTCAACGGAGGCAGGTCAAACTAGGCAGAGCTGATCAAATATGAATCAATATTCTGTTGCTCTAATGCCTATTTCTTGTATAAAATGTTTTCAGAAACATCTTGTAGTGCACGGTTTAGCTGTAAAATGAGAAAGTTTGCTCCGGCTGGTGGGCGGTGCTTGGTATTTCCTCGACAGATCTCAACATGGCTGCCGGGTCACAAACTTTTTCATTTTACAGCTAAACAGTACACTACGAGATGTTTCTGAAAAAATTTGAGGCAAGAAATAGGCATTACAGTAACAGAATATAGATTCATATTTGATCAGTGCTGCCTAGTTTGACCGTTTGGTCGGAGTTTTCCTAATGACTGACATTCGGCTCATAGACAGCAAGGCTCCAGCTCGGCTCTTTGGTTGTTTTCCTCCAGTCTGTGAAATCTTGTAGATGCCATTAGGAGCACCAGAGGACACAGAGGCACATGATTTTTTTCAGATTGACTGTGACCGTTTCGTGACCGTTTTATAAAAATAACTTTTTTAAATCTTATTTGCTCCAATTCTACCCACTGCAGCTTTAAGCCCTGTTTCGACCGCAGGAACATACCCCCGGAACTAGGAACCATTTGAGGAACTCATTGTGCGTCCTATGTCACGTTGCTTTTTCATACGTCAGCAGACTAATTTGCATAATCTTTGCAGGTCTTTAACCTGCTATGGAAACGTAGAGAACAATGGGATTAAGGAACCTTTTAGTTCCTAAAAAAGTAGTCCTGTGACTAAAATCTTGGTAGTAACCCGGCTTAACACTCAACATCTGCATGAACCACAGTGACTGTGGCAATTACTGATATCAAATGAACTGTGAATGAACTTTTACCAATTAGTTCCATCAGTGTTTTTTTGGAGAGTCATTCTCCCACTGTGTGAAAGCCTGTTTTTCTCACTCTAAATGTGCACAAACATGTTCTACGACTATTTCCAAACACTTTTATCCTAACCACTAATCAGACATTAGATCCAGAGCCTTCGGGATGTGGTTTCTAATGCAGGCTGGAATTAAACGTCTTACAAACAAAACAATAACAAATGAACAATAAAAAAATCTCCAATAGTGGCCTGACCAACTGGCAGACGATTTTTAACTCGTCAGAAGAGATACAAGTTATTTCATTACACACTTATACTGTATAATGAAAATCTGGTTTTGTGACTGAATACAGCATACTTGGACTATGATGCACACCCATCATAGAGTAATAAGTAGCATTAGGTTACGATACACACGCCCTCACAGTCCATTCAAACTTGGCAGCTATTTTTATCACATTGAATATGATATTCCCGTGACATCATCATGTGACTCATTGTTCCATCATGGTGGTATGCAAAAATCACATCTATAAACTGATAAACAATAGCCACACACACGCCAAGTTGATAGTTGGCCATGGCAAATATAACAGCTCAAGTTTAGAATTCTACACTGTGGATACGACGGAGCGCTTAAAAACACACAGACACACTCTCATGAGCTGAAGGTGGTTTTGGGAAATGGAGAATGACAGCATAGTAAGAGGTAATTTGCATTTTTGGGAGATGCAATCCTCCGCTGCTAGAAACAGGGAACCACCCTGAAGTCTAGTCATGATGTCACCTTTTTGTGTGAGCATAAGTGTCTATGTGAGACATTAAGAAAGTCAGACAGATACAAGACAAAGAAGAATTAAATACTACTGAAACTATTAATTACAGTAAAGCAACTTAGAGATACACAATCACATCACCGAGCAGTTTTTTCGGGTGTCTCTGTAGTAAATTTTGAAAAGTTAAAAACAAGAAGCAATCTTCTCAAAATGATATGATCTAACTGAATGAGCTCACATATTTACAGAAAAAACATAATATTGCTCAGTTATAAGATAACCGCCCTTAAACTGGACTTCTGTTTTAAACTGAGGGCTCTAATTTAATCAAACTTCTTCTCCTTTCTCAAATAAACACTGATGATATACAGTTGCCCATCTTATTATCAACACAATACCCAGGGACAAAAATACTCCCTGTTTTTTCTTCCTGGCAGCCAGAGAAATATCCCCACTTGAAACAAACATCAACTGCATGATTTTCTTAAATAAATACTCCAAGTGACACAAACTTTAAATACACAACACAGAGAGGCATTAAGAACAAGGAAGTAATTCATGAATAGAGAGAGACGTGCAGAAGGGGCACAAAATAGAAGGAGGAGGAATAAGTTCGTCATCTGAACAAAAAGCTACAAATGTTAATCTAAATTTAGTCCTTGAGGGAACATTGACTGAAATGAAATGCTTATTCAAAGGTTAAATATGAGTCTGGCATTTAAAAGAACCTTAATGGGCAAACTGCAGGTTCCAAATGTTCAACGTACAAGTTTTACTTTGTTCAATTGGTATGCCTTCAAATTGCTTGATTACAGCGAATGTTCTGATTAAGATACCAGTTTGACTAACAGAGTGACCTAGGTAAAGCTGTTTTGGTACTTTCTGGAATGATGTGTGGTAGCATACAGGCTGACATGGGACAGGAAGACATAGAGAAAATGTAAGAACTTTGTGTCAGCTGTTTTTGACCTTGGTAAATTAAAGAGTGCCTTGACACAAGCTGTTGTTTAAGATTTTAGTTATAACATGAAAGCCTTATCTCTGTCTCTCTATCGCTGACATTTATTCCAACCATCAGTTCACATTATCTACAGTAGAAGAAATGAAGCCTCTTAAAGCAGCACTGGGTAGAAATGGAGCAAATATGATTAAAAAAGGTTATTTGTATAAAACGGTCACTATATCCTGACAGTAGTGCATGGGACAGGTAATCTGAAAAAAAAAAACATGTGCCTCTGTGTCCTCCGGTGTCCTCCAGTACTCCTAACGGCATATGCATGATTTCAGAGACCAAAGGAAAACAACCAGTCCAAGCTGATCTGGAGTCTGCCGTTCAGCTGCCGTCTCTGAGAGCCGGCTGTCAATCATTCGCGAATTCCGATCAAACGGTCAAACTAGGCAGCGCTGAGCAAATATGAATCAATATTCTGTTACTGTAATGCCTATTTCTCGCCTCAAATGTTTTCAGAATCATCTTGTAGTGTACTGTTTAGATGTCACATGAGAAAGTCTTGCGTCACAGGCTAGATTTTATAAAGCCTGAAAACAGAGCCATGAGGAGGTGCAGAAGTCTAGTTATCTCTCAGATCACTTGAATTACAATATGCTGAAAGGTTATTTAAGATTATTTTTGCCCAATGATGCCAAAAATATACTACCTATTGCCACTTTATTATGTGGAGAAAAGGAAGGCCAAATAGCAAGTTCAGTTGCTTTTGACTTTGAACTTTTAGATATGGATAAGAATTTTCATAGACATATTACCATGCCACTTTTTTCCATACCAATTTGCATTCTGTTCACTCCTGGACTGTGGTAGCAAATACGCAATTAAAACACTGAAATACACACAGTTGTTTGCTGACTTTTGGCTCCACCGATTCTCAGAAGGTAAAGAAGAGTTTTTATTGCCAAAGTCATTTTAACATCACATGGGTTATAGGGTTATAGCCAACTGATATCTTAATAGAATAACTAGGTAACTTCGGGTGCTTTCTCAAGCCATAGCCCGAATCGGATTTTAGTCTTTAGTATATTTAGTCTGGTTCGTTTACAGTGCACAAATTAAATTGGACCAAATAAAAAACATTATTTGCTGAGGGGCGTGTACGTAGAAGCAAATATTTGTCTTGAGAACTGCCACTTCTATGCAGGGAATCACAGACTTTGAAATATTGCTGTAAACGTTTTTTTACTTTGACTCGGCACTGATCTGCTGTGCACATGAAACCCTTCTCCTCCAGTTTATCTCGAATGACTCCATAAATGACACTATTTTTGCGGACTTTATTTAGCACATTCTGTATGTTCTCTTCAGCTCAGATGTCAAGCAAACATTGGACTTATGCAGAAGTCCAGGTCCCACACTCCCACACTGTTAAGCTGCTATTTACCTGTGTCCATTTCAACAAGCAGCCTGCATTTTGGTTCGCTTGGAAATGGTCAGAAAACGCTTGTGAGAGGTGGTTGGTTGTTTTGATCCGCACCAAAGTACAATTAGTGCATTCACAACAGCCCAAACCAACCGCACCAGAGTTTGATTAAAGCGGACTAAATGTTGGCTCGTGAAAGCACCCTATGAGATTTGGTCGTCATTCTTTCTGTGTACACTTCTGCTCCACACTGCATCTTTTCTTAAACACCGATGCCTACTTCCTAATGATTACAACTCCCTCCATCCACAGCGTGTGTTCACTCAATATGTGTTTGTTCTCGTTCAAATGTTGTGATCCCAGATTCTGTCAAGAGGTCATGAGTATTGAGTCAAGTCTGTGTCGACATTTGTTTCCGGAGCATCGACGGAGCAGAGCCACACCGCCAAGTACTAATATGTGTAATTGTTGGATGCTGCAGGATAAACAGTGTAAACCTTGATGAAACCATCCAGACTAGATTCATATCATTAAAATGCAGTGTCTCTCTGTGCTTCAGACACATGCATATCAAACAGTAGTATAACTAAAAGCTCCACTGAACACACACACACATACACCAACAACTACACACAAGGAGTGTGTAATAAGATACCAGAAACTATAATTTCTCTTTCAGGACACATCTAGCCCGCCCTCGATGGGGGCAATCAAAACACTCACTGGCAGTTAGCACAGACACACACTCGTACCATGACTTACACACACTATCATTGTCATGCAGAACTAATCGCCGCTGACAATGATTGCTTGGGCCGACTGATAAATGAACAAAATCTGAATTTGAGACGTCCGCCGCTGAGAATGAGAACAAATCTGTGTGTAGGTGAGTGCCTCGCTGTGTGCCTGTGGGAGTGTAGAGAGTGTCAGTGTGTGCGTAGGTTTGTTTTATGTGTTTGTGTGTGGAGTGAGAGCTGATGGTGTTAACATTACAGCTGCCATGTGTTTATTTCCCAGAGTTCTGGTCTGTGGCGTCTCAGTCATCTCCACAGGCTTAAACAGTCACTTTCCATCCATTTACAGCCTGTATGTGTGTGCGTGTGTATACAGTATGTGTGTATGTATGTAATGTGTGTGTGTGTGTGTGTGTGTGTGTGTGTGTGGGTGGGAGGTATTAATGCACTTCCTATTAATGTGTGGATAATGTTTGGAATGTGGACTTAGAGTGAATTCATTTAACATCCATGACGAGAACACATCTCTACATGTATGTGTGTGTGTGTGTGAGTCCCTGCTTTGTGTGTGAGTGTGTTTGTGTGAGTGTACGTGTGTTTACAGTTGTATGCGTCCCACTGTCTCCTCCGTGTGATTAGCTTCCCATTAACTAAGTCACATATCACCCATCAGCGGCTCCAGGCCTCCTCTGTACTATCTCACTGGACAAACATGCTGTCGGCTAGTCCTGTTCACACACGCACACACATTGAACATCCACTCCCATCTGGACAGCCATTAGGTACCTATCATAGCGTATGATGATTGTCGGTATTGCAAAGCCATTTGGTTAAAAGTGGGCATCCTGACAAGCCGCAAATGACCCCAAATTACAGCCTGTGGATTTATTCATTTTTCACTGCCACATTTAAAGTAGCCGATTCATTCACTCTCTTACTTTGCTTTCCTTTCCTGTGACGTGATAAACTGATACACAGAATGATAGTAGCTTTGGAAAAGTCAAGGCTTCGTGAGGTGATTTATTTTAGGTTCACACAAAACATTACAGCATCTTTTGATGAGTCTTAAACAAGGGCTACAATATGGCCTACTGCAATTTTCAAATCGTAGTATTTGTTAAAATCCCAATATTTGTTAAAGGCGAATTGTGTGTCAAAATACCATTTTAAATTCAATATTGTGGTGCTGCAGAGATGTCCCGGCCTACACATCATATTCTACACACTTAAGAAAACATCTTTGTTGGGTACAGATCCCCACAAAAATCACACCATAATCATTTTAATATGTTTTTTTTTATGAAAATGAGAATAATGATCTAAAATGTATTATTACCATACTGTAAATCATATCGCAATTGCAATATCAGTCAAAATAATCACAATTAGATATTTTTTCAAGATCGTGCAGCCCTACCTTAAACCACTAATTCTAAAAGGATGAGTTTAAAGGACCAGTGTGTAACATTTAGGGGGATCTATTGGCAGAAATGGAATAAAATATGAATAACTATGTTTTCTTTAGTGCTCGTTACCATAGAATGAGCAGTTTATATCTACATAGGGAGCGGGTCCTCTCTCCACGAAGTCCGCCATGTTGCACCGCCATGTTTCTATAGTAGCCCAGAACTGACAAACCAAACTATTAACTTTTCCTGCTTGAGCCGGAGTTGATAACATTACTCGCTCTCGTCGCCGCCGCTCTCTCTCTCTCTTGCTTCACCACTCATTTCCGACGTACACACACACTCTACGAACTGGCTCTGCTCCAAATGGCTCTAGAGAGGGATATTCGCGTTGGCAAACCGTAGCTCTCCAAAACGCTTGGCACACGGGAGAGGCTTCAGTTGGCTGTAATCTCCTCACCTCACCGCTAGATACCGCCAGTTCCTACACACTGGACCTTTAAAAAGGTTGTTTAGTTCAAATTTTAATATGTGGTTAATTTTGTCATAATTTAATTGTTTAGAGGAATATAGAGTTTAGGGGAAATCTTTATTTCTTAAAGAAAAAGGGAAGAACAAAATGTACAGATTAATTGAATGACCCTTGTAAAAACGTCACTTGCTGTATGTTGAAATATAAACTTATATACCTGACCTGAATCCCTCCTATCTCTTCTTCTCCTTCAAACCCCAATAATTCCACCTCTTTCATCTATTACCTGTCTTGACTCTCAGTCACACGCCAAAAACACAGTTACTCTCTCTCTCTCTGCCACAATCACCCTTCCCCATCCAAAAAAAGAGAGCGGGTGGAGGGTTGGGTATTATGGAGGAGGGGGAGTGTGAGTGCATGGAAAACCCTAAGCCCTCATAGTCCCAGCGAACTGCGGCTGTGACAGCCAGCTTTGCTCTGCTCTGCACCGCTTCACCTGTTATCTGTCCATCACTGTATTGTGTTGTACTGTACTGCCGAGGGCTCTCAGCTCGTACAATATCAGGGATATCAGGACTGTAGGTCACAACAATAACCACAACAACTTAACTATTTAAGAACAGTGCGAGTATCCCAACAGCCACTGAACAATAGCTATAAATTAGCACAATAAAGCTCCTGCAAACTCCAGCACAACGGTGTAGCTACAGGATAAGTGAAGTTGAACACAAATCTTGAATCTGAATTTCTCAAGTAAAGGTTTGAAACATTTTTCGTAAACTTACTTTTTCTATGCATAATGAGCAAAACAGGCAGAGTGAGGGTAATACCCATTAATAGATGCATAATTAAATGGAGAAAAAAAAAACTTGAGGGTTTTTTTCTAATAAAAATGCCATGTTTACTTTACATAATAAATAAATTCCCCATGTTTTAAAAATGCAATCATAGATAGACTCTTAAAAAAAACACTTATTCTTTGTATTAAAAAACCTCTCTCTTCCTCACTCACTAACTCTCTCTCACACACACACATAACTTCCCCTGCTCCAGCTGTGTCTTAAGAAGTCAGGGCCAGACCGGTAATCTGACTGGGATAGAAGTTACTGGATCTGTATCCATTACAGGATGTAATACCCCTCAGTCCCAAACTCTCCTCACTTCCCCTTACCTTCCACCTTTAGAGGTCATTTCAAGACCACTTTTTTTTTCCTCAAACACACACAACATAAGAGCTGTGTCAAATATCGCATATCAGGGACTCATATTTATGTCATTGCTTTGTCACTGAACACTTATATCCTCGACTCCTGCCACCACATTAGCCTTTCGGGTCCCGCCTTGTTAACCTTCGCCCGTTCAGACGCTCCCAGGGGCAGAACGAAGTTTGTGGCCCCAGCTGTGTGGAAGAAAAGAGTTCGGACATCACACAAAATAAAAAAATCTAAGGTGTGAGTTTACTTCAGGACACCAACAATTTGTTTTCAAAAAACCAGCAGCAACACCTTAACCTCTGCGTTTCAGCTTTACAGCCAGCAGATCAGTGGTTCTAATGAGGTATCAGCTTCCAGCGAGGGAACTCAACACATCCTGTCAGGAAGCTTCGAGGCTCAGGAGCAGAAAGCACCACTAGCAGTTTGGTACAGTGAGTCAGCTCTCACGCCTTCTACTTCGCTTCTCTCAAAAATTGCTTTATTCCTTTGAAATGTTTGAGTCAGCTTTCCACAAGCATGATCGTTTTGTCAATGACTTCCTGAGAGCTAAGTACCCCTATGAATCCTCACCGTCTGCGACTCTGAATAGACTAAACTGAATGCTTTTGAGGTGATGAGACGCATCAATTTCACTGTGGGTGACAATAAATGCAAATAGAGCATGCAGTCCTTCTTGTCTATTACCTGTACAGCCTATTGATTTTCTAAAAAAAGGTCTCTTTTACACCATGGGTACACAGATTTGAGTAAATCTGTGCTTTTGTGAAGAAAACAACTCAGTAAAACCTGAAATCATCAAGCAGGTGTTCAGTGATACACACACACACAGAGAGAGAGAGAGAGAGAGAGAGAGAGAGAGAGAGAGAGAGAAGGATGCTGCACACACATTTTGCCAACAACTTTATGAAAACTAAAAACAGATCGCTGAACGAGCGGCACGGCACATTCTCAGTACTCGGAGAACACAGTGTCAAACAACAACACGTGTGGAGCGATTATTTTGGCTCAAAAGCAAGTGGGCGTTTCATTCTGTTTAAAACAAAACCTGAAATTCTGCAGAGAGCAACAGAGTCTCATTAGCGGGCAGTGACAAAAGCAAAGCAACTGGCAGAGCTTTGACTGTGAAAACTGATACAGCGGTGCTTATTTCCACCAAGGACAATGAAATGTAAGCTATCACGCTCACTCCTCACTTCCCAGAACTCACATTGAAGGCTGCAGCCTGGCGTAGGTGGAAGGTCAGAGAAGATGTGTGTGTGTGTGTGTGTGTGTGTGTGGGTGTGTGTGAGATTTATAAAGTGTGCATAAGTATGCACATTCCCTACGCTCTACATTCTCCTTGAAGAATAATGAACACATCGTCCTTTATTTGTTTGAGACGATGGCCTAGACATGCTGTATATGGCAAACTGAGACCTTCATGCAGACACAACACAGTAGCTGTCTAAAACTTGTAATGACTCCAGTTCACCTGTGGCTATAGGACCAGGAAACACTAGCTGACCAAGTCTAGAACATAGACTGTATATATAGATGAACGACTCTTCCTCCCACTTTACAGAAGTGAAGCCAAAATATCCCGGATGCGGGAGCTGCCGTCTTGAGATTTTGCCGTCATTTGGAGCCAGAATCTGCGCAGTAGTGATTGGGCGGTGGAGCCGTGGCTTCGAGGTCACCCACCCGAACCAATCACGAGCCACGCACGGCCGCAGCTTGTCAGCGAGAGAGACTCACATCTGCCAATCATGACGTCTCACCCCCTTTTCATAGCATCAAATAACAAATTAAAACCAAACTTATTCCAAAACTGAACACTTGAACATACATCAGCGTGATAAGAACTACCTAAAATGTCAGAAACCATCTTTTGGAAAAATGTATTTGACGAGTACATGTCCCATCCACTAACATGGAGGGGGCGGGCTTTATGACCTATACTGCAGCCAGCCACCAGGGAGCGATCAAGATGTTTTGGCTTCAATTTTGGGGAGCTGTCATGTCGTCCATCTTTATATACAGTCTATGGTCTACACTCCCATTCATTCTACCAAGCAGCCATGTGCTGTTTTAGAGCGGGAAGAAACATAGAGAATACAGCGAGGAAAAGGCAGGCCGAGAAAGAGAAAGTGAGGTACAGATAGTCTGGATAAATAATAACCTCCCTCTCTACCCGCTCCATCTTTTTTTTTCATACATGTTTTTCATAAAACAAATATTTGCCTGTTGAGACACGGTTGAATCTACTGCCAGGACAATCAATCATCTGTGTAAACCAATGAATGAGCATGTTGCTGGTCCAATCAATCAACTACGTGTCAACTAATGAATGAGGCGGTTGCTGTTCAACAGGCCGCACGGCGAAATACTGTTTGAATACAGTTTCAACTATTGAGAACTGCTTGAGTACATCTGATTCAGCTTTAACGACCAAGGAGCATTTAGGAGGAGAAATAAAATGACACACGCAAGTTGTTTGTTTTTCAAATTTACAATCTGTGTGTTCTGCTGAAGCCACAGAAGCTAAAAATAATGCACTATATGTTCATTTTTTTAAGTCACAATCTGAGAATTTTGAGGATGCTCTTATAAAGGTGTGTGCAAAACATAGCAATATTCTTACAGTTTGAAAATAATCTGGCTTTTTGATTTATTAACTCTTACAGACTGAGCAAAGACACTTAGAGCAGGTCGAGCAGTAATTTGGGAATAAGGGGTGAAAGCTGAAGAAATGCGCCTCAGATGAACAAATGAATGTGTCCGGTGATCATTCAACTCAGATCTGGTGGATATCAGGAGAAGAGAATTTGTTTTACTAGTCTAATAGGTGGTGCATTAATGTTACACTGGTATTTAAAGCGACTGAGACATTACATATCCCAACACCGAATCCAAAACTGCACTAATGGATATTCATTAAATGTCTTATTTGAAGCAGTTGCAGCGATAAAAAGTGTAAGAGATATTTAAAGCAAGTAAGACAAGTGGGGGGAAACAAATATACATTTTCTAATTTTATTTGAACTCAATATTACATTTAGATATTTAAATTCTCAATTTTAAAGACTTCCTGGGAGTATAACACAAAAAGAAAAAAGAAAAAAGACTTGGTAGAGGTCCAACTTTATGTCAGATTTCACATATGTCTTCTTTGGCAGCTGTTCTGCAGCTTCTTGAACAGAGCAGTCAGTGTGACTCTAAAACACTCAACACGCAATTTATATGTTTGTGTCCATGTGTAGTCATGTGTGCAGTGCAAATGCTTAACATGGCATTCAAAATGTCTGCTATTCCTTCCGAGGTTTTCGTTTTAAATGATAAAAACCATCTGCGAGCAAAGAGAGCAAATGAAAAGAAGAAGGCGACACAGCATGGGCTCCGTAGGAAAGCCGACTCAGCCTGTGACAATGACAGGAAAGATGGACGAGAAAGAGGGGGTGACGTGCAGCCAGAGGTCGCAGGATGACCTCAGCACATAGCGCACTGAGTATGAGGTATGAGCCTCTGCTGGCTTAACTTCAGGGCTCCCAGCTGAAACAATCTCCAATGACTTTAAATAGACCAACAATAAAGGGTGAAAAGAAAAATATGCACGGACTCTATCACTCATTAGAAACACCGTCCAAACCTGTATTCTGGACGACTTAACAGCACACACATGCTATCATTTAAATTCGATCAAAAATGACTTTTTTGAATCAAGATTATCTACAGAACTGCCGGTTAAACTGATATGCTTAAACAACAGAGGCAGAGTGTCCAACCTTAATGACACACATCACGGCACTAAACATAACAGACTATAAAATCTGACACGTTCTCTCTCCAACACCTCGCCAATCACACTCCAGATACCAAACATGGTCACAGACAAAGCGGCTGACGCGGCTGACGGTAACAATGTCGGTCCATGACAATATATCTTTCTGTCTGTTTGAAGGAAACAGCTAATGAACTCTGGTTGAAGATATGAAACTGAATGTCAGAGCAACTATAGAACTTCTAAATGAGTGTGAAATGGAAAGTGGTCAAATAATCAATAAGTAACCACAATTCAACTCGCAATAACTCAATTTATTTCTGCAGAAAAGCTTGTTGATTTGCCGCACCGATATGATGTGAAAATCTGAAAGCAACTGTTTGTGCTACAATAGTGTTTTTGAAAAGACTTCTTGTCTCAAACTCACTTTTATCAGTCTAATAAAAAGGTTAAACACAGAGCTTGCTCTACCAAAACCCTATAATTTTGACGATTGGAAAATAAAATGAAAAGGATTGTATCTCAGCTGGGACCTTTTTTTGAGCTGCTGGTCTTGATAAACACATACTGCTGTGATGCAGACATGTGATATTAAACATGAATGATTCCCTGAAGTAAAAACAACCACAAACGCGTCTCGTGTTCAGGATCATGTCTACATCAGTTGCTTCGTTTTGGAGCTGATTTCTAAAACTGACTGTCATCACGAGTTGCTGACAGACTACAGACACCGCAGAGCGTAGATTTAAGCTGCAACTTTTTAAAGTAACACACATGTATCCACAAAAGAAAGATTCAAGATGTGAAACAGAGTAGAGAGAACAAAAATACTAATAGTGTTTGCAGTAAGGGAGGAGAAGGACTCACAACTAAACAACAGAAGTTTTCAAAGTGTAAACATCTAACACATTTTTGATGAGTTGCATCAGAGAGGAAAGCAAAGTAAAAACAGACACAATGTTGAGGAGTAGAGAAAGTTTTTTGCAGTAACTCACCTTGTGCTTGTGCGTGAAGAGAGAACAGTCCAAGCAACAGCAGAGGACTCCGGCTCCAGAGGCAGAGAGAGAGACAGCGCTTCAGCCTTCCTCCCTGCACTGGCATGGTAAGAATCTGCAGCTCTGCTCCGCTCTACTCCTCTCTTCAATACAGTCCACACGGCGGGGTCCGCCACTCACACACTACCTCTCCCTCTGAGTGTGTGTATGTATGTACCAGAGAGAGAGAGAGAGAGAGAGAGAGAGGGAGAGAGAGAGAGAGGTGGGAGGGGGAGTACAGGGCATACAAGCTCCTGTATGTGTGTGTGCGTCCACCGCAACGTGAGAAAGTCCACACCACACAAAACACACCAGCGGCGGCGGCAGCAGTTGCAGTTGATTGTCCTCCAACCCGGTCTGACAGTAGCAGTCCAGCTGAGAGAGAGAGAGAGAGAGAGGGGCAAAAAAGGGAGTTTACTTCACTTGCCTAGTAGGGAGGGCTGACCTGCTCACACACACACACTCACACAGTGAGGGAGGACATGGGTGGAAAGAAAACGGGGGCAGGGAGCAGACAGGAGGAAGATGGGGTTTAGTAAAAAAGTAGGAGGAGGGTGAGGAGGATATTGAAAACAAGCAGCAGGATCTGTGGGATTCAGCACTTCTATCAACTCACAGATAACCGTTTCCACTTTTCACTTCCTGCATGAATTCTTTGAACGAGGTGAAAGTGAAGTAAATAGTTGATTCAAGCTATATAGACTCTAAAGATAGTGTCATAGCTGTAGTACATTTGAGATAATGGATTGAAAAAACAAAAAAAAAAAGCGCCAAAAAACAATGACAACCACATCACATCATCTATTTAAACAATTACAAAACCGTCAATCACCTTTCTTTACATTATTACACTGGGACCTGATTTGTGTATGCATAGCCTAACTGTGGATATTTGATCATTAAGCAAATGTATCAGGAGCTCTGATGATTGGCCGTTGGACAGTTTGGGGCCGCCCGTGAGCGTCTATCGATTTAGTTTTTGTGTCCCTCAACGTCAGCTCTAGTCTGCCCGTGTTGGAGGCTTTTCAGACAATTTAGCATGTTGAATCGGCGGCGGAGCTAGTCGGCGAGAAAGACGAGAGAACTCACTCTGATCGGCGGTTCAGCTTAAACTAATCGGTGCTCGAGAAGAGAAACGGAAGGTGAGGAAAGCAAGCCAACGAGTAAAGTCAAGAGGGCACACAGGAGGCTCTTCTCATTTTTCATCTTCATCCACCTGATCATTCCACTACACGGATATTTTCACAACGACATCTGGAATGAAGATAGGTGGTGAGTGAGAGTGGTGTGAAAATGGTCGGCAGACACTGCTTTGTTTCATGTAGGTATCATATTAAAGGCTTGTATATCCGCAGTCCTCAGTCTTTCGTTTTCCCTTTTTGAATGATGAATACAGACTACCGCCGCCTGCTGGTGTGGAGAGTTATTTCATCTCACGCAGGTGTGTTCTAATGCAACTTGTTGACCAGAACAAATGTAACGCGAGGCGACGAAAAGTCGCCTTCATCGCCCCTAGTTCTTTGATGACAGCTTGGTGTGTCTGGGCCTTTATCCAGAATAAAAGCCGCCACTGTGAACACTGTAAAAACTACCCTCTGCATGCCATCACCAGCAGCCCAAGTGGCAAAGTAATTACAAGCAAGGGTTTACTTCAAGAATGCTAAAACAGAGTGGATTTCAATTGTTTGTTTTGATAAATGAGAAGGCTAAATTTCTAGTGTGCGGGAGAGCGGGGTCGGTTGGGACACTTTTGTATCGACACCAATTAACCTTCTATTACTCAGAGACAGTAATGAAAATAATTGTATCCCTGAACAGATACAGGTGTCTGCTAATAATTTATCAAGTTTTTTAGAGCCCAACCCAAATTGAGAGGCACGGTTTTGTTAAATGTACAAGGAGTGCATTTTCCCAAAGTTCTGCCTCCTGGGACATTTGGGACACCTTTTTTCTGGGATAAAAAAAATATAATTTAAATTGAAAAATTGCAGTCTAGGAAAAGCTTTGTCTTGTTTTTGTCTGCTTTTTGTTGTTTTGTAACAAGGTAGGAACTATAAACAATACTGTCCCAACCGACCCCGCTCTCCCCTACTTAATATGTGCTTATGTCTTAGTCTGAGAGCAGATCGAAACAGGCCTATGCAAAAATAATGAACTATACCAAAGTTTGTCTCTCCACAGTCTGTGTTACCAGTCAAAAGCATTTTTCTTGATTATACGCTACCAGGTTTTGTATTAAGACATGAGTTAATGGTGTTTTGATTGAATACAACAAATTCATTTGATAATAGGACAGCTGGATTCCAGAAAACCTCTGACAAAACATCTCTTCACGCAGTGGTGTGCTGTTAACAAATCAGGTAGCTGGAAAAGACACTTTAAAGGAGCTGTTAAAGGTTGCATCACCCTCGCCTGGAGCTTTTATCCTAATAAATAAATGGGTTGAGACACTAATAGACCATTTCCTTTTCAGAGCTATCCTCTTGCCTGTAAGGCATTTACTGTAGATGAAGCTCTGTGTGTATATGTGTGTGCTGGGAACACTTTGCTTTTAGCAAAAAAGCATTACAGAACCTGAAGCAGCACTAAACGAGCAGCTATGTTTCCCCTCCCACTCCCCAAACACAAAATGCTGATTTCTAAGTTTTGAGGTTAAATATACGGGGCAAACAGTTTTTGTTTTCATGTTAATCTGGCTCGTTTGTATCCGCCGCCGTGCTTTGCACTTCTTTTCTTTCTCACACTCGTTCATGTTGTTCATTAGTGACAAACAATAGGCAGCCTGGCACCCTCGCTCCTCGATGAGAGGAAAAATCACTTCATAAATAAACAGTCCTGCCCCATTCTTCTTCTGTCTCCCCCCTCTCTGAAGCCCCTTTCCCACACAAACTTAACACAGTAACTGATGTCCCTGTCAGTTCTGTGTCACGTGGAAACGAGATCCAGACGCAGGTTGCGTCCGAAATTCCATACTAACATGCTATTTAGTAAACTAAGACAGTATGTGAAATATTTTAGTACGTCGGAAACCGTAGTATGAAACCAGTAGTATGAAACCAGTAGTATGCAAATTGCATACTATTTCCGGTGAAATATTACAGTATTCAACGCTGGACACTACAGCAGCATAAATATCCCACAATGCAATGTGGTAGTGACAACAACGTTCATAACGGACATCGACAGACAGCTCTGTAACATCAATAACACTTCAATTTAAGTGTAAGATTTCACTTTGCTAGGCGTAAATATTAATATATTTTAAATTAATTCAGACGTTGATTCTCACAAATCGCTGTTTTAGTCACATGAGGTTGGCAGGAGGTACCATGGTTACACGTCTCCAACCGGCAAGGAGGTTCTCAGAGAGTGACGACGTAAATTACTGCTCAGTGCATCCAAAAAGAGACATACTACTGTTTATTCACACAAAAATATGTTGAACGATGGTACACATATTGGGTATGTAGTGCATAGTATGCCAGTTCAGATGAAGCTGCAGTTGTCCTGGTCGTTTTTCAGCTAAGCAGCGAGTGATATTTAGCACATGGGAGGATTTGAAATTATATGCATGATGGTTTTAAGTAGCCACTAAGGCAACTCGATCTCTCGGGCGTCATGTTGACAGTGAAAATTAATTTTGAAATATCAACCGGGTTGCAGCAGCTTCTGGCAATTTAGCCCTAATTTACACACTCGTAACTTCAGAACTCTTTGATTCTGTGGTGCCCAGATTTTCCAACTTTCTCTTGCTGTGCTGCTACCTATGGTGAGAAGAAAAATCTAAAGTAACACCTAATGTAGCCAAAATGTTGTATAAGAATAGACTGGACAGCAAGATGCTCTGTTTAGGAGAACTAATGTACTGTTTGTATGTCCCTTTGAAGGATGAAAAAAATTAAATGACAGAATAAAACAAAAACACACACAGCTTTCTCATTTATCATTCCTGAATCTGCTAATTTTCTTTGTAACTCACAAGCCCAGCTGCCCTCCCCCTTCACCTCTGCCTCTCTGTCCTATTCCCACTCCCCTCCTCCAGTGAAACAGAATGTCATTTCAAGCATGTCTAACTGCGGGAAGCCTTTTAAAAACTGTGACAGCATTTGCCCCCAATCCCCACTAGCTGTGAAGCTGTGTGTGTGTGTGAGTGAGAGAGAGTGAGAGAGAGAGAGAGAGAAAGAGAGAAAGACAGAAAGAGAGAGAGAGAGAGTATTTGCTGGAGGACAGGATATCATATGCAGATTGAGGAATGACCCCTTTAAAAACACTTACTTTAAGGTATTGTAGTCTGGTGCCACACACACACACACACACACACAGACACACACACATGCTATTCTTAGTGTCACCCTCATGCTGGGCCTATGATGAATGGCTGAGACTGTCACAAGTGAAGGATGAGCAGTGAAACTGAAAAGAAAGAAGAGTAAAGAAAGGGCTGCTGACAGGAAAAACAAAAGGAAAGATCAGAGAAGGATGACGGTCGTCTGAGGCAGTTTGAAGGAAAGATTTCTGAAGGACTGAGATAATAAAGAAAGTATGGTGACCTTTTGGGGAGAAGTGAAGGAGTTCAGAGAGAGGAGGACAGAGTGATGGACAGTAGGGATCAAGGCCGGAAACATAAAAATGCAACACATTTCTAGTTAGGTCAAAAATAAAGTTGCTCAGACATTTGAATCTGAAGCAGAGAGTGCTGCTTTTTTTCTGACTTCTTCCATTTCTCATATGCTAATGGTATTCAAGCTTGCTTTACACATTCAGATGATGTGTCGCAGCCAGCACTGGGGGTCAATATGCTCTCTATTCAGCATTCACTCTCACATCATTTCTGACAGCCTGTCATAACACAACAACTTCACATGTCAGTAGCTTTCAGTGTCAAAGTCGAGTTTGCTTTCAGAATGCCGAATGTCGCTGAGGCTGTAGAAATGTGAAAACACATTCACGTTTTGATATCTGGAATTAGGATACAAATGGGACATCATGTTAATGAACTGTGTTAACTCCTCGAGAAATTTGAGTGAGTTTTGCGTTGTTGTTCCTATCTTAATAATTTAGCTTTCTTGCGAATTTGAAAGGGAAAAGTCTGGAGTGTCGCTCCATGCTGGACATCGGCGCCACAGAGGAGAGCAGCATCCTGCCGTATGTTGAAGAGCTACTTCTACAGTATATCAAGGTATAATTCCACCACTGCCAAGCCCGCTGGGAACAGACCTTTCATTTCCCAAATGCCTGATGATAAGTGTTTCTTCTCTCATCATCACTCAGACCACATCACTTTTCACAGAACTGGAAGCCAAAGCAATGGCTGTGCTGGGTAGGTTGCATGACTGATACAGCCGTAACTTTAACCGTTTTTTAGGTTCAGGCAGATTCCTTCGTCACGGTCCAGTGAAAAACATGTATTATTTTTTCAAATAAATTGAGGGATTGATTGTTCCTTTACTGGTTCAGAAAATGTTCATACTTCTTAAGCAAAATAAACCCTTCAAAAATCTAATGGGTCATCTGAAAATGTATTGTCAGTCAATATATAATGTATTGAGGGCAGTTTTTCTCAGTCAAAAACTCCACATATTTTACACATCAATGTCTGTTTATATAGGTGTTGGGGAGTACCACTGCATATGTGAACAAAAGTTGTATAAATCCCTTTGTGGCTCCAGAGGGAGCTGCACAAGTTCTGATAAATTGCCTCAAGTGACATCACTTGAGTTACTATGGGGATTGGGGATGGGGCTACTATGGGGATTAACATCATTACACATGAATACAATTGGACTACTATGATCCACATATTCTCAGCTTTACAGTGATACCCAATTTATGTATCTCCGAGACAGGGACTTTAGGGACTCCAGTATGCAGAAATATTAAAATACACCATTTTGGAATAGGTAAAAATAACACATCTGTACTGCATGTAAAAAAAAACATGTTTTTTGCCCAAAAATTACATGTGATTATCATAAAGTGGGCATGTCTGTAAAGAGGAGACTCGTGGCTACCCATAAAACCCATTTTCATTCATATATATTGAGGTCAGAGGTCAAGGGACCCCTTTGAAAATCGCCATGCCAGTTTTTCCTAGCCATTATTTAGCCTCTTTCGCGACTAATGGATTACTTAGGTTTTCTAGTTTCATATGATGGCAGTAGTTTCACTCTAGCTTTAAAACTGTGTCTGCTACAATCTCTGAAAAACAGAATAGCAGCCGTCAGATTTTTAAGAGGTTAATTAAATATCGATACATAGAATCAATTTGGAGAATCAATACAGTTTCACAAAACATAATATCAAAATACTAATGTGTATCGGTATTTTCTTGCATCCCTACACAGCAGCTCTTTCTGGTTACATGGACTCAGCATTACCAAAAATGTATAAATGGACTTGGCATACCTGTGCCTTCACATACAGAGATATTTGTTATTAAAATACATCATCTCTGCTTTGGCATTTCCATCTGCACCAGAGGATTTAAAGACCACCTTACCTTTTCCCGGTTCACTTTTAGAAGCATTTATCCCTTTATTTGATGTGTGAACTGACTAACAGGCAGGGGATTAAGTACATTTTAGAGAAACACCTCTGTGGCACAGCAGCCCATCTGCTAATCCCCAGCCATTCACTTCAGCATGTCTTTAAACTAACAAGCAGTTTAACATAATCTGCTTTAAGCCTGTCCATTCACTCCTATTCACTGGTGCATTTACATAGCAATCCTTTCTGCCTGAATGGTCCGTGGAGAGCGAGAGACACAATAAAAGAATGAGAGAACATGTGTGGGGTTGTAGATGTGGGTGAGTTGTAGTTCCTCTTCACATTACAGTCCATTTGTACTCTCTGCCTCAGGGAGACATAAGCAGTAGAGAAGTACTATTGTTTTAATTTGACCCAGAAGGAGCCACAGTTGAGCCAAAACAAACCTGGAATACACTTTGTGAAATAGACTACAAAAAAAATCAGTTTTGTCCTGCAAAAAAATGTAAATAGTGGAACGTTGTTTTGGGGGGAGCTTGAAGGAGTCGGTGTTCAAGATTTATTGATGGAGGCAAGTAGGGAGTGCGTGAAAAACTGGTTGGAGGAATGTGTGAGGGGTGGAGTGGAGAAGCAGGAGCGTGATGATGAAGGATGGAGTAAAAGGGCTGCCTACGAACACTGCTTAACATTTGAGTGCAAATCAACAACTTCAGCATATAATCCTGTGACTGAAGCCCACTGAAACCTCCAGCTACTCCTGTCACAAACACACCAACCACGACTCATCAGAGCAACCCCGAGAACTGACGAGAGAAATGAGGAAAACAAGGGATAACGCGTAGATTGAGGAGAGGCATGATGATGACGCGACGACAGAGAAGAAGTCGGTCAGGTTCACCTCTGACCTCAACACTGATTTGTTCTTGATTGACCTTTCACCTTTGGAGAAAATCCCTCCACACTACTGATAGACAATCACAGACAAGTCAGGATGAAAGTCAACCATGAAAACAGGAGTCAAAAGATGAATCCTAAACACGTGAAGGAAGGAAGAAACAGGAAATTATAAGAGGAAAACTCCCTTGTTCCTGTCAACTTAATACTTGGGGAAAAATGCTGTGTCATTCTTGATGAAGAAAAAAATAAAGATATTTCAGGTCTTTTACTCTTCGTTCTTTCATCATCTATGGTTTACAAACATACACATTTATACATTAGGGCTGTCAAAGTAAACACAAATTTCTTTAATGCATTAACGCAATTGATCTTCCGGAGGTTGTACCGGGCTCAGTTTTAAAGCTAGAGTGAAGATAGTGGCATCATATGAAACTAGAAAACCTAAGGAATCCATTGGTACCATGTCATGCTAGCTTGTAGAAGGAACTTGTGCTAAATTTTGGTGAGGAAAAACTGTCATGGCCATTTTTAAAAGGGATCCCTTAACTTCTGACCTCAAGATTTGTGAATGAAAATGGGTTCTATGGGTACCCACGAGTCTCCCCTTTACAGACATGCCCACTTTATGATATCCCATGCAAGTTTGTTGCCTGTTGAGTTTGAAATGTTATGATTTGAGCCTAATTTGTATGCTAAATGCAGTACCTGTGAGGGTTTCTGGACAATATTTTCATAGTCATTGTTTTGTGTTGTTAATTTATTTCCAATAATCAATATATGTATACATACATTTACATGAAGCATGCATATTTGTCCACTCCCATGTTGATAAGAGTATTGCACACTTGACAGATCTCCCTTAAAGATACATTTTGAACAGAAAAAAATGTGATTAATTTGCGATTAATCACGATTAATCATGAATAATCATGCGATTAATCAAGATTAAATATTTTAATCAATTGACAGCCCTAATACACATGCATACATATGCAATCACATATAAACATGCATCACCTTCATAAAGAAGGGTTATAAACACATCTCTTTGGGATGCGTTACAGAGAAAACCTACTTTGCCAATGAAACATGAGCTATCCATTTGAAGTTACTGCACACACACAGACACACACAGGGGTAGGTGTCAAGCCTTTTAAACTTAATGAAAGCCTAATGATAGACTGGGAATGGCTTTTACAGCTTGTTATTGTCATTGTGAAACCACTCACTGTATCACTTTACAACCCCCATAAAATCATTGACGGGGATAGGTGTGGTTAGGGCGAGGAACTACAAAACTGAGAATGAGGATCAGAAATCCACCTCTGTAATCATGATATCATAAATATTTCAATTATTCTTAATTGCTTTACAGTATATCTGAAATGAAAGACTGGGTTTTCCCTTAAGCCATCTGGCAATACAAGGTTTTCTATAGGATTTCAATGGGATTCATATCCTGTTACTTTGCTCTAAAGACAGAGACGGTAACGTGTAACCACATATTAAAGGCTCAAATTTACTTTGAGTGTTTGTAGTGTCATAAATGAATTATGAGGCGGCGTATATCAAATCAAATGCAGCCAGGTCAAGAGATTTGTGTCTGAATGATGGGAAATACTTTGAGAGAAAGTGACTACACACAGGCACGTTGTTTTTGAGTCTGGAAGGAGCCAAATCAATCTGGCCCCCTGTGAAGAACAGAGGTTACGGCCGTTAAAGCAGTAACTGAATGGCCAAAAGGCAGGAATGTTAAAAATGTCCTGCTAAGGTAACAGAATAGTACGCAAAAGACAGAGGATTCGTGTGGCAGCTACTTCCTGAGTGGGAGCTGAAAGAGAGAACAACATGTCCCACCCACTCTGTGGGATCTTAGTCTGCCTACTTTTCTGATTCATAAATCTGCAACAGCTTACCAAATAACTGAGGATCACGATCTGCAGCCACCCACCAACATTTTTTGGGGGGAATGGTGTTCATCTGGTTGTGTGAGATGCACAATATCTTGAACACTGAGGATTTGATTATTAACATCATTTAAGTAAATGGTGCACCTCAGTGCTTCATTCAGACATAAAAAAAAAAGCACTGACTCATGGAATTAAGCATATTTAGCCTTGCCGCGCCAAGTTCCACTACTGCCTCACAGCAGGGAATAGCTGCGCTGCGCTGCTCTGGTCCTGTTTGGTAGCAGAGCCGACAACGCCCAATCCGTGCCTCCATGTCCTTCCCTTAAATGTCCTAAACATAAACTGTGTTTATTCATTACTGATCGCTGTCAGCCATATCAGAGCTGTGTTAATTTACTGCTGATGCAAACTGTACCTTTCCTGCTGTTGCCGCTTCACATTGAGAGTGTTCAACTGGTGAACCGCAGGATGCTTTTATTGTGAAGAAGTTACAGGAAATGCAATCAGTTTGTCACCAAGTTAGTGGAGCTTTATTAGCGGTTAGTGGTGCCATTTTTCAATGAAAACAGAGTTTAACTAAGGTTAAAACAAAAACTACTGGAAGAGCACTGGGCTTTAAAGCAAGTTTTTGTAGTGGCCAAACGGTGGAATTACAACTTCTGCGTCCGTCACATGATGCCACTGGGCCCAAAAATACTTTTTTCCCATAGACTTACATTGGGAAAGAGACGTCTTTAAATCAGTGGATATTTTTTTTAGGTAAATCAACTTCCCAGTACGAACACTTGAAAAGTCCTTATTTAAATCATAGGTCCTACAAGTTGTAAAAAGCCTAATCCAGAGTTATTTCTCTTCCTCCATTCATGTGCATGAGCCCCAGACCGAGGCTGACCGAGGGCTGGGAGACAGGGTTAAAGAAACGCTACTGCACCTGCTCCATGGGCCCAATGGATGCAGAAGATCGCCGGATGATCCGGGTATTTTATCATTCGACAGTTGAGCCATTTTAGCTTCAAGCACCACTGAGCAACTCTCATAGGAATGAACGGGAGCCTGCCTCCAACGTCCAAGTTCTCTTTATACATCGTGGTTAAAACAAATACTACTCGAAGAGCTACGTTATTCAGGATGCTGGTTTTGGTCTGTGGTGTAATGGTTTAACAAAGTGATGTAGAAGCAATTATGGTATTGGCTGATACACTGAGTTTGGGGATCCGAATGTCAGTGGAGAAAAAAATTGGATCACTAATATATGCATCCCTAATATTTACTAATGTCTTTGAAAGTATGACAAAAATTCATCCATCACCTCTTAACATCATTAAAAGTCTAAATAATACACAGCAAAGTCTAAATATAAGCAGCACAAGCATGTTATACTATTTCCTCCTGTCAATTTAAAATCAATATAGAAAATGCAGGGCTGGAAACATGGATCAAACATTAAATATGGATTGCTATCAAACAAGGGGAAGCTGTAAACGAGGACGCTTAAGATTTCTGAACTCAACGGCATCAAAAAGTTCAACGGGAGTTCAATCAGCTGCGGAGGAGGAGGAGGCACATGCCTGTCATGAGGCGAAATAATTGCAAGAGTCCAGAGTTGTTTTTGTTGAGCCGTCACTGCGACAGTTCAGGGCAACAGCCTTGTTTAAAGGTGGTCAACTAGCAGCTACACATTAGCTATATCAAATGGAAAAATAGCTATGTGAGATTCGTATCAAATCATCTTTAATCAACTTGTTTATTTCTCTTTCCGTGATTCCATAAGACACTGATTTGCAAGCATGGGGTTCTGGCCGTTCTAATTAACCATTCAAAACTAACTCGGTTTTGCCCTGAATAGGTGGGGAGGACCACCTAAAGTGGGAGCTGACGCTAATAAAAGAGCTACACGTGTTCCCATGGCCAATGACAACTGTTCCTACAGCCAAGAATAGCGAAGCCCAATAAAACCTTTCTGTCTCTATTCCTGCTCCTATTCACTGTTGCTTTCTCCCGCTCTCTTTCTCTGTCTCACACACACACTCACACCTGCCAAACACAATGCCTCTTTCAGTTGATCTATAATTCCTACGCATGCCTGCTAAGTGTTGTGTGTTTTGGAGATTTTGTAATACCATTTGAAATTTTTTAATAACAAAAACACCCCCAGTTCTGAATGAAAGAAAAATGTGTTAAACTAACTGACTGCAGAGTTTGACAGGACCACCAGCAAATTATCTGTAAACACACGCAGACTGATTATCAGAAGAATAACTTATTGAATTGAATGCAATAATTAAATTACCAGTGGATAGATAGAAGAGGACAGAGGATTAGAGAAGAAAGACAAAAGAGCGAGAGACTGAAAAGAAGAGAAGAGGCCCTGTTATGGTGGCTGTTTAGGGCCAAACAGAGCAAGGTGACACCGGGGGCAGGGGGCTGACCTACAAACCGCCGGTAACCCCCACACCTGCATGAACACATGGACACACACGGATACAAAGACACGTACACCAACCCAGACGCACAAACTCAGACACTAACTTATTCACACATCGTTGCCCTCGACACCAGCTCCTGTGGACCTGCCAAAAGGCCACCATTTGACCAACCGATAATACCATCTGTTAGGCAAAACACTAGTGCTTTTGTAATTCTTCTTTCTCATAGACTTTACCAAACAATCAGATACATACTGCCAGGGATTGAAAACAGTGTTTTACTGAAGACTTCAAAGGAGAGCTATGTGAGAGAGGTTGGAGGTGAGGGCCAGAAAGGAGGGAGAGAAGAAGTTATTTCATTAAAACAGACAGTCTGGAGCGAAGAAGGGAAGACAAAAGAAGATAAGGCAATAGAGAGAAAAAGAGGGCAATGTGTTTAAAGTTACTGATGTTAGTATAAGGAATCTAATACTGGATAAAGAAAAACTAAATTCAGTTATGGACCTTCAGTTTTAAACCAGCATTCAATTGTTTTTGCGGTTTTCTTTAATTAAGTTTGATTAATTCAGTGGGTTCTTTATTGAATTTAGTTGATTGAAATAAACATGACCCGTTCAAATTTATTCGATTTAACTATAATTTCTGCTGGCACTGATCTCTTAGCATGCAGCAGGGCTCTGACCACTGCCGAACATGATGGGAGAATGAATGCTTATTGGTAATCAGTAACAGCAGCAACACATTACTTAGTAACATGTTACGGTAATGTGATTACTTTTTTTCAATAATTCCATTTAAGTTACTTAAGTAACGTAACCATTACTTTGATATTTAAGGGTTAACTTGTTCGCTGTCTCACCGGGAGTTAGGATGCTGATATCCGCCACCAAAAGAGGAGAAATTCTCCTGTATTTCTCTCAATTTACGGCAAATTTGCACGCCTTTTTGTCCTTTTCGTTACCTCAACCTCTTTCTGGCACTGTATAGCGTGTATAAGCCCTACTGTTTCCACCGGACAACAATAGCTCTATTGTTACATCCAATGTCGTTTCCCGACAGAAAAAAAGCTACTCGCGACGTCGCGGTTTGAGCTGCGTTCGCCGCACATCACAGTGTGCAGCACCCAAAGTTTGGCAGCAAAAAGCCGTCGCGAGGTGGCGCAAGCCATTGGAAATAATGGGTTACTGAGCGCAGTGGTGCCGTTGTTGCGTTTGAAAGGGCCTTCAGTGAGGGAGAGACGGACAGAGAAATGGAGAAAGCCAACTGACAAAAATTCTCAAGTAGGGGCAAAAAATGAATGAATGATAACTGATGAATATTAGTTTATGCCTGAGTCACACAAGTCCACACCAGAGGGGCATATTATGCAGTTTTCTTTCCTGAGAATTAAAAGTAAAATTAAAAGTAGGCTTATTTAACATAAAAATTCAGTTGCAGTCTACTTACTATTTTGTTATTTTAATTCTTTAAAAGTCACCAGAATGCAGGAAAAAAAGTCTCTGAAACTCTAATTTTTCCCCCAAACCCTCGCTTTGGTTTTGAAATCCTCCCTATATTTGAAGTCTCAACATTGGCAATTATGATTACCAGTAACTCCAAAGTTGTCTTATTCACGTGTTGTATGTTCTTAGCTGGCTTGCTAACATTAGCAACAGGTGGTCTTACACTAAGGAGTCACACAGCTGGGACTTCTAGAGAGCTGTGTGCAGTCACCGAGGCTAAGCTATCTGCTGCTGGATGGTCAGTAAATCCCTCCTTTTTCAATGCATAATGAGTAATGGATTACAGTTTTCTTGTAACATGCCCAACACTGTTGGTAACAGAAAATACGGTGTCCCACTGTAGAGTTAGGTGCATCTTTGCTGACCTCTTGCAGAATGTACAGCTTAAGTTTCTGACGTTAACAAAGCCGGACAGGAAGGAGGGACAACGGGACACAGGGAGGGAGGACGGAGCCGGGCAGGAATTGAGTCGGATGGGGGGAGGTGATGGGAGCAAAGCGGGGTGTCGGACGGGTGGCGGGGGGGCATGAGGGTCTGCTAGGGGTGAGTGGCGCAGTGGGATAAGAGCGTGGGGAGTTCATGCCCCCGCCAGGCCCTTTTCGCACTGCATAAACAAAGAGATTACAGTGAGAAGGGGCTCCGCGCCGCTAACAAGCAGGGGCGCCACACGCACGCACACACATTTAGACATGGACACACACACACACACAGTCACATGCATGTAGGAATCACACACATACAAGCGTATAAAGACATAAATGCACACACAAACAAGGCAAAACTCATGAAAACAAACGTGCACACACAAATACACGAACACTGATGCACACAACTAACGAGAAGCATCACAACATAGTGGCGCCACCTGTCTCCTCTTCACCAATTAATGAGCTCCCCGCTCCCGGGATGCTACAACAAGTTGGCAATTAGCAGGGAAAAGAAAGGAGGAGGCATGAAATGAGGGAGAAAAACAGGCGACAGGAGGGAGGGGGGAAAGGGGTGAGATGAATAAGAGAGAGGAGAGAGAAAGGGATAAAGATAGAGAAATAAAGAGATTAATGATTTAAAACCTAAAAGTTGAACAGACCGTGAGAGAAAGCCTGACAGATCCGCATTTATCCAAAAGAAGTTTACACCGGAAAGTTTAAATATCTGTACAATTTGTCTACTGCCATCTCTTTGTAGTCATCACTTCATTTCAAATGGTTGTTTGTTGACAAGAAGATGGCAAAAAAAGTGAGAGCAGTTATCGAAAAGCACAACTTTTATTTGCACAAAGGTTGAGGTGAGTATATCCATACTTTCTACTATACAGCTAGATATTTTGTAATAGCTTTTGCGGACAGGCCAGACATTTGCATTTTTAGATATTGTGCTAATTTCATAAAATTTGGGGACAAAAATCAGATTTATAAGCTTATAAATGCTCACACCCTAAACCATTTTTTTATTATTTTTTAATTTGATCATTAAATGGGATTTGTTAAAGATTGTTAAACCAATCAATTTGTAGATAGCCTCTCTAGGAGATGTGAAGAGTGTGGAGGAAATATGAAATATGGCAGGATGGTGGGGAATAAATGAGAATCATAGTAGAAAAAAAAGTTTGAAAATAAAGGAAAAAAGACTGGAGCTGTGATGCAAGGTCGGCATATCATCACATTATAGTGCAGCATTTTGTTTTTCATTTTGCCGGCCTGTATGTTTCTATCTCCTGTTTGTGTTTATATTTCTATCTATCAAGATCTCTCTGACTCCGTCTTTTTCCTTCTGTCATCCAGTCAATCTTGGCATCCTGTTTCTCTCTCTTAAATACATGCACGCACGGACACACATTCTTTTGTTTGCCACCTGATAACAGGCAGTCATTCATACCGCCTCTCGACCCCCATGACCCCTGAACCCTGAGACCTAAATACGGAACAAGAGCTGAGAGACTGGTCACGCATTTGCTTACGCAGACACACGCACACACAAACGCTACGAAGGTCTACCTTTTTTAACTAGTGGTAAGTAAAACTAACTAACTAACTACACTCTTATCACAGAAATAAAAAGGCCTTAATGTAGACCCTTCAGGAATAGAGGCATTTTCAATAATTGAACGGATGGATGGATGATAAAATAAAACCAGGACATATGTAAATATGGATCCGACATTGAAACTGCCTCACATTGTACACCACTAAGCTTTTACAGTAATTCCATTAGTCTGTCAAGTTTAGTTTCAATAAACTAGCAGGCTTAGATGTCTGAAGTTTAGAACTGCAACGATTAATCGATTAGTTGTCAACAATTAAATTAATCGCCAACTATTTTGATAATTGATTAATTGGATTGAGTAATTTTTTAAGAGAAAAAACTCAAGATTCTCCTATTCCAGCTTCTTAAATGTGAATATTTTCTGGTTTCTTTACTCCTCTATGACAGTAAGCTGAATATCTTTGAGTTGTGGACAAAACAAGACATTTCAGGACGTCATCTTGGGCTTTAGGAAACACTGATCAACATTTTTCACCATTTTCTGACATTTTATAGACCAAACAACTAATCGAATTATAATCATTTAAAATAATCGTTAGTTGGAGCCCTACTGAGGTTAGGATAAATAAGACACAATTGTGAAGCTTTAAAGCTGATATAGGTAAATCTGGCAATATGCAACTCCACTCAAAGAACAACTCAAAAATTATTTATAATAATAGTATATTTTTTCTTTATTTAATTTATTTAAAAATTGTTGATATTTTACTAGCACAGGTGAGAAGAAGAGTGAATTTTTTTAGCAAGTTTTTGAGTTAAGGAAGGAGAGAAGAAGTGTGATCACCTTTCTGTAGGCGTTCAAAAATATACAAATGCACATTTTTAGCGTGGTTATTATGTTTTGTGATAAATTATTCTCTTTTTGCATGTCAGGCTTATTTTTTTTTTACCTTGTTTTTATGTTGATATACATAAAAAAAATTAACATTCCAATGTGAATGGTTAATATTTACAATACTGGAGTAAGTTACTAGTTAGTTTGAAAAGTAACTAACAACTGCAACTAACGATTATTTTCATTGTTGACATTGTTGATTTTCTTGATTAATCGATCAGTTGTTAGGTCTATAAAATTGTGAAAAAATGTGAAAAATGTTGATAAGTGTTTCCCAAAGCCCAAGATGACATCCTCTTATTTTGTCCACAACTTAAATATATTATATCAATTATAAAATAGTTGGTGATTAATTGAATAGTTGACAACTAATTGATTAATTGTTGCAGCTCTATACACAATACACACACATACATACACTAAAGCATGATGCATTATGAGACAATAAAGAAAGGCAGAAGCAGACACACAAATCACACGCACACTCGAGTGTCCCCCCTCTGTCCGACCCCTACCATGTCCACAGACATACACACAGGGCAGGTGCGGGGTCAGCGTTAGGGTCAGTGGCCTCGGTCCAGCTCCCAAATATAGAGCATCCACTATTCGTGGATCCTTAAGTTCACCGCAGGTTCTCGTATGACCACCATGGACCCTTTATGTACTGAGAGAAACTGACATACCAAACACACAAAACATGCATTCATTCATGCATACGCTCACACTCTCGCTCACACTCACGCATGCACTGCATACATACATGTAAATGAATGCATGTGGACAAAATACCAGAACACATTCACACATACACACACTCTGCGCTACACATTCTGTTACCCTAACACGTCATTAAGATCTCTATCATCCTGCTATCTGACAACATGAATGCTCACTTCCTCTCTCGTCCCCCCATCAACCCTTCGCCCACCCAAACCAACTTTTTTTCATGTTTCTCTTCTTCTGTTTCTTTCCTGACTCCCACCACATATCCCCCTCTCTCTCTCTCTCTCTCTTGGAAGACACTATTCACAGTGTCTATTCAGTGTGCAACAGAGAACCTCTTCTATAGCTGAAACATAAGACTGACACTCTGACCCCTCAGGATGACCTTTGCACTCCAAGCTAACGACTCTGACACGTAGAAACATGCCTGTGTACGCATGTGTGTGTGTGTGTGTGTGCATTTGTTGCGCGTAGAAGATCGTCTTTACCTCCGCTGGCAGTGCGGTCGACAGTGAGTACGTTTCTGCACTGCCACGATAACAAAAAAAAGACAAGCTTTTGCTTTAGGTATATGAATATTATACAAATATTAGTTGTGTTGGGACAAACTCAAAATTAAATCGCAATGCTATAAGGACAGAAGATACATCAAATGGGAACAAGGAATGTGTTGCCATATGTTTATTTGGGGGAGGGGAATTTGGCAGTGTCGGGGTTATTCTTAAAAGGTGTCGATTGTTGATGTTTGTGTCTTTGTGTGCACACGTGTGCATTTCATCATCTCATTTCATCATCTGGGTGGTCTTACATACATTCCCGCAGCTGCAGCAGTTAAAAAACGGTGTATTCAGTCACTATTTAAATAAAATCATGTAGGTGACATAGCCAGGTTGATGATAGAAGACAATATAATGTGTGACACATCATTAAATCTATACAATTTACTGAAAACAATCTAGTTCAACTATGAAGCCGTTTTCAGGAGTTTAATATAAACTTTCAGAAATGGAACTGTAGCCCATATCTTATGGATGGTCTGTGTGAAGCACACCGACTTGAATTAACCGTCATTTCAATCAGAATTCTATTCAACATTTTTGAACAATACAAAACAAACCTATAGACGAATCCGTCGACCGTTTTGTGTGTTCCACGATCTTGCAGCGCTGCCATTACTGTGGTGGCGAAGTGACTTTACTCTCTGCCAACCGTGTTAACTGGTGACTTTCAGCTGAAAGCATCCGTGGTTGCTCGTAGTAACTTGTGTAAATGATTGGCGTAAATAATAAACCCAGATGAGTATGTATTTAAAATGGATTAAAGTCAAATTGAAGGCTTTTACGAGGACACCTGTTTGTGTTTTCAACAGCTGCCGTCACTACGAGCAACCACGACGCATTCGGTTGAAAGTCACCGTTAACACAGTTAGTAGACACTTTGTAAGTGTTCAGTTTGTGATGCCGACCGATTAATGATGTTTACGCCACAGTTGGTTGATAGAGTTAATTTATTCTGTGGGACCACTGCAGCCCCTAGACAGTGCCTTTAGTCCACTAACGTTAGTTACGCTAAACAAGCAGGGTTAACTTAGCTGACGTTACTTGTTTCACCATGTTAGGCAGCTGAGAATAGCTCAGGTTCTTCCCGAAATCCTAGACAACGTTGTCAAAAGTAACGTTACATAGAAAGTAAAGGTAAAAGTAGAAAATTGTACACTTCTTATTAGTACAGATTGCATTTAAACGCGTGCGTATTGTAGGGAGACGTCATCGCAGTAAAGGCGACTTGGTTACTTCCGGTATTTCCCTGGAAATGACCATAGTGCCATTATGTCTGTTCTCTTTACCCTTAAGTTCCACATTGATAAAATATAATAAAAGCAGTGGTTCATTCCTCATGTGTCAGGTTCAGCTTACTTGTCTAAATCTTGTTTTAAAGTCATACTAAAACACATTTTATACGCACATCATTTTGAATCAACAAATCACTTTATGTTGGACAGCCGTTTCATTGCTCCTCCTGAAATGCTACCTGAGGTCATCGCAGTCAGGGTATAGGTGAGGGGAACATGCAGTTAAATTTGTTAGGGTATCAACAACAGCTCAAGTCATTCAGTGTAACTCAATCTTGTGATTACTCCCCGAAGAGCACAAAAAGACCCTTGACGTGTGTGTGTGTGTGTGTGTGTGTGTGTGTGTACTGAGGATAAATGAATGCATCTGTTCTAATTTGAGCTGCCAGACTGTTGGCATTGCACCACTAATTTACAATTAAGGCAGACCGCAGCATTATCTAAACCTTTATCTCCATTCCATATGAAGGTTGAGAGCAGGTTTGTGGAGCCAGTATGGTTTTATTGTAACCAACGCACTGTGAGAACACAACAGAAAGTGTGTATTCATAGATTTTGTGTCAACGTGCCTAATTTTTGATGGGGATTGGTGTGTAAATTTTTAAAATTAGTGGGCTTTCAAACCATAAACACATCCCTAAACAGCTTGGTACCTTGCTCTGTCTGCTGTCTATCAATTGATTAAGTTACTGTATATTAGATGTCTTTTAAAACCTGCTATAATTACATGCACTTTTGAGGTCTGCGCGTACAAAGTCTTTGTGGCAGTCTGTGTGTGTGTGTGTGTGTGTGTGTGTGTGTGTGTTTTGAGGCTGAGGTTGTTGCCACATTATTGGTTATTCTAGAAGATCGGCCTGTGACATTTAATAACAAGCTCTTCTCATCTAAAATACCTGGAGCTCTCCAGGTACGTTGGTCCAGCTCAGTATCAGGTGCACAGAACAGATGAGGCCCTGAACTAGTAAAGCACAGCTTCACACACACACACACACACACACACACACATACATTCGGCTCAACCTCAGCCTTCAACAATGCCACATTTGTCTAACAGCTGATCTCCACGTGATAAGAGATACAAGTATATTAGGCAGGACACCCACACACACACACACACACAATCATGTCTTCAGATGGTTATCGTATTTACATAATCATTAGTTGTGGGTGAGACTTGAGTCACGATCTGTGTGGTGTTCCCGGTGGTATTAGAAGCAATTACTGTGTGAGAGATAGGCCTGCGGGCACACACATACACACAGTACATGTGTTTATATGGTGTGCATACAAACACATGCACATTGAAAAGGAGTTAGTTAATGATAAGGAAACAAATGCTAACACAAACCGACACATCAATGCCACAGTTACAAACTTGTTTTCAAAATTGTGACACAGAAAAACACACCACATGCACACGCTCACAGACCACAAACACACACACACACACAAAATCCGACCCCGCTGCCCCTCCCCATGGCTTAGAGAAATTACTGCCACCTGAAGCGGAACCCTGTCCATCATGCGGAGGCCCCCCGAAAGCCCCACAGGTGTCCTTTAACATGTCCAAAGGTCCCCTCCTCCCCCCTCGGCACTCCATGTGGCCATTCATCTGGCTGTAGCGCAGGACATCAAAACAAAACACATCCCCGGGGGGAAAACCTCACAGCTAACCGTGCACATGAATTACTCTGCAGTGGAGACACAGCTTGCTACCAAGACAATCAAGACTATAAATGTGTTCCACAGTACTGTTCTTCACAGAACACAAACTTTATTATCATTCATGTTGCACCTTTGTTGTCATCAATTGCTTCATACTATATGCCGAACAGATTGACTCCAGCTCCGTAACTGTGGCCCACATGCCCTATTGTTCTGCTTCTCATCTCCCCTTGTTTTTTTTTTTCAAACGAGTTGATCCGTAGCCAGGAAAAAACAACATATCACTTCATCCTGACCAGACTTGTAATGTGAAGATGAACGCAATAAGTTATAAGAGACAGGTGGAGAACACTCCAAACCACAAAAGACCAACTATGTGTTTCTCAACCATATTTCAGCTGGCTGTGGTTTAAACAAGTGTTGCTAAATAAAACAGCATTTGTTTAAAATGGAGAGAAATGGAGCAGTCACCAATTTTCGCTAAATGGCATTCAAGTGAAAAGCACCGAAGAATTGGCCAAATCCAGTCACTCCACATTAACAGGCAGTGGGCTGAAAACATAATATTCATGGCAACAAATAAATGCTTTTCCATTGTAGCCCACAGTTCATCTTTCTCTACAGTGAAAGCACACAGAGTGATTCATTATTGCCAAAGCTGGATAAAAAAATAAAGAACTTTTACCTAAGAGGTGAAGGGAAAACAAAAAAAAAGAGTGGCTGAGAGAAAGATAGGAAAACAAAGTTACAGTCACAAAAAAGACAGTTCTGAACTTATTGAACAAAGAGACGCAGGTAATCAGACAGACAGGCAAGGCAGGCATTACGGCAGCTACCGCCACAGACAGACAGACAGACAGAGACACAGACTGCGAGACAGTCAGACCTTTAGAATAAACACCAGAGCTCTCAGTGTGGCCCAGGAAGAAATTCTTTTCTTTGATGTCAAGCCATGTGACCTCGCAGCAGTCTGAGGAATTGAAGCACCGTCCAAACAAACGTCAGCACCGCTAACACCCTCAAGGTCGGTGTGTGTGTGTGTGTGTGTGTGTGTGTGTGTGTGTGTGTGTGTGTGTGTGTGTGTGCGCTTCAGGCTAAATTTTGGTGTGTGCATGTGAATGCATGTATGGACTCTGAGAGGATGTGGAGGGACGTGTGCCCCAAAGTTGTGGGCTTGGTATGTCAGCCACGTATATTCACGGCAATTCATTTTTCTATCTATACTAATGGATATACTAACTGGTTCTTAAAGAGTAGACAATATTTTTCTGTGCTGCCTGCATAGAAATCA
Source organism: Sebastes umbrosus (assembly GCF_015220745.1). NCBI lineage: Eukaryota > Metazoa > Chordata > Actinopteri > Perciformes > Sebastidae > Sebastes > Sebastes umbrosus. Next base: position 13,947,979 of record NC_051276.1, on the reverse strand, counting down.
AACCCAGTTTCAAGTTGGGAACAGAGAACACGTCCACCACGGTACAGGCTTACAGCATACAGCCCATGGGTGTATTATAAGATTAAAAAAAGTGATTATTTACAGCCAATATGTCCATTATTACAGCCGCATACAGCTAGCAGGAAGCTGGCAGAACCGGATATGTCATATGAGCGTGCAGGACGTTGCAGTCCTGTGGGTCTGATACATGTTCATTATGCCGAGGAAAATAACTTTGGATTTGGCTATTTGTGAATTTCACAAATTTTAGGACATAATGATTTAAATGAGGGATATTTAAGTGTTCGTACTGGGAAGTTGATTTACCTTTATCTTCTGATTTACAGACGTCTCTTTATACATTCATGGCTATGGACTCATTGGCGTTTTCAGTCCAAAATGGTGGCAGCACTACCGCAGCACCAACTAGCGGCCATTGACAAAAAAGCACTAGAGTTTCGCCTCTTTGGTTCTATACTCTTTGTAGTGGTCGCGTTGCATTGTCGGCAATGTAGGTGCCAGATATTGACAAGAAAGAATAATACATGAAGTAAAAAAGACAATATCGCCTGTTTGGCTGTATCGATTTTGATATATATACAGTATGTTTTTTACTCTATATCCTGAGTCCAACCAGCTTTCACTACTGCCTTTAAAAAATAAATCCCCTGAGAGTAGAGTCCTGGTAAAGTTAGGTGACTGAATAAATAAATACATGAATTTCATTATATTATAACTCAAACGTATAACTGCAAACATCCCATATTAACTGACATACAAACAACAAAGTTTCCCTGTTTTTCACCTATAAAAATAAGGAGGAAATCATTAAATGAAAACCATTAGTTATTCAGAGTTATATTTTGCACACACACCTACAGCTCTCCTCTGTACCGACATCTTGTGGCAGCGGAGGTTTGGAAGTAATTAGTTTGTTTTCATGTCAGGCCTCATTCTGGACGATCACAAGTTGTTTTACTTAAACCGTTTACAGTACTAAGGATCGCTTCTTATCTTAAATGAGTATGTTCCAAACAATGACCAAAACCGTCTTCATGCTTTTGTGAAAACTCCACTCCTGTGAGTCTCTCCCTTACTTTCGTCACTGCAGTACACATTGCCAGTGTCCTTCCTGTTTTGGCTCTTCACAGCTGAATGACCACAGAGACAACACTGCTACACTTTGAATACAATCCTCTTCTGCTGGTAAACAGTGGTGTCCCATTGCAGTAGTTTATTTAGAAGTCTGTTCTAGCCCAAACAGGGATTATGACAAAGCCCACTGCTCCCTCTTTTAGACCACTAAGTACTTTCTGCTGCTGCTGCTGCTGCTGCTGAAGGCTAGCAGGCCGCTGAAGCATAAGGGCAGCTGTATGAGAGAGACTGAGATAGACACAGAGACACAAAGTGAAAAAGAAACAGAGACAGAGAGAGAGAATGTGTGGCAGTGAGAGCAACTGCGCTTACAGAAAAAGTGCCATAACAGCAGCTCACACGCAGCGACGAGTGAGCAGCACTTCAGATCTGTCTGATAAAACCTTGGCTTGAGCAACTGAGCGGAGCCCTATAATATCTTTACTGCGTGCTTGAAACCCAGTAAAAGCTTGGCTACAATACACTTTCACTGGTTTTAACATACTAAAAAGTGTAGAGGGAAAACACTCCAAGACACTAAACATGTCATCCATAAACTGAACATAATTGTTAAGGAGAGGATAAACAGTCTTTCTGATTGCAACAGGTGGAAGAAAACTATGTAAGTATGGTGCCCCCTTGGGGACAAACAACGTGCATCCCCAGTCACTGCTAGATCCACAAATCTTTGGCTGGTTTAGTTTTGTAAATGAGGTGTTCTACTGTGATAGGTATATCCATCAGAATACTGATAAAGTTCATTAATATTAACTTTTTATTGGGGCTGTCAATCAATTAAAATAGTTGATTAATCGCAAATTAATCACACATTTTGTAGCTGTTAGAAATGTACCTTAAAGGGAGATTTGTTAAGTATTTAATAGTCTGATCAACATGGGAGTTGACAAATATGCTTGGCTGCTTTATGCAAATATATGTATATTTATATTATTGGAAATCAATTAGTAACACAAAACATTACATGGAACATGGCAAACTGCAGCCCAACAGGCAACAACAGCTGTCAGTGTGTCAGTGTGCTGACTTGACTATGACTTGCCCCAAACTGCATGTGATTATCATACAGTGGGCATGTCTGTAAAGGGGAGACTTGTTGGTACCCATAGAACCCATTTTCATTCACATATCTTGAGGTCAGAGGTCAAGGGACCCCCCTTTGAAAATGGCCATGCCAGTTTTTCCTCACCAAAATTTAGTGCAGGTTTGGAGCGTTATTTAACCTCCTTCGCGACAAGCTAGGATGACATGTTTGGTACCAATGGATTCCTTAGGTTTTCTAATTTAGTTTCTATGATACCCTTAAAACTGAGCCCGCTACAACCTCTGAAAGATTGATTGTGTTAATGCGTTAAAGAAATTAGTGGCGTTAAAATGAATTTGCGTTAATTTTGACAGCCCTACTTTTTATACTCTTATTTTCTAATCCTCTTTACTCATCTAGTGCAGGTAATATTAAGGCCTCAGTGTTTAATGTCAGCTGCTGAAGTTAAAAAGAGTCATTCACCCTGCTAACAGCCACTTAAATGCCAATATACTTCATGCACTGGAAAGCCATACTACCATGAAAAGACCAAAGCTTGCAATGGAAATTGACCTACTTTATAATGTCTCTCAAGAGAAATAATGAGAACAAGAGTTTTTATCCATTGAAGAGAACCTTTATGCACAATCTGGTTGGTATCTACAACAAATGCACAACAGAAGTCCTTGGAGTGAAATGTAATGGAAAAGCACAAGGAAGCTGCTTTTTTTCATTAAGTTCATGACCTCACCAATAGCCACTTCTCTCTCTTCATTTACACACACACACACACCCACACACACACACTCTCGTAGCGTCTCCACTCTACAGCGTGTACCTCGGGGTAGAGCCCCGTCATGTTGAAAGATGCTGTTGCCAGCACACCTGTGTGTGTGTGTGTGTGCGTGACGGTTCATACACGTATTTCCTTGTGTGTATATGTGTGCATGTAAAAACAGCCTCTCATGTTTCAGCAGTAATGGCCCTGCTGAAACATGCGTCTCCCACTCAAAGGTTCCAGGCTGCTGTTTAATACAGACGCCACACAGCAGCGTTTCCTCAACGACAGGGGAGTCAGGGAGGGTCGCTGAACCTAAAGAGTAAGTATAGGTGATATACCACCTGAGTATAGGTGATATACCACCTGAAATAGAATCAACAGATGGAGAGAATTGCGGGGTTAGAAAGGATTCAAAACCAATCCTGAATTGTCCCTCTGGTATGTAATTTATGACCAAGTTGTGTCTTTCTTTCAGTCGTTTCCTAAACAAATACACGCGCTAGCCAGATCAAGATCTTTAGGTACGACACAAGGATGTGGTGCTCAGGGAAAACACTATTGCTTTTGTCCACAGGGGCCGCCAAAATCAACACAAAATGAAAGTTCCTTGTAGATGATTTAAAGGTAAAACATGCAACAATTTCCTAAAAAACAATGTATAGACTGATACAAAAATGATTCCTCTCAATCATCACTTATGCTCCACTAGAAGTGTGTGGTGGTGTCTGTTTCTGCAGAGACCCTGCAGCCCTCTGCCTGTATTTTCTTTTCTCATATTATTTTACTTTACTCGGGACGCTTCTGGACGTCTGCAAACAGCATTTGTGCCCAATGTGGAGGTGTAACCCGCAGCCAATAACAGCGTGCAGGGTGTCCAGCCCGTTCAGGCCGTTCAGGTGGTCAATACTGCCGCTTTGTCACGCCCCTCTGCTTCTGTTACCAGGCACAAGCATTGTACATCGATGGGCACAAGTCCCCCTTTAGATGCTTTGCGGACGTATTTGACGGATGACAAGAGGGTTGCATCGCTGTTAGTTCCCCCTGCTCTTCACCTCTGCTGTGTGCAGTGTGGCTGTTATATGCTGCTATCGGTGGGTCAGTTTGACCGAGGCACACACACCAGGCAGAGAGGACAGTTGGCCTTATGTTGGACAACAGCCTCCAATAAAACAAAATAATTAGACAGAAACTCTACCACCGCCCTCTCAATCTGGAGATACTGAGCAAACACTCAATATGAAAAGAAATGTAATAAATCTTAAGCCAATATTGACTTTTTTCTTATTGAAACCCACATCATCAACACGGCCATTGCCACCCCTACAGTAAACAGACACTGCTACCCTCTTTAGAGTTATATCACACCCCAGATGGATCAAAGTACCCTGTAACGTATTGACACATAGGACAACACAGGAGAAAGATGACTTATCCTCAAAAGCAGTCGACCATGCATCCTCAAAAATGTCTTGACAATGTCAATCTACCTCAGCCCTCTCAAACACGATGATGGCATACCACTGAGTGGAGGGCAATCTGGATCATAATACTTTGTGCACACATGATGTGACACATGGACGCTGTTTGAGGCATTATCAGCTTCAAAACAATCCCACTGGGATCTCTCCTTCACCTCACTCTGTAAACCATCTGCTCAATAAACTCCAAACGGCTGGCTGCAGTGTGGTCCTCATTTAAATCATCCATATGTAAATGTGCAGTGAACAGCACCTGACGGCCCCGACTGAATGGCCCAGTGTCCTCTAAGGAATATACAGTATATGCACTGGTAGAGAATATACTTGTCCAGATGCCAGTTGTGCTGTGGACAGCTTTTCCTGTTACATATGCAAGGACCTCTTTTACTTTGTTGAGCACTTCTACTCCATCCATTACGTCCATGAATGCTTTTGATGCATTTATACATGCTTTGAGAGCAAGGCCTGGTCTCAGCGACTGACATTATGCTGCTTATAAAGCATGTGATGGATCGAAGAGGTATTCAAATGCTTAATACCCCTCCTTCAGTTCATGGGGCTTTTACATGATACAAACCTCCTCAGTTGTCGTAGTTGTCCATGCAGCTGGCTATAAAATGCTCCCAGATACTAATAAATGTTCTCTTGGCAACTGAGGTTAAATCACTCGTATTAGTGCAAGCTATAAGGTTGCTTTTATAAGACTGCTGTCCCAAAGGAAACATTTATATTTGCAAAGAAGGAGTGCTCACAACTTGTGTTGTGATTTGGTTCTATCTAAATTCTCAACAGAAAGTGCATGCATATTTTTTTACAAGCTATTCTACTATCTCTCTTTTAAGAGTCGCTCTTATGTGCACAACCACAACCATTTTTTTCATAGACAATGTGCTTAAGGGAGACGGAACACGTAGCAAAACACCACTGATTGCTTACCAGTGAGCTTTTACAGCTCAAGTTAGATATTTTAGGACAAGTCAAATATACAGTAATTTATGAAGGATTTGGTGTCACTGTCTTTTGGCTGTCTTCTTTCTCTTGGCAAGTTTGGATTTCAGAGAAACAAGCAACGTGAGATGGACTCCTCCTTCCCTTCAGGGACATACTGTAGCTGCACATTGTGGGCTATTTTGGTTATCTTGGTTGGCTGCAAAATCAAAGTATTTGCAGAGAAAGTAGTAAGGTGGTCCCAGCGCTTAAATTTTCTCTTGATGTGGGCCTGACGCTCCTCAGTTTGCAGGACAACTATGACGGACCAGACCGGTCATCTAATGTTACTTTATCAAATCTCATCCATATGCTTCAGTATTTTTAGTGATTTATGTGCAAACTTCCAACTTCCTATTCACTTGTGCTCCAGTACTAAGTGGTTGGTGTTTATAAATTAGGGTTGTCAATCGATTAAAATATTTAATCGCAATTAATCGCTTGATTGTCCATGATTAATCGCGATTAATCGCGATTAATCGCACATTTTTTATCTGTTCAAAATGTACCTTAAAGGGAGATTTGTCAAGATACTCTTATCAACATGGGAGTGAACAAATATGCTAGCTTTATACAAATGTTTGTATATATTTATTACTGAAAATCAATTACCAACACAAAATAATGACAAATATTGTCCAGAAACCCTCACAGGTACTGCATTTAGCATAAAAAAATATGCTCAAATCACAACATGGCAAACTCAAGCCCAACAGACAACAACAGCTGTCGGTGTGTCAGTGTGCTGACTTGACTATGACTTGCCCGAAACTGCATGTGATTATCATAAAGTGGGCATGTCTGTAAAGAGGAGACTTGTGGGTACCCATAGAACCCATTTTCATTCACATATCTTGAGGTCAGAGGTCAAGGGACCCCCCTTTCCTTGCCAAAATTTAGCACAAGTTTGGAGCGTTATTTAACCCTCTTTCGCGACAAGCTAGTATGACATGATTGGTACCAATGGATTGTAGTTTCACGATGCCAGTATCTTCACTGTAGCTTTAAAACTGAGCCTGGTACAAACTCCGGAAGATCGGAGATTGCGTTAATGCGTTATTATAGCGCTAACTGACAGCCCTAATATAAACACATTTTGACACAATGAATTGGACAACAAGGAATTATAGATACGATTGTGATGATGGAAAAAGATCATAGAAATTGCTAAAAGCAGATCTGATTTATGTTTATACTGAAATATTTGTTGTCATCAACGTCGTAAAGAAATATCACGGTGTATAATAGATAAAAAAAAAATGTTATACCCGGACAATATCACCACTGGGTTTCACAGAGATGTTTGCCAATTTGTCTCATCTCCTCCACCATTAGGGCAGCAGGTGAAATGATAGCATAAACAGAGTTTCAACAGAGGGCACTTACATGAAATGTTTCCCATAAAAAATGGTACTTAAGTGGAATCTAAAACAAAATAAATGCTATTTGACGAACACTAAAATCCAAAATATTTTGCAGTATTAGAGGGAATACAGTACATTGTACATTATAGTGAGCAGTAAAAAGAAAAGAAATCATAACCCTAGCATTCATCTAACTATAAAGCTCTCTGTCTGTCTGTGTGTCCTTCGCATATCTCAAGAACCGTTCATTCAATTGACTTCACACTTGGCAAGTGTACTGCTGGGGACCCAAGGGAGTGCCGTATCAAATTTGGTACAATTTGGATGTTCAATATCAATTTTTTCAACGTTCAAAGCAACTACTGTGCGTCATGGCAGGTGTATTGCTCAGGACCCAAGGAAGCGCTGTGTCAAGTGTGAAGTTGTTTGTATGAGCGGTTCTTGAGAAAGCTGCAAGTTGCAACAGGACAGGCCAAGCATTCAGCCCGTTATGAACAGGCAACAAACGGGCAATGCAATAGTCATGATAATACACCAAAACAAAATATTTGACTGACTGGACTGATTGATTAATTTTGCTCTTACCTGTAAATGAGGGTTGATGTAAGCTGAGTTTCACTTTCACAGATGGGGCTGGCCACACAGCTCTGCAATCCCTGCACACATACAAACACAGAAGAGATAATCAGAGTATGGTTAATGTAAAAGATAGTGATACAAAGACAGAGTAGTCGTTTCCTGAGGCTGCAGGCTGTATACTAGAGCTTAGGTTACCATGTACACCTGTTGCAATAAGGACTTCTATTGTGGAATACAATAGCATCAAATCAACATGTTTCCTTAAATTCATATAAAATCCTTCGCTATAACTCAGAGTCAGCTTTTCTTTGTGCTGAGCAGCTTTCATGGGCCTCATATGTTTGTCCTTGTTTTATTTGATGTATCAAGTTAAATGAAACATACATTAAGTCATACAAAAGAGGCATATAAAACATTGTGTTTTCTGTAATACAGACACACAGGTTGTATGCCAAGGTTTGCATATTTTATTAGATCTTGTACGTGGAGGGTCAGGTCGTACAGATTCCCACCTGTAGAGTTGGAAAATTTAACTCAAATAAATATCCTTTATATAAACATGACACTCTGGGCGGGTCCATTTCTTCATCTCTAAGAAAACACGGCCTCCAAAACACTGTAACTCACACTGGATTCATTTCACACAGCGTTTCTTTTTATTGCCACCCTATAAACCACTCCAGCCTTATGTAAGTACGTGTGAGTGTGTGTGTGTGTGTTTGTGTCTCACTGTGTTGTGTGTCTGTCTGTGGCCTTTTCTGCATGCTTTATCCTCCATAGTCAGAACCACCATTAGACAAATAGGTCAATTCATATTAAGTGTTAAAAAGGCCAGATTGTCCATGAATCAAAGGTCTACAAACTTTAATACATCTCGCAAAGCCCAACCAGTGGAAAAATAAATTAAAATGACTACATTTACTCAAATAAAGGTGCCATTCAGTTCCTGACAAAGAAAATGACATGCCATTTGGGAATTACTGTGAGTAAAAAAGTCAAGAATAATGGTTCTTTTAGCTCACACACAGCTCCGGTGAAATTCATCCCGGAGGACCAAAACTCTCCGTGCTTTAATTGTCATGCAACCCGATCTCATGGGAAGGCGTATAAATAGCACAACATTACAAGGACATTCCGCATGTCATGAGAATGCATTTTTGTCATTTGTACGCCTCTTTTGCGTGTTATGTGCAACAAAATACAGTAACAGCCGCAGTTAGGCTTAGGCAACATGGTTGGGCTTAAAATAAGTACGTAAACTAAGTAAAATATGTAAGGAAACAACGTAACAGAAGTACGGAAAACGCGTCACAAACGTCACTAACGTCACTTCAAAATAACTCAACAACACTTTGGGACACAAGCAACTGTCTTCTGGTTTAAAGTCCTGTGTTTGTTGGACCCATCCACGTCCCCGGCCCCCATAAGCTGTCTTTCTCGTGTTTTTATTCTATGTCACTAGCTCTGAGCGTAGCACTCACGCGGATGCATTTTATAAAGCTGAAACGATTAATCGATTAGTTGTCAATTATTAAATTAATCGCCAACTATTTTGATAATCGATTAATTGTTTTTGAAAAAAAAAAGTCAAAATTCTCTGATTCCAGCTTCTTAAACGTGAATATTCTCTGTTTTCTTTACTCCTCTATGACAGTAAACTGAATATCTTTGAGTTGTGGACAAAATAAGACATTTGAGGACATCATCTTGGGCTTTGAGAAACACTGATCAACATTTTTCACCATTTTCTGACGTTTTATAGACCAAACAACTAATCGATTAATCGAGAAAATAATCGTCAGATTAATCAACAATGAAAATAATCGTTGGTTGCAGCCCTGCTGCTTTTAAATTGCAGTCAGTACAGACAACATGGCGTACAAATGACACGCCAAAAGCAAGAAAGACATTCTTATCGCACGCAAAATAACTTCAGATTACCGTGTCCCTCATACGCCATTTAGTGCGACCGGGCTGAGTCATGATAGGGTAGCCTTAGCCAGACTAAAATGTAATGTATGCTCCGATATACTTTGAAAAATCTCACACAGATGTAGAAAAACAAAAAAGAGAGATTAAAGATGATGAATGAGAATCATCGTTACATCTAAGAGAATATGATAATCTAACCCAGGCCCAGGCTTGACTGTAAGAAGAACGGAAGATTTATAGAGCAAGATTAATCAAACTCATCTTTTTGGCAATGGCTCTGCTCTAAAGACTGAGAGTGTTTGTTTTCAACAGGCTGAATCAACACTGATTATCAACTTGTGGCAGAATATCAGCGTGAAGATGATTAGAAATAGTGGATAGTGTTTAGATAAGCTAGACAGACGACACCTACTACGCTCCAGTCTGATAGAGAAGTTTACAAGGCAATCTTTGTTTATGCCATATGTTCTCAAACTAAATAATCAGTTTGACCTGACCTGAACAGTGAAGGGTCAAAATAATGTATACCATGACAAGAATGAGCATTCCAGCAAATATTAGCGTTAAAAGATGAAAGAGAAAAACCCTGTCATAAATTCCAACATTAATACAAAAAATCTGACGTTTACAGTGTGCATTAACCTCCAGGGTAAAACACCTCAGATCACCTGCAAGCCAACGTTTTACCGACTGAGGGAAATAATAAATAGCTTAAATCTACTCCAGGTCTGCATGATCTGAGGTATGTGGGAAGGAGAAAATGTCACTGTGGGTGTCAGCTTACAGTCCAGCCTTCAGGTATCAAAAGCAGGCGTGTCGTGGCGAGAGCCAGGCGGTGTGCCAGACAGTTGGTTGTTTCTAAAAGGATCAGTGAGGCGGATTACTGCCTAAATCCCTTCTTTCACTGAGTTCCTACAAACTGTCATTTCTCTCTCCGCTTCACAATAGCCAATGAAAACACTGACAGGTAGGGTGACTCCGGAGAAGAAGTGGCCTGCAGTGGAAACACACGTGCAAGTAGATAGACACAGAAACATTTTCTTGCGTGCGGTGTCCTTCACTATGTTCCCCTCGATAAGCTCTGTGTTTTGTTATAACACACTTATTCTTATCTATGTGAAACCTTGCATAGATGAGAGAAAGGTGTTGTTTGGAGAACACAGATGTGAAGGTGATACATGCTGACGACTGATAGATTGCAGTGTGTCAGCTAATTCACACAAAGCCTTAGGAAAACTAGCATATGCACGCAGTACATCAAACCATCCACACACATATAAGCACTCGTATATACATGCATAGCTATATAATATAGCTATTTATAATATACACCGATCAGCCATAACATTATGACAGCATGGACACCCTGACCGGTCTCTGGCTACGCAGCCCCATACGCAACAAACTGCGATGCACTGTGTGTTCTGACACCTTTCTATCGGAACCAGCATTAACTTTTTCAACAATTTGAGTTACAGTAGCTCTTCTATTGGATCGGACAACACGGGCCAGCCTTCGCTCCCCATGTGCATCAATGAGCCTTGGGTCTTACAACTTTTGGTAGGTCCTGACCACTGCAGACCGGGAACATCCCACAAGAGCTGCAGTTTTGGCGATGCTCTGACCAAGTTGTCTAGCCATCACAGTTTGGCCCTTGTCAAAGTCGCTCACATCCTTACGCTTGCCCAATTTTTCTACTTCCAACACAAAGTTCAAAGTTAAAAATGTTCACTTGCTGTCTAATATATCCCACCCACTGCCAGGTGCCATTGTAACGAGATGGTCAATGTTATTCACTTCACCTGTCAGTGGTCTTAATGTTATGGCTGATCGGTTTATATATATATATATCTATATAGATCTATATATCTATAGATCTATATAGATATATATAATAAGTAGCATAATGTAAAGTCAAGGATCAAATATAAAATCTCTCAATATTGTCTGATATTCTTTCACCCACGAGACTCAGATGTCATGACTACTTCAAGGTCTTCCAACATCATAAATCTCACTGAAAAAAATGTAGGCCCTAAAAATAATATTATTAATAATAATATTGATTATGTACAGCCAACCTTCAACAGGTTCCACTAAAGGTGGAAGCCACTGCATATCTGGGAAGGATAGAAACACAATCAAAGAAGTAAGGAGGAGAATGAGAAGTGATTGTGTACTGTGGGCAGTGGATGACGTGGGATATTATTTCCAATTTATACATTACAGACAGACTGACATTGACCCTGACCATTATTTACGCATAAAGGTTATCTGTGTGTTCTTCTATTTATGTATCAATCTTGGGTGTATACACATACACACACTTGTCCACGACCTCAGGTAGGGTCACAGTACCATTTTTCCAATCTATATGGACTTGAACTCTTCAGCTGCAGTTCTACGCAGAATCGTTGCTCATTTTTGGGCAGGGGTTGATGAATTTGTCCTAGGGATGCACCGATCTGACTTTCTCAGTCCCGATACCGATAGCGATAGCTTGGCTTTGGGTATCGGCTGATACTGAGTACCGATCCGATACCAGTGTTTAATTAATAAGCTGTATGCTTCACTGTGTGGAAGTGACTGCCAACACATTCACATTCACCCCCAGTCTAAGTGACTGCATTTATAACATTATGATAAAAAACTCAATACTAAATTTATCACGATTCTGATCTCAGACCATTCTACACGCCGACATACCACCCACCCTCCGTCGTCTGCAGAGCTTTGCAGTGAAACAGTACTGCCATAGAGGTTTTAGTAAATCCTAGAAACCATTAAAAGAAAACACATGATCAAATTCATGTGAGTCTGTAAATAGCCAAATGTCTGAACAGAAGATTGATTCATACTTATGGGTGAAGTGGCAATCACTCAGCATGCCTGGCCTTTTACCCTACGCTCACACACATCACTGCTCTGAGGCACTTCTGTTAGCTAATCTCACACACACACACAAACACACACATACGGGAACACACACATGTACCCCACCCACATTGTAAAAGTGCTCGGCAGCAGTCATATTAAACATGTATGTCTACTTGGCAGTGTGCCTGATGCCTAGTGTCCAAATCTACACCAACATTGATCCAAACTTAAAGTCAGACTCAAGGAGAGACTGCAGAGTAGCATACCATGTAAAACAGGTTACTTTCAATTGGCAAACATGTACCATCTCTTCTTACCTTCGCACCTTATTGTTTTTCTTTTCTTTCTCTGTCTCTTTTAAACTCACACATATGAAGGTTATATTCCAGCCTACAGCAGCTCTGTACAGTAATTATAATAACAGTGACCTGGCAATGAAAACTATCCAACTCATTTACAGGCCGTAGTCTCCCCCCAGAACAGTATCACAAGTTGAAGCATGCTTCAAATACAATTTCAGAGTTTGACATGAATATGTTATAGAGATGGATTTAGGAAAAGGCAGAAAATGGTAAAGGTAAATGATGGGTTAGAGTGAAAACCAGTGGAATGAATGTGTCCAAACTACATACTGAAACTGAAAAACTGAAAAATGAGTCAACAGCATATTAATCTTCAACTATTTTAATAATCAATTGTTTATTGTAACTTGATTGGTTTGGGACTGTTGATCAGACAAAACAGAAATATAAATACAGATGTAACGTTGGGATCAATGAAATTGTGATGGTTATTTACATTATTTTTCAAACACTAAAGTGTCTATAATCAATATTTTTTATAATAATTAGGCATCAAATGACAATGTGAAACCAATGCAACAATGTGAAAGGGGTCGCTCATAGTAAACCTTGAGAGAATTATCACCTGAATCTGCAGCTCCCCTTGGCTTCACAGAGCGTTATAGTGTTTCAGCTCTGGCCTGAAACTTTTTTTGGTTCACTCTCACCGCTCTCATCGTATCATTGTCGTCCATAGTGGGCAGCTATTTTCAGTGCAAAAGCTCAGAGAACCCACTTTACACTTCCTGCTCAGTACCAAATCAATCGTGTAAATAATCATTCCTGTTCAGTCTGTTTCGTACAGATATGACGACAACAACAAAACATAACAGTACATTCTTATTGAAGGTGAAATTTGTTGAAGACGACCCTGACAAAGAGAGATACTGAGAGGAGAGAGGGAGACTGAGTGCAGTGATACTTTAAAGGTGCTGAATGCGAGATTGGGAGCATTTTGATTGCCTCCACACGGCTCTCAACATGGGTGCTGCACAACAATGCCATCGGTCGGGATGGATGCAGAGCAGTGGCTGAGAGCTAGGCAGTGGAGCACGCGCACATGCATGAACATGCACTAAAAGCATGTGCGGCCGGCCCAACTGTGTCAAGGGAGAGTGACTTCATTCTCTGCTCAGGTAGACATTACTGCTCCATATATTTACATAGACAATAGTTGTTTGCTGCTCTGGACATTGTATAGAGCACCTTTAATCATTTGTAACAAGTGTGTTTTATCCAGCTAGAAAACAGATCTTACACACAGACAGACGCCATTTAACTTGCATGTCAAATTTAAATTGCACTGCCTATGTGTACACACACTCGCAGTTTAATTCTAAGAGTGAAGTGGAGCTTAGTCAAGGATGTTCATCTTTTTTTTCTTTTTTTAATGAAAAACATTCCCAGGGTCTATTTATGAGACAATGGCAATATCGACGCCAGCAGCACAAAACATGGAGTTTTAATTCTGAGGCAAACTCCTGCCAACTCCAATAAAATCCAGGCAACCATATTGTAGTCTGACCTCAGAACTTTTCTCCTTTACTCAAACCTTTTAGATGTAATATAGATACTGTGTTTCCAGTGCAGATGGCAGATGTAATCTCTGAAAAGCAAACTATTTTGTTTATCATTGAATGTCCCCATTTACATTTGGTCACAGGTCCAATCCCTACAGTGGTCATATATCCTGTCTGTAATGTACGTTGCTCTTCGTTCTCTGTAAGATGTTATGACTGAAAATATCCCTATTTATTCTGCGACCTGATGACAGTCCGCACAGGGACTCGCCAAAAGTGCATCCTGTCAGTCAGCGTCTGTAGACCACCCCTGCTGGCTACACCTGCCAGAAACTGTCTGTGTTTGCAGGAGTTTGACTGACGTGCTGACGTTGGTGACTGACGTGATGTGTTTCCCCAGAAAACACCACCGGAGGTGTGAAGTACAGCATGGAGGCATGAACAGGTTAGAGTTGTGCCTGTGTGTGTCTGTATGTGTGTGTACGATGGTCATTGCAGTGTGAATTTTAGGAGGTGTCTGAGATAGAGAACAGCAGTTTGAAGGATATGACTCATTACTGGCTCTATAGACCTCTCAGTGTGCACCTTCTCTACCTGGAGACTCAAAACAAGGAACAAGTGTATTTACCTGCCTGGTTACCAAATCTTTTCCGCCTGTTTGCCCAGGAACCTTTTTTCACCTCAACACCGGTTAAAATGTGTTGTGTGCAAAATCAACTTGCGTAGTTTAACAGGTTAAATGTGATGCCGAAAAGTAGACATTTTTGGACAGTAGTTATTTTCTTGTTTTGTTTCTTACAGTTAGATGTCTTTGCTTTAAAGAAGACCTATTATGCTTATTTTCAGGTTCATACTTGTGTTTTGGGTTTCTAGTAGAACATGTTTACATGCTTTAATGTTCAAAAAACGCTTTATTCTTTTCATACCGGCTGTGCTGCAGCACCTCTTTTCACCCTCTGTCTGAGCTCCTGCCCCACCCTCCCGAAAAGTCCAGTCTGCTGGCCCTCTCTTGTGATTGGTTAACCAAACCAAACTCTTTCGACTCCGCTCCAGCTCCACTCTAACTAGCTTTGAGGTAGGCCTTCACGATATGAGGAAAATCTGCGATGTGCAATAACATTGTTCAATATTGCGATGACGATATGACTTGCGATAAATAAACAAATATTGAAGTGTGCATGTTAGCTATACATATACATATATTTTAAATACAACTAGGCTAAATGTTGTTTCTAGAGCAGCAACAGTAATGTTTACAACAGCAAAGTGACTACTCAATATCTCACTGGAAACAAATTTAAAATGTTAATAAAATAAATCATATTCCTGACATGAAAATACTGAGTGAAGCTTAGAAAGAATGAAGATCACAGACATCAGTCAGTATCAGTCCTTCCTCCTCCCTCTGCTGATGTGAACCACTGCAGGTACTGCTGGTAGAGGGAGGAGGGACTGCTTCGTCTCAGCCAGCAAGTAAGATACATGGAAAACTAACCTAAACAGTTAGACTACATAGCCTACTGCCAGTTTTTGTTTAGCTTGTGTAGCCGAGGGTTACGTTGCTCCTGTACTTTATGAAGATAATAAATTAAAACCACGAAGGCTGATAATTAATATTACAGTTTTTAGCAGCGTAGCCTGTTTAATAACGGGTTTCGGTAACCATCCCTAAATATAATGATTGCGATGTGCTTATCGCGCAAGTTCATATCGCGATGACGGTGAAAATACGATTTATCGGTCAGCCCTAGTTTGAGGGCGTGCCAAATTAGCAGTTATGCAAATATGTTACGTGGTGACATCACCACGTTACAGAAGAAAAGGCAGGACTTCAAGCAAGGCATTTCAGGCAGCTCAGGAGCAGTGTTTCTGTGGGGCAGAGTAACTCCCTTTGGCGTGGCTTTGTAATTTTACATACCTTTTACATGCACAAAAAACTATATAACGCACTAAAGGAAAGAGAAAAAGCACAAACGCATAAAAGGTCCTCTTAAACTTTTCAGATTTTATATGGGTGTCTGGTTAAGTTAAATGAGCTGTGACGTAGGGCCTTAACTTGCAAGAGAACAGGTTGATGGATGGACTTACACGTTTGGAAGATCAAAACAGTTGAAACCTGAGGCACGCCAACAATTATCCTACCAGTCGATAACTCTCTTCTCTGTCTCCTCTTTTATTGCACAAAAACAACAAACACACAGGGACTTGACACCACAGCAAAGCGGATCCACCATGATATCACATGCTGCTCCTGAGGAAATCTGGGGAATCAAGCTCTCGCGTCTCAAATCAGTGAGAAAGTGAAACGTTTTCCAACCGAAAATAGCATCTACTGTTGAACTTCCTGGACTGAAGTTAAAGTCCGACACAAGAAAATCGTACCCAATGCGGTGCAAGTGCGGTTTTAAAAGTGAACATTAAATTCAACACTGACCTTTATGATGGACAGCTGTAAACATTTTTAAGGATTGATGCACCATGCTGCTGCTACAGAGCCCTTTGCTTACTTCCATACAGTCGACCCACTCACTGCTCTTTTATAACATCCAATATGTGAGGCCCTCCTTACCTGCAACCCAGTCTGACTAAATCCCCAAGAATGTGGAGAAAGAGAGTAGAGAGAAGGGAAATCTAAATATGTGATACTGTGAATCATAGCATAACTACAAAACTGAGGAAAATTGTGTTTTGTTAGCTTGCTGTGATGTTTTTGCTGCTCTTTTTAGAGATCACTTAGCAGTTGAACAGCAGCTATGTTTACATGGACATAATAATGTGACTATGGCCAATAATTAGAGATGTATACGTTTACAAGTAATGTGCCAGTACCCGTAAATTAACCAGTAAATCAGCAGCCTGCCCATGGCTTGCACATGTTATTGTTAAAGGAAGTAGTGTTTTGTCTGGTATGATTAGATGAATTAAAGGCTAATGTGTTTATCACAAGCAATGTTTACATAAATAAAGAAAAAATCAATAAAATGTATACTGTATTTCACATAAATCAATTTGTGAAATGCAGTATGGATTGTAGGTTATAGATTTTCCAGCATAGCTTAAATTGATTTTGTAGAAAACTGCTGTATGTATTAGGAATAGTTCTTACTATTATTTTTTCCCGTAAATGTTTTTCTTAAAAATAAATTGAGCTGAAATGTTGGGGAGAATTTTCTTTCAACCAAAGCAAAAACTGCACGATACATAACGCCACAAAATTAGACATTAGGCCCACATGTCACTAATTATATTTTCTGACAGGCTATTTCAACACGTATTCCATTGTTTAATGGAGGTTAAATTGTACAGTTTGAATTAATTTGTATGCAACGACAATATACAGTACATAGTGTACCTGCATTCCTTAGGAACCGATGGCAGAGACTTAGAGATTATAGAGCTTGTTACATAACTGCGACCTGAAGCGTTTTCAACATGAAGTCCATTGTTTTGACAATATGCGCATAAATGCGAGCTTGATGCCAAATAAAAAAGGCACTGAATAAATATGTTTATCTACATTTTGTAACCTGGGTGGAGCAGACTGTGCTGCTCTCTGGCTCTGTCCAGAGACCGGTTTGTAATCCCACAGACTCTCCTTCACTTTTGTCCAGCAGCTGGGAAGCAAGACACGGGGACTTCTTAGGTATAAAGGAGTGCTTTTGCAGTGTTTTTCATGGGCACACTGTAACCTACACTGTACATTTACTGCCACTAGACAACTTCACTGCTAGCCTTTCCCTCTGCACCGATCGCCAACACCTGTCCGTCTCTCTCTCGATCAATCACACACACTTGCTATGCACACACACTAAGAACTGCCCCATTGAGCCACGATATGCATCAATGTTGATGGGAAAATAGATCAGGAATACTACTGGACTTACCTAGGCATGCAAATCTGACTGAAGCAGTTGTTGATCACTTGCGGCCCCTACTGGCTGGTTAAGAGCAGTCAGCAGTCAATGACGGTATAAAACACTCAATAAAATATGTTTTTCAAAAAGTGTGAATCATGAGAGGTCCTTGAACAAACAGTCACAAATGAGCACAAACAATATTAGGCTGGTGGGTTCAGTAGTAGCAAGACTAGCCGTGGACAGACAGACACGCACACACACACAACCGAACACATAATCTCCTCCAAAGGCTCACGCCTGGCGGAGATAAAAAGCAGACAGCAGACACACAAGCAGACAAGAAAACAACACAGAGGTAACAAGAAGGGCACGGTCAGGGCAGAAACACGCAAAACTAATTCATACGGGATCAAAACCAATCTTGAAGGGAAGCCACTTCACCTTGAGAACGCCTTGTGGCAACAAATAGCGTCCACAGCCTCCAGATTATCCTTAATTTCCTGCAGCAGAAGGCCCGGCTACGCAGCTCAAACAAGTTTTCATTGCTTAATTACATACATTTGCAGAGGGTCAGGAAAAGGTTTGGAATCTGCTCCTGAGATCCGAATGGCACAGTGGCATCCCTGCCAAAAGAGCTGTGAAGACAACACTCACTGTGGAAAATAATACTGTGTGGGAAATGTATCTTGTGCAAAGTCAGCCATTAACACACTTAAATACACACATAAATAATATGCACTTTGCAGGAGTAAGAAGAACGGCATAGATGTAATAGCAGCAAGACGCAGAAACCTACCCAAACATACAGTATGTAAGTCTTCACACTTCTTGGAAGTACATTAAAGTGTTTGGAAATATCTCAAAAACTCTCCACACTGTGGGTATTTTAACACGAGCTATTTTTAGTCAATCTTTTAAAGCATTCGTTGTTTTACCAGCTGCATGCTGAATATTCCATTTATATTTTATTTGACATCCATCACCTACCTCTGTTGAGTTTAAGTTCACCCCAACAGAGCCCCAGCTCACATTTGTCTGTGCCAGTCTGAGCTTATTAAATCTTAAAACAGAATAGGAATTTTGGCCAAATGGATTGTTTTACTATTTTATAAGCGTGTGCCTCATTTCTAAGCAATTTTTTGCCAGTTTGTTAAATGACAAGATGTCAAACAACATATGTAGCTGAGTCAAGTTCCTGGCAGCAGAACATTTACAATTCTAGAGCAATAACATCGCTGGCAAAGGAAAATATTCCCACTACACGAGCCAAGTATGAACAAGAGTTAGTGTTCAAGGAAACAGTGTAATCCTCCTTTTACACCGAAGGCTGCTGTTCAAACCACGTTTCTCAACACAAAGCTGACTTTTTGTTTTCACCAAACCTCATGACGAATGATATTCATGAGTCAAGTCATTGTCATGTGGAAGAAGCGGGTCACATCACAGTCTAAGTTATTCATATATCTCCTTATTAGCTCTTACACTTTTTTCATTTGTAAGCAATCTTTTGAATTTTAAATTTTAAATTTGTATTATTGAAATTCTCTTTCATTCTTATGCAAAAGGAAATTCATCACATAAACCACTTTGTTTAATAACTTAATAATAGGACACGTTATTAATTGAACTGCAGTCTTTGCTGGATAAACCTTTTACATCAAAATACAACCCACATCTGATGCAGCTCAAGAGTTGGTGTGAAAGGCGATGAATACAATGTGCAATAACAAGTGCTTTTTCCCCTCAACAATCATCATATGAGCCACTTCAAACTGAAATAATAATCCAACACAAACATCTTAACATCGCTAGAGCCTCAATAAAACATTAGTTTGTCATATAAAATCTGTTAGCTGACCACTAATTCTCCATCATTTGCTCCCCATTTTCCATCTCACAAGTTCTCAGACAACAAAGGACGGCCTCGTTGGGTGGATTTCCTCCCACCTCTCCCCCTCCAGGCGGCCGCAGGCCTCGTAAATGGCTCCAGACGTGAGGACTCTGTCCACCATCTGACAATGATTAGGACACGGCCTCGCTGAATACAAGTAGAGCCTGCACACTCAATTGCTGCAACACACCTTTATATGCAGCAAAACTAAACATGCCACCCACAAGTTTCTAGATTCAGGCTGGTGACGCCAATCAGCAGTGGAGTAATGAACGGTATTCAACTGTAACTCGCCACTATAAAATGATCAGATGTACTTCATCTCAATATTGGGATACTGAGCAGTCAGAATGTGTCAAATTAAACTTAAAGATGTTGGACAACCAGGCTAAAAAAATCTGTTTGACATACTTGTTTCAGCACCGACACTGCAAATCACATCACGTCACACCTGAAATGCACTACTGTAGTTGGGGCGAAACTTTTTACAGTGTAGAAACGCTAAAGATCTTACAATGTAGAGAGATGCACCAAAATAATCAGGTTTAAGTTGACAGACAATAAAGTTGAAGTTTTGTGAATGAGTGCATGCATTTTGTTGGCATAATATAAGCACATATATCATAACTAGTACTGCATCAAAGCTTCGACCGTTGCCATGGTATTTGACCTCCAAATCACTATTCGAAAGCTTTGATAATAAAAATGTTTTTTGTATTTATATACAAGTATGTAAGCTTCGAAGCTCAACAAATTGTATTCGGGACAGCCCTAATCATAACATATCCTCATACAACAGTTCATATGATACAAGTTATTCCTAATTCTTTGTGCATTTTTCTACAAATGTCCAGCAACAGGTGGCACACGTGTCAATTTCCACTCCAGATTTTTCAAAATACATTTCTGTCCTCACAGGAAACAACTTGGTTAGGTTTAAGCAAACAAAACTACTTAGTTAGGTTTGGGAAAAGATTGTGATTTTTGTTAAAATAACACCAGAAGTGGCGTAACTTAAGTACAGAAGTTATGTGACAAATAAATCTACATTGACTTCTGGTTTCATACGGGGTACAAACAGCGGTCTACTGGTCGAACGTTTTTTGACCCACCCATCCACCCCGACTTCTTCCCTACAAGGCGTTTGTCTCTCTTTATACTTCTTGGTTCACCATTACATGGATTACATTGATTTTGTGAGATTTATAAAAATTACAGTGTTACTACAGTGTTAATTACTTTTCGTAGATATAGCTACTAAAGGCGTATGACAACAGCCTGATCAGAAGTATGTACTATATCAGCATTCTTTGTCATGCACATACGGCAGCCATATAATTTTTCTTTCTCTGTCTATCCGTCTTTCTTCCATTCCTTCCTTCTTTGTTCATTCTCATTTACACACACACACACACACACACACTAGGTCTCTTTCTCTTTCCCTCTGTCCCTCTCCTCCACCCAGACATCTGATAGTGATTATAGCAGAACCTCAGAAACACAACTCACTTAACTCTCTACTATTAAGTGACTTGGTACCACTGACATAATTTGTTCATCTACAAGTACAATTAACTGACACACACACACACATGCACACACACGCACACACATACATGGGGCCCTGGAGATTTGCACAGGCAAAAAGACAGTCGCTGAGGATCATGAACACACACACACACACACACACATACACGCTTAAGTCACAATTGGGGGCGGACATTTTAATACCCCCACTAAGGGGTCACCCCTTTCTGAATGGTTTAGAGAGATTCTGGAATGTACAAAGTAATTTTTTGAGTGCCCAGATTATTAAAATCGGTTGAGATTTTAATTTAAAAGAACTTTTGTTCAATCAGTTATTTTACCTTGCGATTGGGGACAAATAATTTAAATGTCACATTTGGGGTCTTCAGCTATACACAAATACACAGACTGATAAAAGTCACCTTTGGGTGCCTTAATTTCCAATTGGGGACACATGTCACATGTGATTATCTGCATGTATTTTAAGCTATGTTTAGTAAGGAAAACATGTTATGTGAATATGAAATCCATCCTTTGATCGAGTAACACTGTTCTTGAGTAGCTCCTGAGATATCATGAAAAAAACCCACATTAAACTCAATCAACGTAAGCCCTAAATGACCTCATACTGAAGGAAGATTTTGCTTTTTCTTTTGTCTTTGGGAAAATGTCAATGGTTAAAGTGTGAGAGAGAGAGTTATCCTCCTCCTCTTATAACTGTTCTGGCTGCCTCCAACTATAACAGCAAATTGCTGAAAAGGAAGGAAGGATTTTCACACTACTATATAAACCAAGATGAACAGCTTGTTGACACACTGAATCATCAATCCAGATTCTACAGTCAAGACATCAGAATCAGAAACACCAGTCAAAATTGCAGATTTGGAGACTGCAACCCATGCTACGGACTTGTCCAACACCCTCCTCTGGCTTGACTAAAACACAAATGGACTGGACGTATCCCCGCCGCCTCCCGCTACAGACCTGGCCGACACCCTCTCCCGGCACCACAGACAATTCCCAAAGGCCTCAGCTTTTACTGTAATAATACATGTATAACTTAGCATCAAGTCAGTGTTCTCATTTTGGGTTTAAATTCTTGCAAGCTTGGAATTCAGTCTTTCAGATGCAACCTGCTGATATTGTCTCTGAACCCAACTGTAAATAATATTGATATCAGATATCATGAATAACAATCACACTACGGGTATCAGTGCATCCCTGCAAAACTGATTAAGACGGCTGGCAAAGAGAAGGATGATGGCTAAAGTACTGGCCAATCCTTCCCATACCTACATGTCTTATGTAGTTACGCCAACCCAGGTGTGCCCAACCACAACAGTTGTTTCAACAAATTTCTACAGTAAACGCTGGGTATTAAAGCTGATTAAGAGGCAAACTGAATATGTCAGTCATAGTAGCACCACAATGAAAATCTGCATGTAAATAAACAAGACTTCTGTTTGCTGTTAACTTGTGTTTTAGTAACACAATACATGAACATCATGTACAAACATGCCACAGCTCAAATACATGAACATCGTGTACAAACAACCCAAAGCTCAAATACATGAACATCATGTAAGTCCTCTTTACAAAAATTAAAATTGAAAAAAAATATACTGTTTAGTACCTGGCGGACAAAACAATGATTTGATAAAACAATGGTTCAACCAGACTTACATTTCTGCAGAGCGCCCAAAGAAAACGTGATTCCAAAATATTTAGAACCCAATTGCACCGTTAAAGGGACTATTTGTAACTTTCATAAATGCTTGTTAACAGCGACACCTGTGTCCGTTAAGTCAACTAAAGTCAGCGTCCTGTTGCTCGCGCTTGCTCGCTCTAAATAGACATGAACGAGCATCGCTCAAAACAGTGAGGCGACACACGTCAGCTAAAAGCACAATATCACTCTATATTTCAGCTGCTTGGCAGTAATGTTAGCTGACCAGACGAAGGTCTCTCCATGAATCAATGCTGATCCTAATGTTGGCTTTTCCTGCCTCAGCCCCCGGTGTCTCCCTCTACAGAGGGAGACACCGGAGACTGAGCAGGAAAAGCGTGTCGGTGACGGAGCTCCGCAGATAGACATGTTATCGCCTCCCTGACCGGGTGCCGGTGTCTCCCGACTGTACCTGCAGGGAGACACCGGCACCCGGTCGGAGGCGATAACATGTCTATCTGCGGAACTCCGTCACTTCACAAGGCACAGGAAACCTCTGTTGGTCTGGAGGAGCTGCAGCAGTTATTTCAGCACAAACGTCCATTGGACATTCACTAGATATTCTCAGAGCTAAACTAACTCTTCTGCAGTGTGGAGTGAGCACGCATTCACGTCTAGAGATGGAGCGAGACAACGAGGACGCGCGCGGTGTGTCTGAGTGAAGGCAAGCAGAGGAGACGAGGCTCTGGCCACACGTGAGCGTGCATGTGCGAGCGTGCATGTGCGAGCGCGCATGTGTCCCGACCCTGTTCATTTATATGCTTAAAAAGTTACAAACAGTCCCTTTAATCTACAGTATGTTAAAATAGGCATTATTGAAGGAGAGAAGAAAAACATCAATATAACAGGAGACCCTAAACAAGAGCAATGAGCAAAATGCATAAGTTGACATTGAATTGAAAAGCACCAATAGCTATTCCTGAGCACAAGCCTTTCTCTTTAAGGCAGTGATTCGATTTCTGACATAATTTTTCACTCCAGTCCAGTTTCTGTCTTTCAGCGCATAAGGTTCCGCGTTGATACACTGTATGCAGTCATTCTTTTGAGGTAGCTTGCATTTGTGGATGAAGCGCATCATGTGTCTTTCAACTGCACGTACCTCATTGTCTTCCCACTTACGTCTGGAGTTACCTCGGTTGTCTGTGAAGAAAAGAGAGAGGGGGTGTCAATATCGCATTACTCAAAGCATTTTTTGTAATCTACCCAAAACAAAGTTCACAACCTCTGCTTTCTTTTTCAGTTCAATTCACTTTTATATAGTGTCAAATCATAACAGAAGTTGTCTCAAGACCTTTTTCATATAGAGCAGCTCTAGAACTTACTTATACGTATTATTTACAGAGACCCAACAACAGATCCCCCATGAGCATGCACTGGTGCAACAGTTGCAAGAAAAAACGGGTAGAAATCTTGGGCAGAACCAGGGTGGGCGGCCATCTGCCTCGACCACCTTTTAGCACTACTGTTCAAAGTGCAAGGACGTCACCAAGGTCATCCATATGACTGCGGTGCAGAATCTGGCATAATGCCCTTCTTTAGGCTAAAACTGGATTGTACTGAACACATTACTGTCACTAGGTAAGGATACATTATTAATCCTATTCATCCTAATCTGTCATATCAGTGATCAGATATTAGTGATCAGTATGTTTTTAGTATGCCCATTTATCATTTAGTAGCCTCTGTAAGGGCTAAGTATTATTCCGGTGTAGGACCAGGTGTATATTTACCGTCTGTAAATGATGTATCTCCCAAAAAAAAGGTTGATCAAGCAGGAGGAACCAGGGAGCAACTAGTCGCAGATACCAACTTTCTCCCGTTAAAGAAGACCTAACCCAAGCCAAAACAATATTTTCCTACCTTTATTGAGAGGAGCTCTGGAAGAAGTGGTCGGAAGACGAGATGTAGTCTCTGGTGCCTCATGGCTGCCTTCGCCTTTTGCCTCATGGTCATCTTCGCCTGTTGCCTCATGGTCGTCTTCGCCTGTTGCCTCATGGTCGTCTTCGCCTGTTTCCTCATGGTCATCTTCACCTGTTGCCTCATGGTCGTCTTCACTTGTTGCCTCAGTGGACGACTCATCCGGCTCATCCTCATCACTTGACACATCCTGATCTTGTGAGGAATCAACTTTTTCTGAAGAGAAAATATGAGAAGAGAAAAAAAGGTACAGCCCCAGCAATTGTAGAAATCCAACATGTCTATTCTGAATGGATTGCCCACATTATTGCAGTTGCACAATAATCAAAATAATTTGGTATATAAATGTTATACATAACATGAACATACACAACATCTTCTATGGGGAAAAAATGGGAACAATACTTAATCTGTTTCAATTTGGAGAAATGCAAATGTACAGTTTGTTAGGTTGATATGGTTCTTTATGTCTAGACTTAAATTACCAAACACAGCATAAAGGGTACCGTACTGCTATAACAAGTACTGATGATGCATTTCTCATGAGACAATAACCATGGGTTGCCCCAGCATCTGAACTATAATATACCAATATACACTCATACAGTATATCCATACCTTCAGGGTCAATCTCGATGTCATCAAGGGTTTGACCTTTATACTGTGAGAGAGTCCCCTTCTCCACTGCCAAAAGCACTTTGCTCATTTTGGCGAGCTGAAGGGTTCCCTGGGGCAGGCGGTAGTACTGTCTGTGTACGCGAATGTCATGACCCAGAAAGTCTGCAAATTGGTCTGCTTCATTTTCTTGAAGATTAAGTACCTGAGACATTGTTGCTATGTGCTTTCGGAGCCTTGTTGAGGTTAAGACCTCGGGATGTTTGGCACCACTCTCCCTTGCAAACTTTTTGATGCATTCTCCTCCTTTGTAAGCTGATAATGCTCCTGGTCTACCGAACATGTAGATGTTCTCTTTGGAGACTCCGCACACCTCACGAGTGCCAGCTAGGAGCTCCATAGCTGAGACCATTGATGGTTTTAGGAGCACAGGGACTCCTCTTCCTCGTTTTCCCCTGATTTCTACTCTGGTGAAGAAATCACACATCTTGTTCTCAAGTGGGGTAAGACATACGGCCATGTCCTCATTGAGTTCGGACTTTTTCCTTGCTTCAAAAGTGGCCAACTCCATTCTTGACACCTCTCCTTCTCTTCTTCTGTTGAAAACGATTAGCTGAGCAAGTGTCACTTTGGCAAGTGCTGCATAGTTGTTTGCAGAGGGACACAGTCTCAGCATTCTATCAGCAATGAGTTTAACATTTTCCATGTGAGAGTCCAAACGTTTGACGTCTTCAGTGAAAGGTAGAATCTGTGGTGCATTCCACTTTGACTCTCTCAGAGTAGTTGTTGCGCCTCCTGTAATTAATCCCTTCCATCTGAATTTTGTAATGGTTTTGAATTCTTGAGCAAATTGCACAAGGCTCCAGTCTCTGTTGACTGTGGACAAGTTATCACTTTCTATAAGCTCAGAGATTATACCCAGACTGTTGCCAATTTTTAGGCTTAAGGAAGGTGCGCGGAATGTGTTGTTCTCTGGGTTGTACCCAGCCAACTCTCTCACTGCAGATATCACATGATTGCAATTTGCAGGATTGATGAGTTCCTCTGCCTTCCGGATAGGAGTATTCTTCTGAGCCACTAGAAGTAGTCGCCCAAGTTCTCGAAGTCTTTGCCTTATGTAGTCATGTCTGTTCTTTCTTGACCCGTTTAGATCAAACAGGTGTTGTCCAAACTGCAAGAGAAGTTGGTCATTCTGGATAATCTGAGTGACCTCATCAAAGTTCATGCAGGAAATCACACTCTTCAAGCCCTCGCCAACATCACGCACAATGGCAGTTTTAAGGGCACATTTGGATCGAACTCGCGTCCTCGCCGAGCTGGATTCATCACCAGTTTCTGTCTTCGCTGGGCAGATTTTCATGTGCCTCCACAATGTCTTTTTGGCATAGAGTCCTTGACAATGAAAGCAATGAATAAAATCAATGGCACGTCTAAGCTTGTGTGGTCTGCAGCAGGCCTGCAGCTCTCCAGCTCCCTCCCTCACAACTTTGGCATTGTGGGCAAAGTTTCCACGGCGTCTGAGAAGGTTTAACCTTTTGCGTCTCTCTTTTGAATTCTTTGGATATTGAAATGCTATGGCAACATCTGGTACATTCCCATGTACACCTTCCAGGTGTCGTGCAATTTTTGATCTGGGCTGGAGGCAATAGAGACAGTAGTTCTTCTTGTTATATACTCGACGAGTTTCAGAATTTGAGTGAGGCAATACTTGGATTGAGTTAGAAACTTGTTCGATTCTGCTTTTCTTTGGAGTGTTTGAGTTGTTCTTTAGTGGACTGGGGGATGAGATCTTTTTCTTCCTTGGAGTGTCCAAGTTTGTGTTCTTAGGGCTGACTGCTGTATTTCTTTTTACTGGGCTTTCTGCTTCAATATCTTGTTTTTCTAGAGATAAAAGGGGATATCGCAGAGAGGGCAGGGGCTTTTTTGCAACTGGATACAGTGGTGTGTCTTCATTAGGCTCAGAGGAACTTCCTGTTTCAGAGGAACTTCCTGTTTCAGAGTCCGGGGCAAAGTCAGGATCACTATAGTCAGTGTAATCGGACTCATCAGGGGATGTTTCCTTATATGAAGTAGGCTTGAAAAAAAGAAAAAGAAAAAAAGTCAGAGATTCTGTTTAGTAACCTAGGTCATCATTTACTTAACTTAGTACAATGCACTGTGTTGATGCATTGAACTTTTATTATAAGAACATTATCTGTTAGCTGAGGGATATGGTGTATAAGGTTCAATTTATCCAAGTTTATTTAATGAAAAGCCACACAATTAAGAACTTCACATATACATCAAATGTACACTACTGTCATTTAGGGGTTTCACAGAAATGTTTACTATAAAAACCACAAGTTGACACTGTCTATCATTGTAGACTACTCGTTTATCTATGGTTTTAGCACAGTGCAGTAATAAAGCAATGGCGATGCATCTACAGCAGATACTGTATGCAGCTGGGGGTGTTGTGGGTAGTTGTTGACAAGTCTCTAAAATGTAAAATGTATGTTAATAGTCTATGGTCTATGGTACACAACCACTGACTGACAACCTCTCTTAGCTGTACTGTGCTACTGTTTTACTGAACGAGAGTCTGTAGCTGAACTGTAGCTCTCACTCGTTCATCAGCCCAGTGGTGCACTGTGTACTATGTTGTGTACAGGATGAACAAGAGACTGCTGCCGCTGAGCCATGGTGGTGGTGGCGCACATTTGTTTTGGTCTGAGATGCTGAATCTCGTATTTAGAAACATTAAATAAACAGAATTTAAAGGAATTTAGAGAAGAACAGGCTCCCACTAACCTATCCCTGCAATAAAGCACACACGTTGTCACTGCAGTCAAACAGTATTTCCAGCTCAAAATATCCTACTGGGGATTTAGTCCAATCAGATCACAGCTCATTTGTAAATAGCCTCTCAGAGCCAAACCAGGACTCTGCTATTTCATCCACCCCAAGGTTGGTACCACCTAACCTAACCCATTACTTATTGCATTTGAGACCTTTATGACGAGAATTGAGCATTGTTATTGGGTGAAAAAAATGTGATATATCTCCAAATTAATTGTCTACTCAACCACATTTTGGGAGTAGTTGATGACTACTGAAATGTGAATGTCTTACCGTTATTAGACTGCAGGAAGATACCTGTCTTTGTCTTGACGACGCCCTTTTTAAGTCATCCACTGAACGATTCCCAGACCTTTGACAAGCTGATGATGTTGTAGCACATGTAAGAGGAGCTCTTGTCTAAAAATTGAAAAAAGAAAAAGGAAAGATAGGAGCATTCCATTCAGTACAAATAACTTGCCAAAAATATGTTCATTTACATGCATTTTTGACCTTATATAAAACAATACAGATAATATAGAGCTTAAAAAGTATCACTGGTATGATTGAAAAGGATCTGAAATTATAATGATGTTTTGGGGATGTGATTTCTGACAAATTCCATTCCCTATTATGATGATAAGGGATAATATAATATTCTCGAAATGAACAAACAAACTATATATGGGGTGTATTTTTGAAGACCATCATGAAAATGAATGGATACATGATGGTTTAATTAATGATGCCAAATGGTAATACTGATATTATCCACAATGAATCTACTTATACTGTTGAAAAAGAAATAATGGACCATTGTTTAAATGTAGCAAGCCTTGCAGTGTTACCTGTGTTTTTGTTGCTGGCTCTCCATCTTCCAATGGGTCACTGGTCATTGTTGGTTCATCCTGGGATGAGGTATCTGATGACACTGGTGACTAAAAAGAAAACCCAACTTATTATGTGCAGTATTCAATTTCAATAAATAAAACTTGCACTCCTATCAGTGTTATAATGCCTGATGTACGCAGAGCGTGTCAATGATCATGGAGTGTTAAACCTCACCCCAGTCTGAAGTTGTAAACATACCTGCCAAGAGTGCGCCTCCAATGGGGATTGTGAATTCAGCTGATGAAAAGAAAGAAAGGCATGTCAAAAGCTAAGAAAGTGTCGATGAAAGAAAACAAGATATTTGGCTCCAGAGCAAGAACAAAACTTATAGCAACGTTAGACCAATGGTCATTTGGAAAAAAACATTAATTAATTCATCATTGCCTTACTCTTACTAATGTCTAAGTTAGCAAGATAACATTTTGTTGTGGATTGTGAGCTAGCCCCCTGCGCAGCAGGAGACAGCAGGCAGGACATTTTTCTCTGACCCTGCGCACTATTGACCTTCAGTCATTGTAGCACTCTCCGTCTCAATAGTGCATACAGATTAAATATAATGGGTGAAAAGTTTTCTCCAGTTTATGGGAATTAATCAGAAGACAAGTAAAAAAAAATATTGCGGGCGGTATCTAGCCCACAGGCCGCCAGTTGAAGAACACACCTTTATGCTTCGACTGCATTGCATTGAGTGAGAATTCAATTCTGCGAGATGATATATTACTCACATGCACATCCAGTTCTGCCAGTTGTTGAACCAGTTGTGCACGCTTTAACAGATTCATGGTGTGTTGTCTTTCTTTAGCATTTCGTTCCTCCTCTGCAATTTCGTAACGATTGAAGCATTCCTCATGGTGCTGTCTCAATTTGGTCATGCGAGACTGTAATGACTAAAGCAAAGAAAGTTGGTGAATTCAACCTTGAATTGCAACATTTCACAGCCCAAAAATTAGCAATAGTGTAATTACATAATATATATAGTATATATATATATATATATATAAAATAAAGCGATTACATTATGTGCCACTGGAGTGCTGCTGTAGATATTGATATCATCAGCCATGAGAGATGCATCAAAAGGACCAGATGACAGCTAAAAGAGAAAAAATTAAGATATATATATATATATATATATATGGCACAAGAAGATGCTACAATTTTGAATGATTCAGTTTGTGGGGATGTAGGAGGCTCCCTTCTTGTCACATTAGGGAACAATTCCAACTACTCATACCTAACCAGGGACATCCACATAAAACCTTTGGTCACCAGTATGCCAGTGTATCACTACTTTTGGGGTCTTTCTTGACACATATACACACGCTACTCAATCCTAATCGGGGACGTTCATCCATGTCAAACCTTTGGTCACCAGTATGTCAGTCTATCAATACTTTTGGGGTTGTTCCAAACACACAAACTATTCTAAGAGGTACTATATATGGACAAGAGAAGTCCTGACAGACCATGACTACTTGGACTGAAACACTGGATAACAATACCTACTCATAGACCCACTATATACTTCACTGAGAACAAATACCTTCCAATCTCTAAGAGCTTAAGTAGTATTTTATATACTGGCCCCTACCTGAAATTCGTCACTATCTTTGGCAATCTGCTCGCTGACATCCGGTGACATTTTCTGCTGGAAACACAAAAATAGGATAAAATGAAAACCAATCATGATACTGTACAGCTCAGATGTCATGACACAAGAAGATGCTACAATTTGAACCGATTCAGTGTGTGGGGATGTAGGAGGCTCCCTTCTTGTCACTTTATGGAACAATTCCAACTACTCATGTCTAACCAGGGACATCCACATAAAACCTTTGATTACCAGTACGCCAGTGTATCACTACTTTTGGGGTCTTTCTTGACACATATACACACGCTACTCAATCCTAATCGGGGACGTTCATCCATGTCAAACCTTTGGTCACCAGTATGTCAGTCTATCAATACTTTTGGGATTGTTCCAAACACACAAACTATTCTAAGAGGTACTATATATGGACAAGAGAAGTCCTGACAGACCATGACTACTTGGACTGAAACACTGGATAACAATACCTACTCATAGACCCACTATTTACTTCACTGAGAACAAATACCTTCCAATCTCTAAGAGCTTAAGTAGTATTTTATATACTGGCCCCTACCTGAAATTCGTCACTATCTTTGGCAATCTGCTCGCTGACATCCGGTGACATTTTCTGCTGGAAACA
The DNA here is from genome assembly GCF_015220745.1 of Sebastes umbrosus. Classification (NCBI taxonomy): domain Eukaryota; kingdom Metazoa; phylum Chordata; class Actinopteri; order Perciformes; family Sebastidae; genus Sebastes; species Sebastes umbrosus. Next base: position 13,916,472 of record NC_051276.1, on the reverse strand, counting down.
CAAAAATAGGATAAAATGAAAACCAATCATGATACTGTACAGCTCAGATGTCATGACACAAGAAGATGCTACAATTTGAACCGATTCAGTGTGTGGGGATGTAGGAGGCTCCCTTCTTGTCACTTTATGGAACAATTCCAACTACTCATACCTAACCAGGGACATCCACATAAAACCTTTGGTCACCAGTACGCCAGTGTATCACTACTTTTGGGGTCTTTCTTGACACATATACACACGCTACTCAATCCTAATCGGGGACGTTCATCCATGTCAAACCTTTGGTCACCAGTATGTCAGTCTATCAATACTTTTGGGGTTGTTCCAAACACACAAACTATTCTAAGAGGTATTATATATGGACAAGAGAAGTCCTGACAGACCATGACTACTTGGACTGAAACACTGGATAACAATACCTACTCATAGACCCACTATATACTTCACTGAGAACAAATACCTTCCAATCTCTAAGAGCTTAAGTAGTATTTTATATACTGGCCCCTACCTGAAATTCGTCACTATCTTTGGCAATCTGCTCGCTGACATCCGGTGACATTTTCTGCAGGAAACACAAAATTAGGATAAAATGAAAACCAATCATGATACTGTACAGCTCAGATGTCATGACACAAGAAGATGCTACAATTTGAACCGATTCAGTGTGTGGGGATGTAGGAGGCTCCCTTCTTGTCACTTTATGGAACAATTCCAACTACTCATACCTAACCAGGGACATCCACATAAAACCTTTGGTCACCAGTACGCCAGTGTATCACTACTTTTGGGGTCTTTCTTGACACATATACACACGCTACTCAATCCTAATCGGGGACGTTCATCCATGTCAAACCTTTGGTCACCAGTATGTCAGTCTATCAATACTTTTGGGGTTGTTCCAAACACACAAACTATTCTAAGAGGTACTATATATGGACAAAGAGAAGTCCTGACAGACCATGACTACTTGGACTGAAACACTGGATAACAATACCTACTCATAGACCCACTATATACTTCACTGAGAACAAATACCTTCCAATCTCTAAGAGCTTAAGTAGTATTTTATATACTGGCCCCTACCTGAAATTCGTCACTATCTTTGGCAATCTGCTCGCTGACATCCGGTGACATTTTCTGCTGGAAACACAAAAATAGGATAAAATGAAAACCAATCATGATACTGTACAGCTCAGATGTCATGACACAAGAAGATGCTACAATTTGAACCGATTCAGTGTGTGGGGATGTAGGAGGCTCCCTTCTTGTCACTTTATGGAACAATTCCAACTACTCATACCTAACCAGGGACATCCACATAAAACCTTTGGTCACCAATACGCCAGTGTATCACTACTTTTGGGGTCTTTCTTGACACATATACACACGCTACTCAATCCTAATCGGGGACGTTCATCCATGTCAAACCTTTGGTCACCAGTATGTCAGTCTATCAATACTTTTGGGATTGTTCCAAACACACAAACTATTCTAAGAGGTACTATATATGGACAAGAGAAGTCCTGACAGACCATGACTACTTGGACTGAAACACTGGATAACAATACCTACTCATAGACCCACTATATACTTCACTGAGAACAAATACCTTCCAATCTCTAAGAGCTTAAGTAGTATTTTATATACTGGCCCCTACCTGAAATTCGTCACTATCTTTGGCAATCTGCTCGCTGACATCCGGTGACATTTTCTGCTGGAAACACAAAAATAGGATAAAATGAAAACCAATCATGATACTGTACAGCTCAGATGTCATGACACAAGAACATGCTACAATTTGAACCGATTCAGTGTGTGGGGATGTAGGAGGCTCCCTTCTTGTCACTTTATGGAACAATTCCAACTACTCATACCTAACCAGGGACATCCACATAAAACCTTTGGTCACCAGTACGCCAGTGTATCACTACTTTTGGGGTCTTTCTTGACACATATATACACGCTACTCAATCCTAATCGGGGACGTTCATCCATGTCAAACCTTTGGTCACCAGTATGTCAGTCTATCAATACTTTTGGGATTGTTCTAAACACACAAACTATTCTAAGAGGTACTATATATGGACAAGAGAAGTCCTGACAGACCATGACTACTTGGACTGAAACACTGGATAACAATACCTACTCATAGACCCATTATATACTTCACTGAGAACAAATACCTTCCAATCTCTAAGAGCTTAAGTAGTATTTTATATACTGGCCCCTACCTGAAATTCGTCACTATCTTTGGCAATCTGCTCGCTGACATCCGGTGACATTTTCTGCTGGAAACACAAAAATAGGATAAAATGAAAACCAATCATGATACTGTACAGCTCAGATGTCATGGCACAAGAAGATGCTACAATTTGAACCGATTCAGTGTGTGGGGATGTAGGAGGCTCCCTTCTTGTCACTTTATGGAACAATTCCAACTACTCATACCTAACCAGGGACATCCACATAAAACCTTTGGTCACCAGTACGCCAGTGTATCACTACTTTTGGGGTCTTTCTTGACACATATACACACGCTACTCAATCCTAATCGGGGACGTTCATCCATGTCAAACCTTTGGTCACCAGTATGTCAGTCTATCAATACTTTTGGGGTTGTTCCAAACACACAAACTATTCTAAGAGGTACTATATATGGACAAAGAGAAGTCCTGACAGACCATGACTACTTGGACTGAAACACTGGATAACAATACCTACTCATAGACCCACTATATACTTCACTGAGAACAAATACCTTCCAATCTCTAAGAGCTTAAGTAGTATTTTATATACTGGCCCCTACCTGAAATTCGTCACTATCTTTGGCAATCTGCTCGCTGACATCCGGTGACATTTTCTGCTGGAAACACAAAAATAGGATAAAATGAAAACCAATCATGATACTGTACAGCTCAGATGTCATGACACAAGAAGATGCTACAATTTGAACCGATTCAGTTTGTGGGGATGTAGGAGGCTCCCTTCTTGTCACATTAGGGAACAATTCCAACTACTCATACCTAACCAGGGACATCCACATAAAACCTTTGGTCACCAGTATGCCAGTGTATCACTACTTTTGGGGTCTTTCTTGACACATATACACACGCTACTCAATCCTAATCGGGGACGTTCATCCATGTCAAACCTTTGGTCACCAGTATGTCAGTCTATCAATACTTTTGGGGTTGTTCCAAACACACAAACTATTCTAAGAGGTACTATATATGGACAAGAGAAGTCCTGACAGACCATGACTACTTGGACTGAAACACTGGATAACAATACCTACTCATAGACCCACTATATACTTCACTGAGAACAAATACCTTCCAATCTCTAAGAGCTTAAGTAGTATTTTATATACTGGCCCCTACCTGAAATTCGTCACTATCTTTGGCAATCTGCTCGCTGACATCCGGTGACATTTTCTGCTGGAAACACAAAAATAGGATAAAATGAAAACCAATCATGATACTGTACAGCTCAGATGTCATGACACAATAACATGCTACAATTTGAACCGATTCAGTGTGTGGGGATGTAGGAGGCTCCCTTCTTGTCACTTTATGGAACAATTCCAACTACTCATACCTAACCAGGGACATCCACATAAAACCTTTGGTCACCAGTACGCCAGTGTATCACTACTTTTGGGGTCTTTCTTGACACATATACACATGCCACTCAATCCTAATCGGGGACGTTCATCCATGTCAAACCTTTGGTCACCAGTATGTCAGTCTATCAATACTTTTGGGGTTGTTCCAAATACACAAACTATTCTAAGAGGTACTATATATGGACAAGAGAAGTCCTGACAGACCATGACTACTTGGACTGAAACACTGGATAACAATACCTACTCATAGACCCACTATATACTTCACTGAGAACAAATACCTTCCAATCTCTAAGAGCTTAAGTAGTATTTTATATACTGGCCCCTACCTGAAATTCGTCACTATCTTTGGCAATCTGCTCGCTGACATCCGGTGACATTTTCTGCTGGAAACACAAAAATAGGATAAAATGAAAACCAATCATGATACTGTACAGCTCAGATGTCATGACACAAGAAGATGCTACAATTTGAACCGATTCAGTGTGTGGGGATGTAGGAGGCTCCCTTCTTGTCACTTTATGGAACAATTCCAACTACTCATTCCATAACTAGGGACATCCACATAAAACCTTTGGTCACCAGTACGCCAGTGTATCACTACTTTTGGGGTCTTTCTTGACACATATACACACGCTACTCAATCCTAATCGGGGACGTTCATCCATGTCAAACCTTTGGTCACCAGTATGTCAGTCTATCAATACTTTTGGGGTTGTTCCAAACACACAAACTATTCTAAGAGGTATTATATATGGATAAGAGAAGTCCTGACAGACCATGACTACTTGGACTGAAACACTGGATAACAATACCTACTCATAGACCCACTATATACTTCACTGAGAACAAATACCTTCCAATCTCTAAGAGCTTAAGTAGTATTTTATATACTGGCCCCTACCTGAAATTCGTCACTATCTTTGGCAATCTGCTCGCTGACATCCGGTGACATTTTCTGCTGGAAACACAAAAATAGGATAAAATGAAAACCAATCATGATACTGTACAGCTCAGATGTCATGACACAATAACATGCTACAATTTGAACCGATTCAGTGTGTGGGGATGTAGGAGGCTCCCTTCTTGTCACTTTATGGAACAATTCCAACTACTCATACCTAACCAGGGACATCCACATAAAACCTTTGGTCACCAGTACGCCAGTGTATCACTACTTTTGGGGTCTTTCTTGACACATATACACATGCCACTCAATCCTAATCCGGGACGTTCATCCATGTCAAACCTTTGGTCACCAGTATGTCAGTCTATCAATACTTTTGGGGTTGTTCCAAATACACAAACTATTCTAAGAGGTACTATATATGGACAAGAGAAGTCCTGACAGACCATGACTACTTGGACTGAAACACTGGATAACAATACCTACTCATAGACCCACTATTTACTTCACTGAGAACAAATACCTTCCAATCTCTAAGAGCTTAAGTAGTATTTTATATACTGGCCCCTACCTGAAATTCGTCACTATCTTTGGCAATCTGCTTGCTGATATCAGGTGCCAATTTCTGCTGGAAACACAAAAGCAGGATAAAAGAAATATGTCAATCTTGACACAGCTCATTTGGATTCATTCAGTACCTGCTGAAAAAGATAAAATCAACTGTTATTAACATTAAACAAATTAATCTGCTACTCACATCATTTCAAGGGAAAACTAGAACATTTGTGAAATCACTGCTCTACATTCAGTTATCCATGATAAGTTAGTTTACCTGTTTGCGCCAAGGCCAGTCTGCATCCCCGTAATTGTAAGTTATTTCTTCACCTGGAGCAATATCTCTTAGGGCAAACAAGCAAAGATGTGGCATCCCACCAACATCAATAGTTTTCATCTTGCAGTTAGGCTTCTTGTGGTCGTCATTCACAAGCCTTCCCAGTGACTTGTCCTCAACAGATGCATCAAGACTTAAAGAAAAGAATAGCAATGTTAAGAATACAAGTTGCCTACTTTGTTTAGACAGTGTTAAGCACAGCAAGATATAGTTAAAAGAAAATCATGCAAAACTTGGAAAAAGAAAGATTGGAGAGAGAGAAGGGAAAGTTTCATCCAACACCCGAGGGAGCAATTTAGGTAGCTTACAGCAATATACAGGTACGTTAAAGTATTGATGTGCTGGTGATTCACATGCATGGTTTGTTAGAATTTGGGATATTTTCAAGTTAACAGGCCATTTCAAGCTCATCTCCTAAAACAATTTTAAGGAATTATAATTACACCTGCAAACAAGGACATATTTATTATTACTTACAGCCAACATTTTCCTTTCCATTTGAAATCAAACAGGAACACTGCTTCTGTGTCGTTGTAGTTTTTTGTATGAAGAAGACGATCCTGTTTGACAAGTTTACCACAGTATTCAAGCACAAAATCTCCTTTGTTGAAAACCTCCAGAGCAAGCACACCTCGACCTTAAAAAAAAAAAAAAAAACACATTACTATTTTTTATCCGCTAGAGCAGTCTACCATATTTCAAATTAGAGCCTATTTTGCAATGAAAGCATAATACCGGTATATAGAGAAACCATATCCAACACCAACATGCTTGTTTAAGTCATGTCTCCTTCTCAAGAGTTAACCTCAAGCTGGGGTGGACAACTTTGGAGAAATGAGCAAGAACCCCCCCCACCCCTGTAACATCTGAGAGGGGCAAATTTAATAAATTCCTAATCTTTTACACAAACAGATGTGCCAGCACAATCTAGTTGTTACTTAATCATTCAGCAGCCAATAAATGTATTGTCAGCATTCATCATTACGGTCACAACACACAGATGTGTAATACAAACATCAGTCAACCAAGGTTCCTCTAGGTTCACTCTGTACAAGAGATAAAGTGCTGTCTTGAGCAAACTTTAGAAATTCCTAACATTTCACACAAAATATAGCTCTGCTAGCTCAGTCTAGTTGTTACCAAATCATTCTCCGGTGAAAAGATATCTTTTCTCTCAAATAAATTAGCTACCGCAGTTTCAAAGCCATAGCTACAGTAACTACCTATGGAGTCAGATCAGTCTCAGTATTCATGAATGCACACAAAAGGATTCACAAATGTATTTCGGGATTTAAATATAAGTGACTCTTTCAAAATAAATATTTTTCAATGCACACAAAAATAGTTATTGTTGTATATAAATGTAAAAATAATCCACGTATAAAAAAATAAGGTTCACAAATATATTTCTGATGCATACACAAATATTTCTTTGTATTTCAAAGTATTTGCAATTTATCAAAAACATATTTGGATGTTGTTACATTTATTTACAAACTGTTGAACCTGCATTTACAAACTGCTTGTTGTATGTCAACTTCACTGCATTTGTGTGTGGGTTTTTTGAGACTGTACTGACATGGATCAATTCTTTTTCAACAGGGAATTATCTGTAGCCAATCAGATGGCTCTTTCACTTTCAGGGCAGAGATTCAGGGGTATTATTTAATGTGATCACGTAGCATTATATAGCTATGACGTTACATGAACCCCTAGATCAACCTCAACATGGAGTGTGGTAGCTTCTCTCCACAGGTAAGTGATAATTCTCCTGTCGTTCATCATAAAATATGTTTGAGTTATGAATGCTTGCTAGTGAAGGGGCATTTAAGACTAGCGTTAAGTAACAATTTAGCTATATCATGCTGATAGACAACCTAGCAACCAAGCATGCTGCTTTTGGATGTTCTAACGAAGGCAATGCAACTACAAAACTAAGAAACAGGGAATAATATTTCATAGCTGAAAAGTTGTTTTACAATATTGTGTATCATGTATATCTATGGATGTAACACTATGTGATCACAGTAAATGATACCCTCAAATCTATGCTTAGAGTGACTTATCTTTATGGACACAACGATAACTATTTGTGTGTGCATTGAAAGGTATTCATGTGGAGAGTCATCCCAAAATACATTAGTAAATCCTTCTGTGTATTCATTAATATTGAGACTGATCTGACTCCATAGATACCTAACAGCATCTGAGTGAGCTGAATGTGTTGTACAGTGGGAAAAATAACTGGCTTTCTTACACAACAAGTATATTCTAGTCCCAGTGTTCAGTTTGGATTATGGCTGTTTCACCTCATCTCTTCTGTAGATTAGTTTCCTCTCTGCAGTTTGCAGGGCAGACAGGACTAGACTGTCTGTGTGCATGTGACTGACTGGCAGGGGCGGTATGCCTCCTTACGGATTGTCCTGACTGGTCAAGGCTTCGGCGCCCTGAGATTTTGTGATTTCTGGGACAGCCACAGAGACTGGAGTTTTTCTCAGAGCATTTGATAGATTAATGTAAAGAGAATTTCACCAAATATTACCAAAATGTCTTTAAAAAAATTGCTCAGCTTATTGCTCTAACCCAGCTTTAAATGTCAATAGCCAAACCACACTGTCAGTCAAAGTTGTCTTGTGTAAATGAGATACACATGGGAAGCAATGTTGAATTTTGAATTTACATAGTGTGATTCAACGTTATTAATTGGCTGTGTACAACTGACACAAGCAGTATTTGCATGTGTAGATGTAAAACATACAAAAATGTAAGAACTTACCTTTGTTCGGGTTGATAAAATACTCTGTGAGACCAGCTTTGTCAGTTTTCAATTTAATGTGTTGTTCGGCATCCTCTTGAGGACGGATCCGTCTACTCCTCACAGATCTCTCCATTATTCTTCCTTTGTCAGCCATTTCATCTGTTTGAAAGAAGAATTTCATGTTCATTGGATCCACAAGAGTTTCAACTTTACAGTCACACCCAATTTATGTATTTCCAAGACTGTTAAGGGACCCCAGTATGCGGAAATATTCAAATACACCATATATAGAATACATTTGCACTGCATGCAAAAACCTGCATGGTTTCTGCCCCAAACTGCATGTGATTATCATAAAGTGGGCATGTCTATAAAGGGGAGACTCGTGGTTACCCATAGAACCCATTTACATTCACATATCTTGAGGTCAGACCCCTTTTAAAATGGCCATACAAGTTTTTCCTCGCCAAAATTTAGCATAACTTCGTAGCGTTATTTGGCGTTCTTCCTGACTAGCTAGCATGACATGGCACCAATGACTTCCTTATGTTTTCTAGTTTCATATGATACCAGTATCTCCACTATAGCTTCAAAAGTGAGCCTGCTACAACCTCTTAAAGACAGAATAGCGGCTGGAGTGTTAAGGGGTTAGCATTTATCTGCACCATTTCAACAGAAAATTGTCGGTTTCACATTTTTCAATGATTTCGCTGTCATTAGCATCATACAACTGGATGAATCACTCAGCATAAATCTGATAAATCCAGCAATTTATTTCATTTGCTCATCAAGTGTGCCTAACTAGCTAGCTAGCTAGCTTTGCAGCTGAAATATCAATTTAAAGTCACCAACTAGCCATAAAATTGTCAGTTTCACATTTGTAAATTAGTCTGCTGTCATTACACGACATCCAACTCATAAAACCCTGTTAAAATCTTCAATCAACCATTACCTACCTTAAAGGTTGCTGCCTCATGGTGTCTTCCTGCTGTCTGTGACTGCAACACTGACTGTGGAGCGCACTACCTTGACCATGTGATCACGTGACCATGTGACGTCTGTTCCCAATCATCAGGAGTGTGGGAGGGGCCTATTGCTAAACATCACCTTGCTTGTAGGAGTTGGGAGCAGGTGAGGGTAGGAGACAAGATGTTGAATTACCATTCCCAGTCTGGGTTAGACTAAAGACCTTATTCAAAATTGCTCAAAACTAATAATAATTATTATTAATAACACAGGTAACATTTCACCCCTTAGGAGTTATCAATTAGCCTGTTTATTACACATGCTTGTGTGTGCATAGTGATGGAAAAAGTGGGGTGGGAACAGTGAGTGAAATACCCCAGCTATCTCCTCAATGACACATCTTCCTCTTGCTGACTGTTAATGGACATGTTTAGCCTTCCCCCAAAGGAGACTGGCGATCAAATCCCATTATGTTACATGCACATTTGCATTGATGATGCCTTTACCTGCACCTGGTTTTCCCATAGCACATAGCCTACTGTATGTACAGGCTACCTATTCAAATTATACTGTGTACAGTTTTCAGAATACTGATGCTCATCCACATCCTTACTGCTAAACACATACCCTATAGGAATGACAACATATTTGTAGATGTTAGGACAGTAATCAAAGCAATTGGCTTAATTTTTAACACAGAAGTCAGGTGCCCAGTAGTCTCTTGCTGTTGTTCAGAAAAATGTAATGAATGCATAACGCAGAATGGATTAACTCTGCTGAGGAAAGTAAAAAATGATGGATGCATTTCATAGGGAGGTCTTCTTGGTCTGAAAAATGGTGACATCTGTCCTAGTGCATCTGGGCAAATGTGAGCACCATTAGAATCAGAATCAGCTTTATTGCCAAATAGGTAATCAGATTAAGCTACATACAAGTTTGACTTGGTGTTGTAATGGTGTGTAGCAATCAAAAATACATAGTCAAAAATATACAGCCTAAAATATGTAAAAAATTAAGAGGTCCTAAATAATGAGTCAGTGGGTGTCCTAGGGCTTGTTGATGAGGTCAGCTGCAGTCGGGAAGACTGTTATTTCTATATCTTTCTGGTCTTTCCTGCTCGCGTCAGTTTCATTTCTTTCCACCATTTCATTTGCAAAGTAGCTCTTCTGGCATTATAGTGGTTTCTGGACTATTGCTTATAGAATACTTTTGATATTAAAGTGTAGTATTTGGCTCCTCTCACCCTGAACTGACAAAGGAGAGTATATGTGGATATAGCCTACTTTATACAGCCAAAATGCTGTATGTACTATATTTACATCATATTATCCCCAAAACATGCATCATTCTGTGACATTAGACTTTTTACACACATTGATGATGCTTCTATCATCCCCTCTCTCTGTAGCCCTCCAGATGTGTAAATCCTCTGCTCATTTCTAGCACCTGAGCTAATTGGTATGTATTGCTCCTGGGTCTGACCCAGGTTGTATCTGAATTGAACCAGGAACAACCCGTGTTTACTGGCTTTGTTTGAATTGACAAAAGAAGGATTGAACCAGGGTCAGATAACCCTGATCTGATCCTGGTCATTGGTGTGAAAGAGGTATCACAGAGCCAGCTTCACAGTTTATAGTCTACTATTTAAAATCCTCTGTTCATAAGCTACTTACATGTGTTTGGGACACTACAGAAGTTTTAAATAAATTGAGCCAAGTCGATACTGTCTGGGACTTTATGATTACAATGGAAGTAGAAGCACTATTCATAGGCTGTATTCGAAACCGCATACTATACTAGTAGTACGTACTAATTTGGCCAAAATGCAGTATGTACTGTATACTGCATACTGCGCTCCTCAGTAGTATGCAGTATGCGGTTTCGAATACAGCCTTAGTTTTCAGTCACGTGACTCGCGCAGAGCCTGGAGGGCAAAACCAAGACCCCAGGAAGAGCACAAGGCTGTCAAATCTTTATTTTTTACAATCAGCAAGTGTTTACCGCTCAAGCGAGGAAAAACAAAGATATATATACAAACTGCAAGTCTTAGGCACATGTGACCCACAAACAGTACCTGCTGCAGTATTTTAATCATTTAAGTGGAAGTAGACAACTTTTCAGTTATCTAGCACGCTAGCTTATCAACTCCTCGGTCATAACAGCATCTAATAACTTTAACCACTGCTCATTTTAGAAACGTCACCGCAAGAAAACCTCTTCTTTGTTCATGTAATGTGCGTTTAGATTGGTTTCCCATAAGCCTCGCTTTCACTGTGCAATTCTGTCTGATACTGGGAAAATTTAGGCTTGTTAGCTTGCTAGCATGCTAGCTACACCAGCTAGCGCTGACAGCAAGTAACAAACATCTATGATCCATTGTCTGGTTGATAATCTAAACAAAGAAGACGTTTTCTTGCGGTAGCCTTTCTAAAATGAGCAGTGATGAAAGTTATTATATTCTGATCAAGGAGTTGATAACCAGACAGCGTTAGCTAGCATAGCTTGCTAGTCGAAAAGTTGTCTCAGCTACGTCCCCGGAGCTGTACTTTGGTGATGTTTAGCTACATAACGTCACAGTTATCTGGACTTTCAATCTGAATGGTGAAGGATGACAAGGTTAAGGACAAGAAATTAACATTGGTTACTGCGGTCAAGCTAGCTGTCACTACTCGCATCTCTGTAGTTGAAGCAGCCGCTGGAGACGGACACAGGCAGAGCAGACGTAGTAACACCGCTTGCGAAGCGATGTCTGGAAAATGATTTAAATGGTTGAATGGTTAAATGAGCTGGTTTGATGGAGATGGAGAGACAGCTAGCTCGGTCGTAGTCGTTGGCTGCATGGGTGTTCAGTTTCAGTCAGTGTTGGTGTAGTCCACTCTCGTCAGGGACGGCGGCACGTCTAATTTAATTGCACAAATCCACAATCCTCTGATCAGGGTTTTGGTTCTGAGACGGTGCTGTATAAACACAGTCCAGTCTCGTCTTCTCTTCGGTTTGTGCATCAAATTGAACAACAACTAACAGTGTTGTAAAAGCTGGGCTGTCGCTGGTGGACAGTGGAGGGCAGCTTTGTTTTGCCCTCCAGGTAGGCGTTCCCATAGGGCTGTGACGTCACGTGAAAACTATGAATACACTAATATTGATTAATCTGATGGCCTTCGAGCAGTCAGTCATTATCTGTCAGATAGAGAGCGACTGACACCTCCACAGGCTTTATAGTGGAACCTACAGAGTGGGTATTGAGTAATAATGTGCCTGTGTTTCAAGAAAGATTGTTTAGACAATGCAAAGGGACTATGATGGGAGCCAGCTTTGCCCCTGATTACGCTTGCCTCTATTTGAGACTTTGGGAGTCTGAATACGCCTTTAACCCTGCAATGAATCGCTTTAGATAGAGATACAGTTTTATTGTCATTGTTCAGGACAACAAAATGACTGAGCCCTCTTACTGCACTGCAGCACATGACAAAATAACAAAAAAGAGGTGGAAAAACAATTTAAGAATTAATGACGTGATGTATTGTAGATTTAATTTTGATATCATAAGGATTTGATGGATTTCCATAAACTTTCCAGCCAAAAGTACACAAGTATTCCATTAGTACTGTATATATATATATATATATATATATATATATATGTACAGTAAGACAATGCTCTCCACCACCATCTCCATAAGACCAAATGATATAGTATAACCTTTCATCTTCAGATCTACTTATTGATGTCTGTGGTTGTATATGATGCTATATGTCCTTTTGTTAAATTGTTTGTCACACCTCAATAACTGGAATCTGCTACACACTGTTAACCTGTTTTGTTGTGTATTTGCCTGCTACCCATTGGTGAGACTTGATTTTTTTAACTTGTTTATGGTCGCATAAATTTGATCTCTGGAAAAATCCATGTTTGACTGTTGCTGCTCATTGCTCCACCAAACTTTACACCTCAATCCCACCAGTTTCCATCCTGTTTGTAAGAGTTAACCACCTCAAAACCTTACACACATCAATGCTTAAATAATTAGAATCCTATATTATAATATATATTATTCTGAAATGAAACATTGTGCATAAGGAGTGCTTTTACTTGTGGTAAGTATATTTTGATGCTAGTAGCCTACTTGTGTACTTTTACATACAACATGTTAAATGCAGGACTTTCACTTGTAACAGAGTATTTGTACACTGTGGGATTACCATATTTACTTAAGTAAAAGATCAGAGTACTTCTTCCGCCACTGTTAACTATGGAAGGATTTACTGTACATAGCACTTATGCCTGCCAGCGGCAATGCTTGGTGGGGTTTGGTAAAGTAGGCTAGCTGACCATGGTAATGGTAGCTACATGCTACCAATAGCTTGCAATGCATATGTATGTACATTTACTTAGCTAATTAAGCTAAAATTAAGTTAGTTGCTAATATTTGCATGCCAATGTAGTGCTAGCTATAACGCTTGGTAGGGTTTGGAGATGTAGGCTAGCTGGCCATGGTAATGTTAGCTACATGCTACTAATTGCTAGCAATGCATGGGAATCCACATCACCACTGCAGTTAGCATGTAGTGCTAATATATGCATGTTATTGTAGTGCTAGCTTATCAGGCAAAACGCTGGCTACCTATGGGGTCCTAGACATACACACACACAGATATGATAATTGTCACTATTGGGGACAAGTTCCACACACTTCCACCAGATGGCGATGTAGAGTTATACACAGATTGGGTGGGGGGGGTAGTGTTTGTCACACACAGATACACAGAAAAATGATAAAAATCACTTTTAGGGACCATTGAGATTTTAAGACCTAAACACATTTTGGAGCATGCTGAATACTATTTAAATGAAAAACAACTGGGGACCATGGTTTTTGTCCCCAAAGGCAGAGGTGTCCCCGTGTTACTGGTGTGTAAACGCATGAAAGTCCCCAATTTTATCCTAAGTAAGAGCACACACACACACACACACACACACACACACACCTCAATCACACAACCACATGCGCTCTCTCCCTCCTCCTACCCTTATGCCCCCATTTCAGGCAGGACCCTCATCCTGTCCTCCCCCTCCCTCCCTCCATCTCCAGTCCCCTGGAACCGAACAGTCACGGCTGTGTGCACCGCTGATTAGCTAGAACCTGAACCCAGTGGCAACACTGGAAAGCTCACTGTTCTTTATTGTGTATCCTTCTTAGCGAAAGGGAGACTCTGACAACTTGGCTTTCCCCGTCCTATTACCTTATCTTGTACTAATGTAAGCCCCACATTAAGGCAACTTTCCCTGTTACCAAGATACCTTTTCTTTTATACAACCATCACCAAGATTCAATAGAGCGAGCAGAGATGAACAGAGCTGAATAATTTGGTTTCAAGATTCAAACAGTAGAGGAACATGTGTGGATGTGTACAGGTCTGGGTTTGCAATTGGGGGTGTTATGTGGTGACTTGAGTGTGTGGTGTGTGTGCATGAGGTTATCTGTTGCAGCTTATTCCTTAATCCCACAACATGTGTCTGAAGCCTGCAACAGATGCCTCTAAAGGACAATTCACACACAGAGGAAAACACATTGCACCGCTATCATTGCTATTAATCCCCATTCACTGCTGCAGCCGCTCATGTTGGAACATGAGAGCTATAGGAACTGAGTTTAGAGAACAAACAAATAATTATTTGGCCTCGTCGGTCAGTAAGTTTTCAAAAAGAAAACTGAGGTATGTTTTACAATGTTCGGGACAAATCCTGTCATTTTGATCTGGCTTTCCTGGGATCTTACAGAAGGCTGACTCCACAGAATCCACACAGTGAATTAACAAACACACTTGCTGATGTGTATCGACCCGCTGATCTCTGTCTGCTTCTCTGTCTGCTGCTGATACAACTTTTGGTACTTTAAGTATATTTTGATTTATATACTTTTGTACTTTTACAGAAGTAAGATTTTGAATGCAGGACTTTTACTTCAAACAGAGTAGTTTTACACTTTGGTATTGCTACTTTTACTTAAGTAAAGGTTCTGAGTAATTCTTCTACTACAACTAAGTATTCAACAACACTACAACTTTCTTGTTCTAATGTTGTGAAGTAGAAATGAAATACAAAATACAACACTGGTACCTATCAAAACAACTGTTTACCAATTTCTTAGCGTTAAAAATATAATTAAATACTGTTGAATGTGGTACAACTAGACAATGTAAGACTTTGAAACGGTTTGAATAGCATGAAGCTCTGTTATGTTGCACACATTTCTTCTATTAGTGTATCAATTTGGAGTTTTATAAGTGACTTTGCAACATTTAGAGGACAAGATGTAATGTATTTCAGCTTGTAACGAGTACAAAGTTAATTCTAAGTGATTGCAATATGAATGCTGATCTGATGTGATTCATGTCGGTACATCTTACACAGCTGCCCCAGAGAAGGCGAGGGTTTCCTGGTGGCTCATATGGCAGAAGCATTAAACCTGGCCCATGCATAAAACATTTTAAGTCTGAATTGTGCTCTTAACCTTCACGTCAGTCCCGTTCTACTATGTCCTGTGTCATCTGCTACTGTATGCTGAGTAGAAAAGCCAGCTATAAGTCTTAGAACATAACGTATTGCAGCTAGGTACTGTAGGAGTGCACGGTAGGTGCAGGGACTTTTTTCTTTTCATACAGGAAGCTGAGCGGACACGGTTCAGAGGTTTCGACTTGTAAAAACACTGCTCCCAGCGTATCACATTGAATATAAAACCAGTGAGCATGTGGTGCAAATTTGTGTGTACGCACGCACACCTGTTTGGTTATGAATGTGAACCCAGAGATGCTGGTAGCACAAGTGAGAGTGTGTGTTTGTGTGCAGGAGAATAGGGCTGGGCAATATGATGATATACTTAAAAGTTCTTAAAATGAGAAAACACTTATTTGTCAAGTATTTAATTCACACAGGAGTAAACAAAAATAGTCTTTACCATGTGGTTATTTCATATAGACTACTTATTGAATTAATAGAAAACATGCTATATCGTGATATATATCATTATCGAGATATGAAATGACCCATATCGTGCATGTAATTATCATAAAGTGGGCATGTCTGTAAAGGGGAGACTCGTGGGTACCCATAGAACTCATTTTCATTCACATATCTTGAGGTCAGAGGTCAAGGGGACCCCTTTGAAAATGGCCATGCCAGTTTTTCCTTCGCCAAAATTTAGCGCAAGTCTGGAGCGTTATTTGGCCTCCTTCTCGACAAGCTAGTATGACATGGTACCAATGGATTCCTTAGGTTTTCTAGTTTCATGAGATGTCAGTATCACTCTAGCTTTAAAACGAGCTACAACCTAAATTAGTGGCGTTTGCGTTAACGCATTATTATCTTTGACAGCCCTAATATGAACACAAAGAGCATAAATAAATAGACCATATTTTTATAATGCAACTTTTCCAATCTGTGTGTGTGTGTGTGTGTGTGCGTGCGTGCGTGCGTGCTTGCCTGTGTGTGATGCTGACCTAATATGTAGTCATCTGCTTGACGGTGTTTGGCTGGGAACCTACAGGGCCCTGTTAGGGACATCTGGTCTCTCTTGGACGCTGTTACTCTAAATGTCTTTCACATTTTGGATCTCGCTGATCTGGCAGAGATGATTTTGGCGTTTGGCATCAGGTCATTTCCGTTTTTTTTTTTTATATCACCTAATTAAATCTGCAAACAACAGCCCTCCTCCCTTCACTATCTGGCATGATGTGATCTACAATTTTTTTATAAGCCTCACATTTCCTCCATCTACTTCCTGTTACTGCGCTCCCAATTAAAACTCATCGTTAGCCCCTAAAGAAACTATACATCACGCTAGATCATCCCGTTCACAGCAGATGTCAGTGATCAACAGAGTGGCTGCATCTATCAATAAACTCATTCAATAAGCATCACAGTGTTGCACAGGACACAACACAAAGACTCCCAGAGGCCTGCTTCTCGTTGTAATTCACTTGTGGGATGGATATGTATAAATCCACCGGACATGTAAGTGAAGAAACAGGCCCCCTCGAGATTTGATTTCACGTGCATCAGATTCACTATCTCTGGGGCGAAATTTGATTTGGTATCAATCGGATTGAATTACTCTGGAATCATGACTTTGGAGGACACATTGACGAGCCCATCATGAATTTATGTCTTGTGGGAAGGTGGTGTCTGCGAAGGCAATGTGGACGCTATTTCAGCCATCGGAGTATCAATGATGTGACGAAAAACAATACATGTGCAGCAGCAGATGGAGGGCTTTTAGAAAGAGAGGAAGACGGGGAGGGAAAGAGAATAACTAGTGGCTTCTGAGTTTGATTATACACATTATACCCCCGTCCTTTGCCAGAGACACATCTGAACAAATCAAAGAAAGCCGTTTATCATTCCAGACCTGAATGCATGCGTGTGGAGAACCATAGGACGAGTCAGTCAAAGACTACGAGGGAGACAGACCACAAGACAAGAAGCAACTACCACAAAGAGGTGCAGATAATACCTTGAACTCCTTGAACAGTTAAACATTTCTTTTTCCACTTAATCACATTCTTTCCTGGCCGTCTGACTCTGTCCTGTGAGTCACTAACTTCTTTGTCCGTTTACCTCATCTACACCTTCACACTGGATGCCTGAATTAAAGCGCTTGGTCAAAATAAAAGCCCCTGTGTGCGTGTAGGTGGTCAGATGTTTTCCACGTTGAAATATGCAGCGCAACACAAAACTGCTCATGTGTTTTACACAGCCCATCTTTTAAAAACAGTAAGTCAGGGTTTTCCATCACTCAGTCTGACCTTTAACCCCTCAGACATTCTTCAAAAATTAATAACTGGCAAAGTCACAACTTGAAGTAATTTGAAAAAGAAACCTGAAAACTGATACTTGATGCCGCTGTCTATCAAGAATGACTCAGCCTGAGTTACCCAGTCTTTCCATATCGCCAGAGTGTGACTATATAAATCTGTCAAGTGTGACTAAACACTTTCATTGGTCGCACTGGTGCGCCTAGCCTTTAAATAGCAGGTCTGTCTGTGTGTGTGGGTTATGTGTGAAACCGCGCCCTGTACTCCTCATTCAGCAACATCACAACCATAAAACATACAAGTAATTCAAAATGAAGAGAGCTATCAATCGTCTTTTCGTAAAGAAAAATGCTGCGGTACCTGTCACACCTGTCCCCAGCACTCAACGGCCCGGCCCAGACCCGACATCATTGGCAGAGGAAACCTCTCCATCATCTGTCTCCCCGGTCCCCAGTAAGATGCCTAATCCTGATCAGAGGCGCCAGATTTATTTCACAAGTCACATTTAATAACACGAGACAACTTTACCTCTTATTTCTGCTCCAATGATCGCCAAACAGCTGATCTGCTCTCACTCGGTCGCTTGACCACTCGCTCGCTACGCACATTACATTACGCTACTCTTATACTAACGTAATATGTAAACATGTGGATTGCACTCTCGTTCGCAATGCAGGGCCGGGTCGTAAAGTGAGGAAGCCAATGGCCCCTTGGATTTCCTACTTCCAGCACCCTTCTAACCTATCATCTTCAGCAGAGATGGCCTCATCCGACTCACAAATCCTTTATCTGCAACCTTTATTCCCGTATACATAATGTGTGTGGGAACTGACAAAAGAAGTAATGCTTAAAATGTATTATTGCGGCGCCAAAAGGCACAGTGAAACATTTTGGGTGCACCTTAATTATGTGGGCTTTATTTTCTATGTCTCTGTTTTATGTCTGTCATTTACGGGCCAAAAAAAAGAAAGATGTGCTGGTGCAGCTAAATGAAAAAGGCGCATCAGTGCAACCAATGTAAAACGTTAGTCTGGAGCCCTAAATTACCTCAAATATAGATATTTCTGTATGTAGTCACCCTGATAAAAGTTTTGAGTCATGAGGGGATGTCTAGACCAAGAGGTGAAGGCACCTCCTGAAACTTAAGAATGACACTTGCTCGTAGGCAAATATTTCTCCCCTCATTGATGGAATGGCACCTCAAAGGAGGCACCGTGGAAATTGGGGGTCTCGGGTTTGGAGGGCAGGAGGGATGAAATTGTCCCAAAGTGGATCCAGATGGATATCTCCTCTCTTTTTCTTCAGTCCCCCACTCATCACTCCATCATTTCTCTTTTTTTTTTCTCTCTCTCCTTTGAGTGAACTACAGACCCGGTGATTACTTTAGTTAGGAATGAGCCAAACCAAACACAAGGAGACAGAGTTGTGGTCTACCAAATACAGAACAGCCTCTCAGTTCAAAGCAGAACTGTACGCGAGTTAAAGCCTCCTCAGGGCTCAACCTGTTAATGTTTCGGGGATGTTCTTATCAACAATACACCATCTTTTTTTTATTTAGTTTTAAAATGTAAATTGTTATAAAACAGTATAACAGTAATGTTTTACCACCAAAAGGTATTGAGAGATTAGAGAAAATGGCTTTGCTCGTGCCAAAAAAACAGAGGAAAGAACCTAAAGAGGAGTGGCTGAGCTGTGCGACCTGCGTGAATTAGAGAGCAGTGAGAAAAAAATAGCCAAATCATGAGATCAGAAGCTGGCTGGTCGTATGTTTTAACATCCGCCCTGTGGGACACAAGCCTAAACTGATTCTGTGGGCTATTAGCCGGGCCAATAAATCATCATTTAAACTTGTTTTATACCATCAACCTCCGCTGCTCTCAGTACAGTATTATTACGGCCAGCAGCCTCACTTTAGCCACAGAGTTCGTCACAGTAATCTGTTGATTACTATGATCTCCTGTTGGGTCCTGGAGCTGTCCTCCATAAACAGAGGGCTGGAACGTTTCAAGTATTGTTTCTAAAGGTGCTGATGCCAAATCTTTTGTCACGTCATTCAAAAGGAAAGAAAAAGGGGAACACCGGGGGAGGAGTGGCTGAACTGTGTGCCCTGTGTGAATTATAGAGGACAGAATAACTCCATCATGACATCAGGAGAGGTTGTGTGTTTAAACGTCCACCCTGAGGGGGGGAACAGAGGAGTAATGGAGATGAAGATTAGGATAATGAGACATGATCTGGTTCGGAAAAGATAAGACTGATAAGCGCGGACGTGAATATAAACGCATCCCTTATATACCTGCATACTAAACGCTGAGACCTCAACTTTATTAAGCCTGTAGCTACACACAAAAAACACGCACACAACTATAGCTACCGTGAGCTCTCTCTGCGTTTTGGCCATATCAGCGTCTTCCTCATCACTCATTTGCTACATCAACCCAGTAGGAAAATTTCCTGTCAGATCCTATCTAGTCTCTGCAGCTCACATCCTGCTCTAACAAGTCTCTTTTTATCCAGAGGACTATTTAAACAAATGTACCACACGCTGGTCCCTCCAATTAAGAACACATAGTACTCTCTGTGACGGCTGACTAACATCAATATCAGAGGTACAGTTAATGTTTTAACTGAAAGATAATCAGATTCATCATGTCAAGTGCTTACCAATAAATACAGAACAAAACCTCATGGCTTCAGTATTGGCCACTCTATATTTATATATTTATTAATAGTGACAGTAGACTGACAAACTAGTACTGCAGTGGGAAAATAATCATGTGCAGTAGATTTACTGCATGCTTAAAATTGTGACGGGACAAAAACGATACAGCAAGTCTGCATGGAGCCTGTGTAGACAGATAGATTAACATGAGAACGTATCTCTTGCGTCAGATGTGCGAAGGAAAAACCTGTTTGATAACTTGATACGCGTCTGATACGCTCGCGGTCTCTGCACAGGGTGACAGTAAGTAAGGAACTGTTACAGGAAAAAGTATGTGTCTGTAAACTAATAGCTGTTTTTCTATTAATCAATGGAGAATTATTCTACTTTTTTTTCTTTTAACTAAGTAAATTCCTGATCTAATGACATATAGTATTATCAGAGTATTGTGTGTGATGAAGGGATGCATTAATACCGATACTGGATTGGATATCGGGCCAATATTGACTCAAATAGCCTGATCGGATATCGGTGACAATGGGGCAGATCTATTCGATTCAATTCTATGTTTATATACTATATACATTATATACTGGAATTTCAATTCCTGTTTTTGACCAATTTGTTGCCGTATTAAAAACGGTTTAAACTTTAACTTGAATTTCTGTTAATTTTGAAGATTTTTTACCACGTTGCTGGTGTTCAATTTATTATTTCAATAAAAAATAACAATTCAGTAAATTCATATACATGTATTTATTTGTTAAGAAAGCGATGTTTAAGTCAAGCCTGCTGTTGTCCTACACATTAAAGAATGATCTCAGTCACTTCCACACAGTGAGACATACAGCTTATTAATTAAACACTGGTATCGGATCAGTACTCGGTATCGGCCGATGCCCAAGTATCGGTATCGGGACTGAAAAAAGTCAGAATGGTGCATCCCTGGTGTGATGTGCAGTGAAAAATTGTGTTTCCTGCTTTGTGTGCGTCTACATGTGTCGGTGCATACTTGTTTGAACGTGTCAAAGGCAGCACAGGCAATAGATCACAGTTTCCATCTAAAAAGCAAAGGGTCAAATGTTTAACTCGTCCCAGCTTCAGAGGACAACAGAGGAGGACCGGGTGGGATCCATGTGTGAGATGAGACAAAGATCTCACACACACACATTCATACATGCACACTTTAATCTGCTTACTGTTTCAAAATATAGATTCTCACTGCACGATGCGTACACTAGTAGTACTAATTTCACATTAAAATGCGAGGACAAACTTTTAGAGCACAACACAACATGTATTCAGAGACACTGAAGATGGTTATCAACTTAGGGAAATAAGAATTCACCTGACCACATCTACCCTGGATAAATCTGAACAAATCCAACAGGACTTCTGCTATTTGACATGTGAGAGCCAGAAAACCAATCTGCCAGACAACAGACAGTGCTGTCTTCCCCGTACTGACGGTGACCTCAAGTGCTGATTAAAAAGTTATTTGTTTCCCAACCTGGGCTACATGCTCCCATGATTAACATTAAGTGTCCAAAAATGTTATTACTCGCTTTACAATAAAGTGCTAAAAAAGCCACAACACCTGACCACAACCGTAACGGCAGCAAAGCACTGCAGAGGAGACAACAAAAGAGAGAACTGTTAACAGAAGTTCAGCTGCTTTACACAGAATACCTCTTGTAGCAAATGCACGTTTTATTGTGAAATAGCAGCAGGAAGTCTTAAGGGAAAGTAATTAGCATAGATTAGTTAGTAGGAAAGTGATCTTAATCTACATTTGGACATGTTTAACCACTTTGTTTGTAGCTGAATCATTTGTTACAAAAGGGTAAGTGTTAGGTGAAGAGCTGCAGGAGATTACCTCAAACTTGCAACACACATATTGAAGGTAAGCAATGCCTTTTCCTGTGCTTGAGATGACAGAGATTTGAAGCATGCTGATAAATGCAATGCACTTTTATTTCACACAATACTACATCCAAAGCTCATTTTTATTTATTCAACTCTGT
This sequence comes from Sebastes umbrosus, assembly GCF_015220745.1. Taxonomy (NCBI): domain Eukaryota; kingdom Metazoa; phylum Chordata; class Actinopteri; order Perciformes; family Sebastidae; genus Sebastes; species Sebastes umbrosus. Next base: position 13,893,828 of record NC_051276.1, on the reverse strand, counting down.
AAGCTTTTAAGAATTGTCAAGGCCTGTGGAAACCTTTCTGAAACATAAAGATAAATGCTGGAACGTTTCTATAAATCACATTGACACTGTAATTAAGAAAGATAAATAGGTATTTGAGAAGAAGGCCTCAGGCTCGTGGCTGTTATTTCTTCTTGATTGTTATCAACTCCATCTCTAAGTTGAGGAAATTGCATATTAGAGAGGCACAACACTGGCAAACTGTCCTCAGGTTCACATGAACAATAGCTTTTTTACTCTCTTTATAATCTTTGCCCCTGATGTCTCTCTTATTGTTGTTCAATACATTTCTTTAGATGTGTTTACGGCCGGCGGTGACTGTAATCGGATTCAAAGCGCTTAAGGCATTTCCAAAGGAAGGCTCCCCCTTATAAGTGGAGAAGCATGAGAGGCACGCAGCCATCACAGCATCAGATGGGAAACATTAAGAACATGACACATTTTGGAAACTCTTCTGATCTTTTAACATTTTTGGTCTGAAAAACTTGAGGAAGCCCATTTCATGAGCTGCCACCACTCCTCGCCTTGTTGTTGTATCCAATTTAACTTCCTTTGTGAACATTCTGACAGCTACATATTTAAAAAACTACATTCAACAAGATTGAGTTGTCCATATAGTCTACAGATTTTGTAGATATGATAAAAAAAAATTATTTTCTCACTTTGACCTCACTCTTAATAAATCAATCAGGTTGCATCCAAAGGTCCATACTAACGTGCTATTTAGTACACTAAAACAATATGTGAGATTTTTTAATATCTCCGAAACCTTAGTGCTGGAGCTGTTGCCCCCGCGACCCGATCCCGGATAAGCGGTTGAAGAAGGATGGACCTTAGTATGAAACCAATAGTACATGAATTGCATACTATTTCCAGTGCCACTACGGCGGCATAAATATCCCACAATGCAATGCGGTAGTGATGACAACGTTCATAACAGACATTGACGGACAGCTCGGTAATGTCGATAATGCTTCAGTTTAAATGTACGTATAAGATTTCACTTTGCTAAGTGTAATATATTTTTCAATTAAAGTTCAGTCACAGGAGGTTGGTATACGGGTTACCATGGTTACATGTCTCCAACCGGCAAGGAGGTTCCCAGGAAGTGATGGCGTAAATTACTGCTCAGTGCATCCGAAAAGATACATCCATCCATCCATCCATTATCTATAACCGCTTATCCTATTCAACATGTCTTTGGACTGTGGGAGGAAGCCAGAGAACCCGGACTGTTTATCCACACAAAAGTATGTTGAACGATAGTACACATATTGAGTAAGTAGTGGATAGTATATGATTTCAGACGCAGACATTTGATATAACCCGAATATTGCTCCATAGGGCCATTGTATACATGTACCCATTGACTATATTCTATGTCTGTCTTCTCCTCTTTGCGTTCCGCTCATCAGGCAGTTTGTTTTTGGCAAATTTAATTTGCTATTCCCGGCATGTAGATTAAGCACCAGCAGAGTGATCTGAATTTCCAGCAGTCAGAATCGTCTCACATCACGGGGTGTCTGAAACTCTTAAGTGTCTCAACTACTCTCTCTCTCTCTCACACACACACACACATTATGCGCGCACACACACACACACACAGCGAGAACAGAAAATGAGGGAAACGCTCTGTTTACAGCTGCTATGTGAAACTCAATTACACAGCCAATTGAGAATGTGGCTGTTTCTCAGATTTGCGAGATGTGTTCCTGACCTAAATAAGATCGCTGTTCCTTGTGAAGCCTCGACAACTGCATACACTTACTAGATTGACAAACAAGGAGAACAACACACACACATCTGGATGTCTGCTTCTCTCATTGATATCTGCTGAGTGTTTTCCTGCGTGGCTCCCCGGTGTTGCTGCCCCCGGACCCCCGCAGATGAGGTGAGGTAAGATTTGGAGTCACAGTATTATGCCATCTGGTTATACATTCACACACGCTCGCTCGTGTGCACCCATACACACACGTACAGATATACTCTTGTCATAACCCACACTGACAAACACCTGGACCTGGTTACTGGACTCGGAGGGAGAGTTGAATACTATGTGCATGCCTGTGTGTGTGTGTGTGTGTGTATAAGTGGGGTGTATGGGGAATACTGGGTTGTAGGTTATTCAGTGCTGGAGGCTGTGTTGAGGTTTATTTTATTTTTTTCTGCCTTCGGAGCCCTTGAAGAAGGAGGCTCCCCTTCACCAAGTCTCATGAATTAAAGGCAGGTCATTGCTACTACAATATGTAGAGCCATTCTCCCAAATACAAATCCCGACAGAGAGCTTTTCTACTATTTTTTTCTGACAGTAACTGAGTAACATGATTGTAGGACTGTTGTGGATATAGTAGTGGTGCAACGGTTCAAAAAGCGCACGGTTCGGTTTGTATTGCGGTTTTTGGGTCACGGTTTCGGTTTGTTTTGCATATTAAGGAGAAGAAAAACGTGGCCAATTATGGGTTTGAACTCCAAAATATATAAATTGATAGATAGATAGATAGATAGATAGATAGATAGATATGGATGATATTTCTATATTATATGAAGCCAAAATGCTGATTTTATACATGAAATAAGGCAGGCTACTTAATGGTCAAGTAGGCCTATGTTCAGATAATTGCCTCTTCTATGTCTCTAGCACCTCAACAAATATTTAGCAGGCCTGTATATAACAGTGGTGCAACAGTTTACTGGCCCACGGTTTGGTTTGTACGTCATTGAACGGTGTGGTTTTGCATCCCTACAATAAAGTCAGTGTTAATATTTTTACAGAATTCATTAAAAAGCATTCGGCGAGAGTTTTAAAAGGACATAATCCAGGAACTGCTGCATCTAAATTGACTGAAATTTGTAGGAATTAAAGTTGTGTAAATGACCACAGTTGGGTCTGTAATATGCCTTCACTCACACACCGTGCGCATTCTCGCTGTCTCGCTCCACCTCTATACGTGCATGCGTGCGCACTACACACTGCAGAAGAGTATCTAGTGAATGTACAGTGGATGTTTGTGCAGAAATAAATGCTGCAGCTCCTCCAGACCAACAAAGGTTTTCCGTGTCTTGTGAAGTGACGGGGCTCCGCAGCGAGAAACGTTATCGTCTCTGACTGGGTGCCGGTGTTTCCCTGCGGGCGCGCTCGGAGACGATGACGTTTCTCGCTGCGGAGCCAACACTAGCATCAGCAGTGATTCATGGAGAGACCACCGTCTGGTCAGCTAACATTACTGCCAAGCAGGTGAAATATAGAGTGATATTGTGGTTTTAGCTGACGTGTGTCACCTCACTGTGTTGAGCGATGCTCGTTCATGTCTATTTAGAGCGAGCAAGAGCGAGCAAGCGCGACTTCCATTGACTTAACGGCCACAGGTGTCGCTGTTAACAAGCCTTTCTGAAAGTTACAAATAGTCCCTTTAAAATTGTGTTTTTACAAAAAGAATCACACAAAAAAAAGCATTACTTTAAATCTTATGTTTGCCACAGATGTGCTCAAAGTCATTCAGCATGAAAAAAGCATAACAACCAACTAATCAACTAAAGAAATCTTAGTCAACTAAGACCAAAACAACTGATAAATCGACTAATCGAGGGTGGCAGCCCTACCAGTTGGACATCTTGACCCACATAAATTAAACACTACATTAAAACAAATCACTGTTATATTAACAGTAGTAATAGCTCACTTTTGGGACCATTATTCCAAATGCATACAATAAAAAATGTGAATATACAGCAGCAGTGTCCTGGGCTAATGACACATGATGTGATCCTAACATATTGAATGTATTTCAGACAGAGTGATGCTCTGCTGCTGTCAGAGATAGGCCTACAGGTAGGAGCTAACTACTTTGTAAACAAACAATAACCGGTCATTCAAACATGAGAAGAATGTAAACAGCACTGATTTAAAGCAATGAGCAAACCAGTCAAACTCCTACTGTATCACTTCAACATCTCTTAGGTTACACTCAAGTGCTACAACATCTACGCAGTGACCTCATTTTACAATAAATAGGCTCAATAAGTGAACCGCAGCAGCAGCCTGTCAACACCTAACCAACAAACAGAGCGACGCCTGTCAGTCACTTTACAAGGTGACTGCAGACAGTCGCGATTAAAAAACACACACTGGAAACGTAATACCACGCAAAATACTGTTTGTTAGACTCACCCGCCTTCACTACAAGTTTAACATTAGCTCACTCACTTCAGGCTGCTTTCTTTGTTGTCTTATTTTGATGGAGAGGAGAAGTTGTAGCTCTCGGTAGATACAGTAGCTACTCCGGTACAGATGCGAGTCGCTCTGCTGCCCCCACGCAGGAGTTGTAGCTTTTTCTCCTCCTCTCCTCCGTCTCTCCTTACTCTCTCTCACACACACACACGCGCACACACCGGAGGTCACACATTGGTCTCACACACGGAAACCTCTCTGCTCCTCACTCAGCTGTATGTATGAGAGGTGATTAATGCCACACTGCGGTGCATTAGCTAAGAGAAAAGTGATTGAGTGAAGAAGTCATGCTCTGAATGGCTTCCAAACACTCTCTTCTACTAATAATTAATAAACAACTAAAAAAAGCCTAACTTAAAGGGACTGTTTGTAACTTTTTAAGCGTATAAATGTAGCGGGTCGGCACAAATGCGCGTTCGCATATGCGCGCTCGCGTGTGGCCGGAGCCTCGTCTCCGCTGCCTGCTCTCCTTCGCTCAGACGGCGCGCGCGTCCTCGCTGTCTCGCTCCACCTCTAGACGTGAACGCGCTCACTCCACACTGCAGAAGAGTTAGTTTAGCTCTGAGAATATTTGGTGAATGTAGAGTGGACGTTTGTGCAGAAATAAATGCTGCAGCTCCTCCAGACCAACAGAGGTTTTCCGTGTCTTGTGAAGTGACGGGGCTCCTCAACGAGTTACGTTGTCGTCTCGTTACCGACCGGGTGCCGGTGTCTTTGGCTGCCGGCTGCGGTCGGGAGGCGATAACGTAACTCGTTGAGGAGCCCCGCTGCTGAAGCCTGCGCTGAGCAGGAAAAGCCAACACTAGGATCAGCATTGATTCATGAAGAGACCTTCGTCTGGTCTGCTAACTAGAAATATAGAGTGATATTGTGGGTTTTAGCTGACGTCTGTCACCTCACTGTTTTGAGCGGTGCTCGTTCATGTCTATGTAGAGCGAGGAAGCGCGAGCTCGACGCTGACTTTCGTTGATTTCAAGGCCACAGGTGTCGCTGTTAAGCAATATTTCTGAATCTTACAAATAGTCCCTTTAAAGGGACTGTTTTTATGAATCAGAAATGCATGTTAAAAGCAACACCTGTGGCCGTTAAGTCAAAGGAAGTCAGCGTCCTGTTGCTCGCCCTCGCCCGTGCACGCGCTACCTGAATGCGAGCGTGCATCTGTCAAAACAGTGAGGTGACACACATCAGTTAAAACCACAATATCACTCTATATTTCACCTTCTTGGCAGTAATGTTAGCTGACCAGACGGAGGTCTCTCCATGAATCACTGCTGATCCTAGTGTTGGCTTTTTTTTTGTTGAGGAAACAGGGGAGACACCGGCACCCGGTCTGAGACGATAACGTAACTCGTTGCGGAGCCTCATCACTTCACAAGACACGGAAAACCTCTGTTGGTCTAGAGGAGCTGCAGCATTTATTTCTGTACAAACGTCCACTGTGCATTCACTAGATATTCGCAGAGCTACGAAGTCTTCTGCAGTGTGTAGTGTGCACGCATGCACGTGAGGTGGAGCGAGCTGTGAGTGAAGGCAAGCAGACAGGCAGAGGAGCAGAAAAGCAGAGTACAGCAGAGACTCCGGCCCTGGAGACCTGGAGCTACGGTCTCCACCGCGTCCTCCGACCGCAGCCAACACTGTTTTGCAAGACGGGCTTCACTAGATAGAACTTTGAGGTTTTGGTGCTTCCGTGTAGTTTGTATTGGAGTCTGAGTCTGAACAGCGTAGCCACACGCATGGGACACCGCCCCGGATTGATTTATACGTGTAAGAAGTTACAAACAGTCCCTACATAACATCATGTGATATTTTTGCTAAAAAGCCCATCAAGGTGTCAAGAAGTAAAACAGCAGCAAATGCTCACAACTGAGAAACACCACTTTTGCCATTTTTGGTTGAGTGAAAGTTAATAAGATAATGCTGCATACTGAACCGGGCTAGCCATTGACATAACTTTGTTCTGGAGTCCACTTTTGTCCAACATTAGCTATTGAAATCGAATCAAGCTAAAACCGTTAAACACAGACTTCATTCAAACTTCGACAGATAGGCCTAAAGCTTCATATGTAGCCTTTATGAGCAGAACATTGTAAAATAGTGTGTTATGTTACAAACTCGGCTCAAGCTTGTAACAAAAGGGGCTCCACACAGACACACAAACAAAAGGTCCAAAAGCCAAATTAATTTATTCAATTAATAGGAATAGGATTCATTTCTTCCTCAGCTCACTGGAAGAACAAGTCAGGTTTAAACTAAATGACAGCGAGGCGAGGCCAACCCAAGAGGACTCGCTGGACAATTTCCTTGATCAGCTCCAAGAACAGAAGGTGGACAACATTTGGAGCCATGAGAAAGATGTGATGCAGAGGGAGAAATGTAGCCCAAAGGCCCAAATGGATGAGGCTCAGGCTAAACATGTCCACTCTTTTCCCAGGAATACAGAAAATCTGATCCCAGCTGAGGTCAGCAGGATGATGCAGGAAGATCTGAATGGAAAAAAAGGCAGAAGATCTGCTGGAGACTGAGTGCCTCCCCTTTCAGCAGGAGAAAACCACCATCCAGGTGGAGATGGAGAAATCCAGAGCCTCCTGTCTGGCTCATCTGGACGAGACGAACAGAAGGACAAGAATAGTAAGCTCATGGCTGCTCTGAAGGAGGCCGAGAGCTGAAGATTGGACATCTCGAGTGACAGGAGGTCAAGTCTTCCCTCACGGCACAGCTGGAAAAATCCTAGAACACCTTTGTTGCCCAGCTGGAGAAGCAGGACAAAGACAACAACAACCTCATGGCTGCTCTAAAAAAAAAAAGAGGTCGAAGATCAGCTATGACAGCAGGAGAAAACCTCCCTGCTGGAGGAGACGGAGAAAATGAGAGCCCCAGTTGGAGAGTAATTGCATCAAGAGGCAGGAGGAAAGATTATCTCTCCTTCAGGCCACAGAACACCTCTAGCCGACCCTGCAGGAAAAGGAGCAGGAGTGGGAGAAGACAGAGCGCTACATGAGGTCCCAGCTGGAAGATCTCGAGAGCCAGATCACCAAAAAGAAGAAGTGGTACAAAAAGCTCTTTTAACGCCCAGCTCCAGAATCCCACACATGTTGGTTTGCAGGTTCACTACAAGTTAGTAAACCAGCAGCTTTCAAACAGCGGCAAAGAAGTGCATTAGAACATCTGAAAACACAATGATCAGAAAAATATGAATTACAATAGTATATAATAGTCAAAATAATGACTTGACCCCTCGGGCACTGCACGTCAAAGAGTGGAAAAGAGGATACGCCTGCAGAGAATAAAAGGGGAGAGACATAAAGCCAAATAGAACAGATGGAGGGAAAGAAAAGAGAGAGGAACAGAAACCTTGTTGAGGGATTTTGCTTCTTCCTTCACACGCTGTATCCATCTCTATAAACAAGGTTGAACTGCATGATACACTGGTTATTGTATTGTTGTCAATGAAAGGACCAGTGTGTAACAATTAGGGGGATCTATTGGTAGAAATGGAATATAAGATTAATAAGTATGTTTTCATCAGTCAGTCAATCACCTGAAACTAAAAATCGTTGTGTTTTCGTTACCTTAGAATGAGTCCCTCATATTTACATATGAAGCAGTTCCTCTTCACAGAGTCCACCATGATGCTTCGCCATGTTTCTACATTTCTAGACCAGAACAGAAAAAACAAACACTGGCTCTAGAGGACCATTCACGTTTTTTAACGTCGGCCACTGTAGTTCTCCTACATGCTTGACGCACGGGAGAAGTTTCTGTTGGTTGCAAACTGCAACCTCACCGCTAGATGATGCCAAATCCTACACACTGTACCTTTAAGGGTAATCAATATATCTTGTGATTTTAATACAAGTAGTTTTGTTTTTATAACAAATTTCAGTTCGACATCCAGAGTCAAATTAGGAAAATAATTCGGGATGGATGGAATAAAATGAAAAAAAGATGTTCCATCCATATATGACATTTATTAATCTGTGTTATATGTACTGTACACCAGTCTACCACAACACTATATTTTGCTTTATTCTATTTTAATGCCATATTTTAACTTCTGCACTGATTCTCATTTTTACTTGCATGTTTTTCTTTTATATATTTTGTAGTAGCATTGTTGGAGGGAGCCTGAGAACAAGAATGTAATTACCAACGACTGCTCCACTGTAATTGTTCTGCATAAAGAAAATATATGAAGCCCATTCTGTGATTTACTTCTTTTTTTTTTTTGGAGGCCTAGCTTAGTCGGTAGGCCTCTGCACAACTGCAGGAAAATTGCATTATCAGAGTGGGATACTATTGTCTTTGTCATTATACAGCTCAAACCCAAACAGTTGAAGCTAAAGTTTCAAGAGATCTAGCAACCTTTTCTGCTCTAGTTTCACAATTGGACAAATCCCCATCAATGTGTAGGGGGTGATGTTGGTCTATGTGAACATTTGGTTTGTTAATTTGTCTTGTGGAAGCGTAATACAAATATTTAAATAATAAACACATCCACAGATTCTCTGCTGTCACAGTATCCAGTTCACCGCTCTGTTTCTTTTTTATATCTGCCTCCTTTGACCTTTCTCAGCCCAGCTCAACATGCGTTGAAATCTGCATTTCACACTGCTTATGTCTCCTCTGTACTGCCATGTGTGGTTTCTCAAGCAATAATACAGGAAGTTTAGTGTGGTAAGATAGTATTACATGGGCTTAGAAAAAAAGCAAACATGAAGAAACACAGGATATTTCTCTTGGGGGTTTAAGAGCGCATCATTTATTCAACAACTCAGATCCATTTTAATAGTACCAACTGCAGTTCTGTAGGTGGAAATTAACCATGTTTGATTACCGCTGTAAACTGTTACTGTACACATACAGTAAAAACCCAGCTTTCTTTAATGATAATTACATGAAATGAATCAGAGTGCTACCATTTGTTCTGTTCTCAGTGTTTTAAAAATAGACCATATATACCCCTCTGCCATAATGAAAAGTAAATATCTCCAAGTCAACATGCTGGGACGGTTAGTGGACAGTCATGTGAGACACTAAAAACAGAGAAGAAACTACCCCTCATCCATTCCCTGCAAAAGCAAAAACCCAGTTACCCAAACAGTTAAATACATATTGTCAGATAAGACATTTCTCACCTCTATAAACAAAATGAAATATACAGTTTACTACACAAAGATTATTAGAGTTTCACAGAAAGAGCTACTCACTTTTATGAAGCATATGGAGGACCGAATCAACCAGAAATTAATGCAATTATTATAAAATACAAAATAAATATATATAATAAGATGAGGTAAAATAAGTAAAAATATGAATATGATTCATTAAACTATATGGCACTCAGTATAGAAAACACATTTGTGCCAACACTATGCAATTGTCAAGATATGTCAGTCTATCATAGTAAGGAAAAATCATACTTTGTCATACATTTATCTATTTTGTATGTATATTTAGGGCCAATTATGTCCTCCATAAAATCAAGACCATTTTCTCAAGTGCCTCACTGTTGTATATGACTAAGTTTGTTTGACTTGTTTTGAAACCGGTAACATTTTAGCCAAGTTTCACATGACAAACAAATTTTAAAAAAAAATCATAAAATACATAAAATTCATTTGAAAAATAAGAAAAAGTTCAAATAATTCTATGCACTGATCAAAAGCAAGAAGGGGTTTCATCATCATTCCAGACATTCAGCTCACCTGTATTAAAACAACTAGTACAAGCACAGTCTGGACATTTTTAACGCAGATTCTGATAAAATAAAGTTTGACACAGGAAATTGGATATTCTCTTGAAACGTAATAGCTGTGGATCAGATTGTTTAATTTGATTACAGCTTCACAAACATTACCACTAACAAAAATAAACACCTGCTTAGAAAATAATTGCCAATATCCTCCTCTCTCTGAACTCCTATAGTATAAGTATGAATATACACGTATATTTCTGGTACTGTCTAATTTCAAGCGTTGTGTGATTTAACAGGTTACCGGAGCCTCTTTGTTCACTGACTGACTTACGATGGTAGATGTGAGGATTTCACCCCTAATGTGCTTCTGAGAAAATCAAGATTAAACTCTAGATTAAGAAATAAAGACTAGGATCACAAAATCCTACTTGTCCGACTTTGGTGATTGCTAGTGGTATTCCACACATACGCTGTACCATTTGGCAGTAAAACTGTTCTAATTCTGGGTGCATGAGCATCCATGAAAATCAGTATTTTGGGTGAAAATTGGTAGAAACAGTTATTAAGCAGTACTGTAGATTATGTTTTACAATGAGTCTGGATCCCTGGACAAGAATAAATTCACTTTTGCATACATGGCAGTGTTTCCTTATTCTGACCGCTATACTTATACGAGTAGTGCTTGAGTTTTATTGTTGCAAGAACTGTTAAGAGGCCTTCCCACTGCATCAACCGAGGGAGAATGTACGGCTGTGAAGAAAGTCAGAGATTCATATCTTCAGTGTGTGAGCGTGTTTCTTGCAAAGAGGTTTGTCTTTCTTGGAGAAGAATTTCTGGCCTTCCAGGGTGGTGCAGCACACCTGAAGGAAAAGAGACACATAGACACAGGTAGAAAGGTTACAGACGTAAAGTTGTCCAGAAAATGTTTCAACTCTTCATGGATATATCTCACTATCTCCTTAGAAATAATGCATTTATCACATCACTGTGAGAGATTCTGAATCTGAACCTTTATTGATGACAATAAAGATCCACCAAGTCAAAGAGGTTGTTGCAGGCAGATTTGTCAAGATAGAGTGAAGATACTGGAATCATATGAAACTAGAAAACCTAAAGAATCTTTTGGTACAAACCATGGCATGCTAGCTTGACGCTAAAGCAGAACGCTAAATAACGCTACGAAGTTGGGCTAAATTTCGGCGAGGAAAAACTGTCATGGCGATTTTCAAAGGGGTCCCTTGACCTCTGACCTCAAGATATGTGACTGAAGATGAGTTCTATGGGTACCTGCGAGTCTCCCCTTTACAGACATGCCCACTTTATGATAATCACATGCAGTTTGGGGCAAAAACATGCAGTTTTTTGAATGAGTGTTTGAGTGTATTTGAATATTTCTGCATACTGGGGTACTTAAACAGTCTTGAATTACATAAATTGGGTATGACTGTAAAGCTGAGACTCTTGTGGATCCAATGAGCCCAACTGTATTCATGTGTGATGATGTTAATCCCCATAGTAGCCATTTCATTGTAGTGAGACCATTGTTTTTAAACTTGACCTCACTGTATAAAATGACCTGTGGTGACCTCTAGGATAATCACAGCCTCATGAAACTTTATAGCCACTAACTACAGACCTAGAGCATTCAGTGGATGGATGGCTTCCCTAGGTATATTGACAATAAGGGGGTTTCTGAGCAGTTTCAAGAACAGAAGCGCTCGCCATCTAATTGCCAATAAATGCAAGTCTTGCAGAAATCTCAAAATGTCAAAAGTTTTTGATACCAAATCCCAGCATGGCTTTTTCTATGGTGTTCCTCAAGGTCTTGGTGACTTAATGTGGTATTTTGGAGGGATTATTGATCATTTTTATTAATATTCGATTTGTAAAAAATGGTTTAATTTAGCACCAAATCTGTGTAACAAATGGTATCAATTCCCAAATTGCTGCAACAATTTATTTTAATTGATTAATTTATTTATTAACTATTTTTTTTGTTATTAATGACTAGAACAATGTGGTAAACAAGTTGAGTGATTGTTAAAAGTTGATGGTATGGTTGGCGGCAGTGGTGGTTACCATTGTGACCGCACATCACTACTGACCCAGGTTTAGGCCCCCTGCTCTGGCCCTTTCTGACTGGAGTTTCCACGTTTGTGTCTATTCCATCTGGATGCACTGCCTTGCCCTCACAGCTCAAAGGCATGAAGCTCTCTCAATGAACTGTAGTGTGAATATACCGTGAAGCCTTCACTTACAGTGCAGACAAAGCAGGTGTCGTGCCAGGTGTAACCGAGGGCCTCCAGGAACTTGTCTCCAGCCTCGATGGGGAACTCACAGCCGTGGCAGCTAGTCCCAAACCTACTGTAGAAGTCTTTTTACAGACAAAGCAACATGGTATAACACACACAGAACAAAACATCATCACTTTCTTTGTTTTTGTTGGCAACAAAATAAAAGTCTTTTCACAACAGAGAGCTACTTGTGTCTTTCCATCCACTGACTTTTGTGTTCTACTGTGATACATCCTTCATCAGCCCTATCAGCGTGGTCGATGTGTCCTCATCACTCACCTTGTTCACAGTATGGTTCTCCATCCTCCAGGTGGAAGGTGTTGTTTCTGATTGGCTGCTGACAGGAAGCGCACAGAAAGCAGTAGACATGCCACGTCTGTTTGAGGGCATTTATCACCTCCTGGGTGCAAAAAGCAAATAATGTGTTTAGTTGGAGGCATCATACAGTTCATTAGGAGCACTGGTCTTCACAGTAACTGGAAAATTAGATCCAGGACACAGAGACTTTTGGTGGGATGCTACCATGTTACCTTTCTATTCTATTATCAATCCTTATTTGATCAGAATGGATAAATGTGTCAGGAATGCACAGCCTTTCCTACACTCTGTCCTTTTCTCATGTCACATTTAAATAATTATGTTTTATTCTTTCCTTGCGGGGCCACATGACACAGCTTAAACATAGACACACTGCTTTGTTTCCCACCCTTAAACTGTGAGAACGAGACAGGACAGGGAATCAATGGAAAGTTGGTGGGCCAGAGTGAAATGAAGGATTAGAGGAGAAGGAGTGAGAAAACAGGTTAATAAGAAGCCGTAAGCTGGTTGAAGATGTGTGAGAAATGGAGGGTTGAAAGGGATAGAGGCTAAAGAGGTTAGAACACGTGAGGGATGAATGTCAGAGCTGTTATGAGAGCACCGATCTCAGCTTCCTGACACTCTGGGTTCATGCTACACCTGCAGCCTTGAGGCCTCTAAGCCTAATTCTCCTAACACCCAAACATATACCGCATTCCTGAGTTTCACTGGTGGTCACTATAGAAAATCCCTATAGCTTTCCTACATTGGCATTCTATGCATTTATCCGGCATGTCTGGGGTTGGAGTGACCCAAAAAGTGACCCTTTGATGATGCCAACACTTGTACATTTAATGCCCCTTTATTATTTGGGCTCAAATTGATAACATGATAGCTCTTGACTAACAAAGTAAGAAGAAGAATGTATGAAGAGAAGGGATTTCATAAAAATGAAGCATTTTAAGCACATACATCAGTTAAATCCATTATCTGTAACCGCTTATCCTATTCAGGGCCGCAGGGGGCTGGAGCCGATCCCATCTGACATTGGGTGAAGGCATACAGACGTAGGCAAAGTTGTTGGTAACGTTCCGTTAAAGAGAGAAAAACCCACAATGGTCACTGAAATAACTTTAAACTGACAAAAGTAATAACAAATAAAAATTCACTGAAAATTAACTAATGAAAATCAGATATTGTTTTTGAATTATGGTTCAGCAGAATCATTTAAAAAAACAAACTAATGAAACTGGCCTAGACAAAAATGATGGTACTCTTAACTTAATATTTTGTTGCACAACCTTTTGAGGCAATCACTGCAATCAAGTGATTTCTGTAACTCTCAATGAGACTTCTGCACCTGTTGACAGGTATGTTGGCCCACTCCTCGTGAGCAAACTGCTCCAGCTGTCTCAGGTTTGAAGGGTGCCTTCTCCGAATGCATGTTTCAGCTCCTTCCACAGATGTTCAATAGGATTTAGATCAGGGCTCATAGAAGGCCACTTCATAACAGTCCAATGTTTAGTTCTTAGACATTCTTGGGTGTTTTTAGCTCTGTTTTTTTGCTCATTATCCTGTTTGAGGACCCATGACCTGCAACTGAGACCAAGCTTTCTGACACTGGGCAGCACATTTCGCTCCTGAATGCCTTGATAGTCTTGAGATTTCATTGCACCCTGCACAGATTCAAGACACCCTGTGCCAGATGCAACAAAGCAGCCCCATAACATAACCGAGCCTCCTCCATGTTTCACATTAGGTACAGTGTTCTTTTCTTTGGATGCTTCATTTTTGCGTCTGTGAACATAGAGCTGATGTGACTTGCCAAAAAGCTCCAGTTTTGTCTCATCTGTCCAAAGGACATTCTCCCAGAAGCTTTGTGGCTTGTCAATATGCATTTTGGAAAATTCCAGTCTCGCTTTTTTATGATTTGGTGTCATCCTGGGTCGTCTTCCATTAAGTCCACTTTGGCTCAAACAGCGACGGATGGTGCGATCTGACACTGATGTACCTTGACCTTGGAGTTCACCTCTAATCTCTTTGGAAGTTGTTCTGGGCTCTTTGGTTACCATTCGTATTATCCGTCTCTTCAATATGTCATCAATTTTCCCCTTGCGGCCACGTCCAGGGAGGTAGGCTACAGTCCCATGGACCTTAAACTTCTGAATAATATGTGCAACTGTAGTCACAGGAACATCAAGCTGCTTGGAGATGGTCCTATAGCCTTTACCTTTAACATGAAGGTATATAATGTTCTTTCTGATCTCCTGAGACAACTCTCTCCTTAGCTTTCTGTGGTCCATGTTCAGTGTGGTACACACCATGATGCCAAACAGCACAGTGACTACTTTTAACCTTTTAAATAGGCAGACTGACTGATTACAAGTTTGAAGATACCTGTGATGCTATTTACAGGACACACCTTAGTTTAACATGTCCCTATGGTCACATTATTTTACATCTTTTCTAGGGGTACCATCATTTTTGTCCTGGCCAGTTTCATTAGTTTGTTTTTTAAAATGATTCTGTGGAACCACAATTCAAAAACAATATCTGATTTTCATTAGTTCATTTTCAGTAAATTTTTATTTATTATTACTTTTGTCAGTTTCAAGTTATTTCAGTGACTATTGTGGGTTTTTCTCTCTTTAACGGAACGTTACCAACAACTTTGCCTACGTCTGTATATCAGTTAAATGATACGTTTAAATGTTGTTTAACCATAGACTGTATATAAGAAGTGGATGTAGTCCCTGTGACGTCACCCATTGGTTTGTGGACTACAGTTTGGAAGCCTCCAGTTCGGCATTTTGGCCGTCACCATTTTGACCTTTTGCAACCAGAAGTGACACAAGACAGTGGAGCTAAGTACAACTGAACGCTGAATAAGACATTTTTAGGCGACCAAAATGTTAATATTAACTTTCATGAACTGAAAACACACTGTGAAAGGGTTAAAGTTGTAAGACAAAAATACAGAACACTCCCAGACCGAACAAACCCGTGGTAGCGACCTGTAAATCACAAGGTAGCCACTTCCTAAAGCATACCCTGCTTTATGGTCTATTTGACATTAAATGGGACCATCATTTACTAAATGAACATCACGCTGTATTGAAGAAGACTTGAAACTAGCGATTGAGACCATAAACTCATGTTTACGATGTTTACTGAGGTAATAAATCATGAGAGAAGTAGGGTCATTTTGTCATAGGCTTCTATACAATCAGACTTCTTTTTGCAACCAGAGGAGTCGCCCCCTGCTGGCTATTAGAAAGAATGCAAGTTTAAGGCACTTCCGCATTGACTTCATTTTTCAGAACTGGAGGAATGTTTTATTACAATCATCAAAGGCTTCTTTTCTGCACTGTTAATAAGTAAAATATCCCATATTTGAGAGCTGCTGCTTCATGTAATCATATATTCTTTTGCATCACACTTCCAGGAATCTTCTAGGAATTATACTGACACATTTTTATCTAGTTGCTGTAAACCAGTCTGCACAAACTGTTTAACCTTTCAGAAGCACAAAACGGGTGAAAATAGAAGAACATAAAAACCATAAAAACAAATAAAGTCAGGCGTTGATATGTTTGACAGGTTTGCACTGAAAGCCACGGAAGAGGATTATCGCTTCTGGTCTCCAAACAAACAACAGGTGGTGGAGCTTGAAAACAACAGCCACACACAATGCACCGACTTAAAGTCTTCAGACAAATGGCTAAAGGCCTCAATAACATATTTTATCCATTTTATCTTTCCTTGTACTGTAATGCCATGACAAATAAACGTCATGAAGTTGTCATCTTCATTGTCTTTTGCACCGCAGAATCTGAACTGTTGAGTACAGTACATTCTGTTGAATAACCATCACAAAACAGACAAGAGCAGCCAGACAATACTCTGATAAGTGCAATGCCACCAAGCCTTCACTTCTTCACGCGCGCGCGCACACACACACACACACACACACACACACACACACACACACACACACACACACACACACACACACACACACACACACACCCTCCTGCTCTATTTCACATCACACCGACTCACCCCCAGTATCTTGTCCTGGCAGCGGCTGCATGTCGGAGCGAAGAAATCTTCATAGCAGTGTTCACAGTAGACAGATCCTTGTTCTTCCACAAAGCCTATATCTGACAGAGACGTACGGCAGTGGGCACAGTTAAACTCCTCCTTATGCCAGGATTTCCCCATTGCTACCAGATATGGCCCTCTGGGAAAAAAAAGGACAAGCAGAGACAATAGGATGAGTAGAAATCAACCTTTGATTCTACTTGAAGTTACTAAATAACTCTGTATTGGCAAAAATGAACCCATGACACACAGGCTAATTATTCTAATTACTTGCATTATGATGACACCTCTTCATGAATGCAAAGTATAGATGCAAAGTACCACATTGCTCAGCAGTATTGCTGATAGGTCATGTAGTCAATGTGCTTTGTTTTCATTGTCATGTCTAGAAACAGCCACTAGAGGGCAAATCACAAATTAATAAATGAATGAATGACAATGTGAGTAACATCATTCATTCTGTCCAACTTCTACAAGCTGTCTCTTGGTAACTCAGCATATTTCCTGCCTCTCCCTTCTTCCTCCTCTAAGAAAGTCATTACATTGAATATTATGTTTTACGTCTGACTTTATCTAGTTCATTCTGATATAATATTTTCAGAATATACTGTAAATTGATAATAATGTTTAGAATTTCTAACAATCAAGTCTAATAATATAAGATCATGTGGGTGATAATTGTTTGTGGTGGTTTCACACAACAAAGCTTAAAACCTAAAAACAAAAAAACAGCAATATTTGGAAATGATTAATTATTAATTACTTACTTATTCTATAGTATACTATGTTTGTAAGTAGTGAGAAATGCCACTACTCTGAGACCTATGGTCACATCATCAAATTGATGGTTTTGTCCGATGAACATTGAACTTGATGTGTCTTAATGTTGTGAAATCTTGTGGTTATTGTTGTGCTGCCTTAATGTTGTTGTTCTGTTGTTGCTGTTGTATAATGAATGTGTACTGTCTTGTAATTCTGTTTTTATACTAGTAATTAAAATAGGTAATTTCCTTAACAGAGATGTCATCCTCTGTTTCCTGCCCAGGGACTACAGATGTAAATTACCTTTTAGCTAACTCTGGTACAACTACGAGGCTGTGCACGGCCCCTGTCAAACAACTAAATTAATTAATTAATTAATTAATAAAATAAAATAAACATCCAACACGAATAGTCCAAAAGTCCAAATGTTTTATACCTACAATGATATAAAATTCTAAAATTTTAATATTAAAGCAGTTGGAAGCAGTCAGTGTTTGGCCTTTGTGCTTGAAGGACATAAACAATTAACAGATTCTGAAAATTGTTCAATCAACTAATCGATTATTCGTTTCAGTACTCCATTCAGGTCACTAATTGTTGCTTCAGAAACGAGGAGCACATTTTAGAAATTCCATGTGTCGACGTCACGAAAGGTCCACTTTGACCATTATCCTCTGCTTCTACTCAGACAGCACCTTGGCACTGTCCACGCTGATGATTAGCTAAAGTGGGAAAACAACAGAGACTAATTTACTCCACACAATAGCTGTGCTTATCTGAGCTTTCTCAGATAAAGGCCCAAGCTTGGCATCCATTAGCATGTGAGCCACCTTATATCCTCCTTAGTGATATGTAATGTAAGGTGACACAAGTTGGGAGATAACGCTTGGGTTAGGGCAGTCAGGAGAAGAAGAGTGGGAGACAGGAAATGATGTGCACTTGTATGCAACTCTGGGTGGATTTACACAAGAGGGAAACAAAAATACAAACCCTGATTTTAGACTGAAAAACTGAACAGGATAACCAAGAGTTGATATCAGCTTATAGTGTGTGTGTTTGCCTTCAGTGTGTCTACGTTCAGTACGTGTGCAACATCACTAGAGTTTGATCTACTGCAGGTGCAACTTAATTCCCGGTCCCCTTATCTACACCACAGTCACATCTTTGCAGTTCTACAGTTTCATACACAGATTATTTACTCGAGATGGTTTCCAATTCATTATTTTAAGTGCCTGTCTGAGTAATTGAGAAGTGGACATTTTTTCCTTTCTGATCTTAATTTGCTTGAGTACGAATAGATGTCTGTGCAACCAAGTTTAAGAGATTGCCTCTTTTTAGATTACATATGCATGTCCACTGTTTTCCTTCACAGTTTTAACTTTAAAACCGCATGACAGCCTCGTTCTGTCCTGATGACAGGATTCATGATGTCTCCATACTGCAGATTGGGTTGTCTGGTTAAAAAGGTAAAACAAAATAAAAAATCCCTATTGACAGTCCATACAGAGATTTCTAAGTCATTCTTAAAACACAGCATTTGTCCCTCACCTGATGACCATGTTGCAGTGGGCACACATGGGTGTCCGAGTCCCAGCAGGGATGTGTTCTGCCATCTGGACCAGGGTGTCCTCATCTGAAGGGTGGGGCTGAGGTAAAGGTCGGGCTGGGACAGGACCCCTCGGGACACTGGCACTTCCATTACCCTTCATACCGAAGGACGGGGTGATCAAATGAGTCTGTGGATGGTGACCTGAAGGAGACGGAGGAGAGATGAAAGGTTATACTGGTTAAGAAACCGAGAGACAGAGATGGTGAAAAGAAGGAGAGAAAAACAAATAAAGTGAACACTTATAGCATCACAAAGGGTGTGTGTGCATGTGTGCGTCTGTGTTTTCTTCCCAGGTGTGTAAGTTATTTGACCTCTGCTCTCTCTGTCTATACACCCAGCAGGTGTCATGGCGGCGCATGCAGCTGGCTGACTACTGTTGTCACAACCATGAATTCACCACATCAATCTTCCCAGAATCTTTCACTCCACCTACGACACATTCCTATGGCTAATGTGCATGCACACACACACACACACACACACATACATAGACCACCAAGACATTCCCTCAGCTAAAACCCAGACCCACACCTGGCTAAACATGTAGCTTGGCCTTTGATCCCCACACTGTGGATAGAGATTTGTTTTTGTATGTGTGTGCACGGGGAGGAAAGGTCTACTTTTGGAGCTTGGCTTTACCATTTAATGCCATGTTTAAGTGTGTCTGTTTGGGCTAGGAACAGAGCTGGGTTTACATTTAATGTTGGGGCTAGTGAGGTATTCATTTAAGCACCTATCATAAATAAATAGAGGTTAAACCTGCAATAACTGATTTTTTGGCCACTTGGGGGCAGCAGGAACAAGTCATGAACATAATATCATCACCTTTTAGGTTGATCTAGCAAACAGGTGCTTATTTACACAACCAGCAGTTACGGAAAAACTTTATGCGAACGCATAATCCGAATGTCAGGGAGTTCACAGACACGCGCGTGATCGGCGTACTGCGGGATTGCTGTCACACACTTTTTCATGGAGTTAATGAACTGAACATACATGGATACAAGCACAGCAGTTTTAACAGTTTTGACCTATTCATCAGGGAAAATAAACGCACTGACGTGCCTATATACATGGCCTTAAATACGGATCGCTTCCTGAATAGATTTCACGATCGACAGATGGATTTATTAGTAATTTAGCTTTTGAATCATGCTAAAATCACATATCTGCTATCATAAAATCCTGTTGTTGGTTCATTTGCTTTCACACCTCAAACAAACCTCACCAAAGTCTGCTGGAACTCGGACCACCTTTTCAGGTGGTCTCGGTTTGGTTGTTTGGTCCGTACCAGCGTTCGATTGACAGTGTTCACACCAGCCCAAACAAACAGTAATAACAGGGCAAATGTACCTGAGTTTGTTTTAACCAAACCAAACAGGTTAGGTTTGAAAGCCCCCTAAGAGAGCAGTGAAAGTGAAAGTGGGCCGGACAGCTTAACAATGAGCTGAAACTTGCTGTAAAGCTCTGTAAAGCCGGTTGCAGCTCAAGATTCAGGTGATAATTCTCTGTAGGTTCATATAAGTGAACGCTTTCACATTGTCACATTGTTTTCACATTGTCATTTGATACATTGTTATGGTAAAAATATTGATTATAGGCGCTTTAAGTTGAAGCTTGTGTTTGACAGTCCTACATGGAGGCTAAAACACACCTTTAGGATGCCAGAGATACGAATGCTTCCTCACTTGCTTAAACCAACAATTCCAGCAAAAAGTGCCAAATAATTTGTTAAATGTCAAGAAAAGACAGCTTTAGGTCAAACAATTTTACACAGTTTGACGTTTCAACCTATTAGTGAAGCTGCCATTAATCACACCAGCATGCACTGCATAAGGTTGTATGATGAAGGTCAAGCTCCTTCAAGCTCTATGCCAATATACAGTATTTTACAATGGGCATTTGCAACAAGGCAGCGTCTGACGGCCTGGGTTCTTTAACTGCCGCACAGGATTCAAAATTGGTCAGTGGCTTACTGCTGCTAGGGCACTATACGGCTGGTAGTATATTTTCATGAGCCTGCGTCCCGGGTAAGTGGCTACGTTTATGATTTCTGTTGAGTGGCAGGTACATCAGGGAGAGGACTGGGGGAGAGGAGAGGACTTGTGCTCACTGACTGAATGGAACATAAGTTTTAAGTTAATTATTTCATGGATAAATATTCACAAATAAACAGATAGATAAAAAGGTAGATATATATTCTTTTTTGGTATGGACATGATGCCCAGACATTCAATCTCAGAGTCTATGGGCCGAGTGCAGATAGAGTCGGGGCGTTATACTGCAGCTCTGTGGCTTCCCTTTAAAACTTTATTCAGAACTCCCGACAGGTCCCTTCAGTAAATATTATCTTTCTAACGGAGTAGAGCTGCTGCACGTGTGACTGAGCAAGGCGCCACAGGCAGAGCGGGGCCTTCTCGCCTACTTAATGGGCTTCCACAGAGGAAAAAGACGAGAAACGAAAAAGAAAGTCTGCAATGACCTATTTCACAACATATGTCACGCTTCAACCACGGAAAATAAGCCTCTTTCCCCCTCGCTAACTGGCTGCAACAACATTCAATCCAACAGCAGTAAATCAGTTTTACACTATGCCAGGATTTGGAACCAAACATTTTTTTGTATGAGCAAAAAAACATTTTCTTAACTGTAGGGGGGAATATATTAATCAATCAAAATGTGTAGTTAAAGATGATTTAGTTCAATTCCTAAATGAGAGTTTATTTTTAGGAATCTATTTTGGGGGACTTTACATTTTAGGTATGCATTAATTCACCGTGACTTATGCTAAGAAAACAGTCCAGGCACCTTCGTCTGATTATACTCCGCTAGTTCATTTAGTGAGAAAATACCACAACAGGCCTACAGTAAAAGGGAACTCACACACAGGCATACAGATATACTTTTGTTGGATTTGGCGACAGTAATGTGCTATTCCACAGGTTTCATGTAGCAATTGGCTAGATGAACAAAAAATGTATTTTAGTCACTGAAACCCATGTTTAATGTACTATATATATTCTGTATTCTTTAATGTGTTCACAAAGGCGGATATGTTATTTCAGTCAGTTAATAGGACACATGCCAATTGCGGCTTGGTCCCCGATCCATATTTTATACAGTACAGGGTGGAGAAATTACAGCTGGCAATAACCAGCGCTCATCGTGAATGTGTGAAAAAGTAAATGAAAAACCATTCAAGATGTGCTGCTATCTATCACAAGTGGACAGGAGAGAACACACACAACGCACAGTGTTTACCTTGGATGGCAACAGGTCCTTTGACCATGGTCTTGACAACTGCAGACTCGTGGCTGTTGAGTTCTGGCTCCTCTCCTTCCTCACTGTGTGGAGAGACAAAATGGAAATGATATGTATATCAAGTTAATAGGTTTCATTATTAAATTCACTAAATTAAAACACACCAGAAACCATTGCCCTGCACATGAAACTCAATTTGCACTGCTTAAAGCTTCAGTAGGCAACCATTTTTTGGCACCATTGGGCAAAAGTTCTATAATAACCTTTCAGCATATTGTAATTCAAGTGTTCTGAGAGATAACTAGACTTCTGTACCTCCTCACGGCTCTGTTTTCAGGCTTTAGAAAATCTAGCCTGTGACGGAAGACTTTGACCAATCACAGGTCATTTCAGAGAGAGCGTTTTTATTGTCTGTGCTCCGGCTGGTGGGCGGTGCTTTGTATTTCCTCAACTGATCTCAACATGGCTGCTGGGTCACAAACTTTCTCATTTTACAGCTAAACAGTACACTACAAGATGATTCTGAAAACATTTGAGTTGAGAAATAGGCATTACAGTAACAGAATATTGATTCATATTTGATCAGAGCTGCCTAGTGTGACCATTTGATCGGAGTTTGCGAGTGATTGACAGCCGGCTCTCATAGACAGCAGCTGGATGGCAGACTCAAGATCAGCTCTGATTGGTTGTTTTCCTCCAGTGTGTAAAATCCTAATGACACAGAGGCACATGATTTTTTTCAGATTACCTGTCTCATGCAATACTGTCAGGATATAGTGACCGTTTAATAAAAAATAACTTTTTTTTAATCACATTTGCTCCATTTCTACCCACTGCAGCTTTAAATTGTAAAATACATTAAAATACATGGTTACTATTAGCATCCCGCTCATTCAGAGAGATGGGTAGATACTGTATAGTCTGTCTGTGTCTTAGTTTCTTGTTATTTACAAAGATGTCGTTCCCAGCAAAAGATCTTTGCGAGCCCACTGTTCTCATAGCTAATAGAAAAAAAAAACGCTAGCACAGTCTCATTATTCAAGTTCCTGTCAAAACGCAGTAAGACAGACTCCAGACCACCTACCTGCTGACAGAGCGGAGACAAATATGGTACCAACCATAACACAGCATGCAGCTACAGCCAAAACAGTACAGTACTCGACTTCACAGTGCACTTCCTACTTGTGACTACAGTACGCACAAAAATGTTGCCCGTGGGCCGCTTTCACAGCAGAACAGAGTCCAGGCCACGGGCCCGATGATGGATAAGAGACGAGTAGGTTTGTACCGCACTAATGATACAGCACACCCATTCAAAACTGATGCCAGTATATCAATTCAATGACATAACAGAGAGTAATGGACTACGCTGGAGTGAAATATAGTGTGGAGTAATGAGCAAAAGTGCCCATTCCAGATGTGCTGTGGACAGATGTCAGACTGGCAGCACTAATGATGGAGGGGAGACAGAGTTCACGTTATTCAGTGGCTTATTAACGTATATACAGGTAAACATTGTTGCCACCTCCCTTTATATTTCAAATGTCTCCTCTGAATGCACAAAGTACGGGTTTGGACGCTTCATTAAGGTCGTGAAGAGACAAACTTAATGAATCCCCACGGCAACACTGGCAGTCCATTATCGTTTCATGGGCCCCAAGAAATCAAACTAAATTTCACATTTGGGTCAAAGGCTGAGTAATTTAAAGAAACTCTGCAGTAAAATTTAATGGTGATGACATCAAACGATGCCAGAACACTAATTCAAGTGACAGAAGAGGGAAAATGACCTCGCAGAATGAGCTCTCTACACAAAATAATTGAAACGGAGTCGATGATCGCTGCTAAGATTTCAGTGAACACATTTTGTCTCTAAAGAAATGTGAACATGTAATATCCATGGCATTGTTTAGTACTAAGGCAAAATATATTCTTTTTGAGGTCACACATTGTCTGTCGGGCCAGAATGTTCTCTTTCAGGACTAAATGTGTCTCTGAGCAAAATACTCTCTCATGATGCAAACTTTCTCTACTTGTTAAAGTTTTTCTCTCAAGGGCTGCCCCCTCCTTAGTCAATTAAGATTTCTTTAGATGATTTTTAATATATTTTTTTTCATGCTGAATGACTTCTTTCCAAGAAACTTATGAGCACATCTGGTAAACACAAGCTCTAAAGGGGTTCTTTTTTGTGATTCTTCGTGGAGAAACTCAGTTTTACATGTGTCGATTGAATCAACTAATCGATTAGTTAGTCGACTAAAAATTTCTTTGGTGGAGGACAGACCTATTTCTAGGAAAAAAAGGTGTCTGGGAGATTTTTATTTTCTAGAGACACTTCTCCAACATGGGAATTTTGTTCTCTTATTTAGGGTTGTATTGACTGAATGTCCATTAATTATAATTGACTAATACATATCTGAAATCACAAACATTGTTTCACATGAAAATCCATTATTAATCACATAAAATTTAAAATTTAAATAAAACATCCAGGGATGTACCGGATATCAGATAGCTGGATCGGGTATTGGTGACAATGGGGACCGATCTATTCAATTAAATTCTATGTTTATATACTATATATTATAGTCTATACATTATAGACTAGAATTTTAAACCCTGTTAAAGTTTTGACAAACTTGTTGCTGCTTTTAAAAGGTTTACACTATAATTGTACTTCCTGTTATATTTGATGGTTCTTTTTACCGAGTTGCTGGTGTATGATTTATTATTTTAATAATAAATAACAATTCAATAAATGCATATCTATGTATTTATTTGTTACATTTTGTTTTACAAAGTTAGGAAAGCAATGTTTAAGTCAAACCTGATGTTGCCTTACACATAACAGAATGATCCCAGTCACTTCCACACAGTGAGGCATACAGCTTATTAATTAAACACTGGTATCAGATCGCTACTCGGTATCAGCCGATACCCAAAGCCCAGGTATTGCTATCGATATCGGGACAGAAAAGTTGGATCGATGCATCCCTAATATCTACATATATTTTTCAGATAAGGTTTTCTTGTTGGAATGAAGTTATTTTGACTGAATACAATTTTTTGAATACATTTTTTTGTAGGTTTGGTTTAAAGAACACCAAGACAGGCTTTGAGAGTAACTTTCTGGTTAACTTCCTGTCTTGCAGAGAGCTCGTCCAGCTATCATGGTGGAACGAAGCAACATGTCTCTGCCTTTCAATCAAATGAGGCCCCAAAGCCTCAAACTCTCCACTGCCCTTTAATATGATGCAAAATGAATAACCTCTCTATGAGTAACATCAAGTGTGTGTGTGTGTGTTCATCAGTGCCAGTTGAGGAGCTTGGGTGGGCCAGCAATCTCTCCCCAGACGTATTACACCCATAATGCATAGTTGCAGCCGATGCCAACAGTTGGATCACTGCTGTCTTCCCCTTGTGCTCGGCTGTTAGGGGACTAGTGGGAGACAAGTGTTATGGCAACTGCAGCCATAGCTACGTTGAGTTGTTGTGCCTACATGTTTTGTGTGAGTGAGAAAGAGTGAAAGAATGGAAATGAGAGAGAGTGATAGAAACTATGAGAAGTGAAGTGACAGGCAGAGAGAGAAAGATAGAGGGAGAATGTGGCACTTGTGTGTGTGCTGGCTTCACCTCAGTGGATGCTCTGTGTTTTCAGCTGCCCTCCCTGCTTCTGCAGAGATTCTCCATGTGCACACACTTCATTTGAACACTTATCCATAACATCAAATGGTCCCTACAGAGCAGGGAGTTCACTTGGTTTATTACCACCCAGGACTACCTCTGAAATCACTTGAGTGTGGTCAAATGTTCAACTCACAAGGAGAGGAGAGGAGACTTTAAATTTACCTAAAGACATAGACGGCATTGACGGGAGAAGAGAAGAGAGGGTCTCCCTCCTCTGTGGCAGACTGATGCCAAGACACCCTTTGGTGTGAGAAGAAACACATCACAGAAATAAGGCATAAAGAAAGTAATACATGCCCACAGTGACAGAGATCGTTGGTTATATACTGTAGCTGTCAAAAGTGGCATATACTAACACAATGTGAATCTCAACTGAACGGACACATGGTTAGAAAGGGCATCTGATGAATAAACACACTGTTAAACACGGAGCACACAAGCTACAGTGCAGTGACAAGGATTGTGATAAATGCACCCAGTGGACTGTTGTGTTAGCATTGATTCCAGCTAATCAGCCCTGATCTAAGTACTCTCTGAAAGAGACCGTCACGCTGCACAACATCTCTCTTCCTTCTCATTATCTGCTTATCATTTTGTATACCAGGTGTCTGTCAGCAGGAGCCAGTACAGAGCACACTAACTTCTTACATCTATAGCCACATAGGGAGTATAGACAGGAAGGCAGACGGTGCCAACTAGCTACAAATTTATTTTCATTAGAGCCCATTTACATTTTAATATTGCATAGACCAACAGCACCTCCACCCCTGCTTGTAGTTATGTACTTTCATTTGCTCCGATTCTGTAATATTCATGAATGAAATGAGTATCTCAAAATCTAATTAATTCTTATAATTAATCTTACAATGAACAGGTGAGATTAACTTCTCAAGTCACTGTAAATGTGTGAATGGTTACCAGTGTTTTTCAGCTTGTGACCCCTTAAACAAATCTGTATCTACTTGCACTCCATTATGGCCTTATTGTGGACATTAGTTGTGAGCAGTTAATCCAATGAGTGACCCTCAGGTTGGCGAACCACTGCTATAAGTAGCACTATAAAGCAGTGTTTCCCAAACTGTTTTTCTGGGTTCAAAATAGGCCTTATCTATAAATCGTGAGAAGAGCGAATTTGTGTGTAAATGAATGTTCCTGATCATTTTTACGGCTGTTTCTGTATCACCTTATTTATCTTGAATAGGTAAACAAGCCATTTTGAAGAGATCTATACGTTTAATAAATCACAACTTTGATTTATGCACGTGTTATTGAAAACATATACAGATGTTAAATACTTTATAAATGAGACCAAATAAATGCATTCAGACGGAGTTAACAGGTTCTGGTTTAGTAATGAGAGGAAAAAACAAACAAACAGAATGTATGCCAGCTTTTCATATTAGATTCAATGTTAGAAGTTATCAGAACAATACGAACATTGAAATACAAATCTACTTAGCGACCTTGATAAAAATGTCATGCGACCCACCGGTGGGTTCCGACCCAGTCTTTGGGAATGACTGCTGTAAGGTTAGAAAAGTAGCTAAATTAAGTAAGTATATCAGTAAGCTTTCCGGATAATTAATCAAAATAAATAAGCTGTTTTCTCTATATAGAAACGGAATCAGCTGGCGACAACTTATCCTATAAAGAACAGGAAAGACCTCATCCTCATCATGCTATTAAGCTATAGCACTGAGAGATTAAAGGCTACAGTGCCATCTATTCAAATTATCTGGGCGAACCAGCTAAATACATTCATTCACATTAGCTATGGTAATTGGCTAACAACAGGTGACAAGTAGAGCAGGAAATAAGACGCTCCCCAGTCCTTCATTCATTCGAGCCAATTACAGCACAGCTCGTTAATATTCTCCACCAATCAGGCCAATTATAGGGGGACTTAATTGTATTCTGCAAGACGGTGATTGGTTGATTAATGGAGGCCCCGCTGTTTTGATTCAATAGTAGCCGGTTAGAGTGCTGCTGACCATCTGGACGCACTGGGCCACATATGAACCTTGTTAACTGAAGGGATAATTAAAGAGGGATGGGAGGAAGGAGGGAGAGAGGAAGACATTTATGTTATCCGTCTCTCTTCCCTGTTGTGTCTCAGTATTCTACACTTTTTTGTACATTAACACACTTGAAATTAAAAACCATGTATCACCACCCTGTCAGTGGCCTCGCTCTGCATCTCTGTTGTTGTTCCTGTGTTTATCTTATCCGGAGACTATTTTCAGCACTGCATGCCGCCTAATAATGAGACGCCTTGTTTGCTGATATTAAGCCATAATGAGGGAAAAAGGGTACATTTCACTCCCCACACTGTTTACATATGTTAAGAAGTAACCCCTTGTGTACTGTAGCTCCTACGAGAACTTGTATTATGCATCTCATAAATGTGTTGCTTTAGTTTGAACATTGAACAAATGGTCCATTAACATAGCTGACTGCTGTCCAGCAGCTCTCTCCACCACACAACAGATGGTCTATAATTCAGCGCTGTGATATTCTTTGGATCAAATTCAATCCTCACACGCTATACCATCCATGCATGTGCATTCACACACACACACAATGACAAAGATATCCACCTACTCAATCTCTCTCTCACACACAAACACACACACTTTTCATACTTCACGGTTTAAATGAGTACAGTTGTGTCCACTAGCCAATGACGGATCTCTGTGAGACGCTGCCAAGTTGTTTCACAGTGACCACAGAATGTCATGAGTTGTCTCCGCCGAGACATATGGGCCGTGTCTTTTGGTGCTGGCATGCTCTGACCAAACACAGCTTTTCACCGCAATGAATGGCATGCTCAGTGGACTCTGGGGCTGTTTACACTATGTGTTAAAAATAGGTATACGTCTAACATTAACAAATTATAATAATTAGTCAAATTGTACAACAAATAGAATATTTAACAACATTTTCTATCCTAAAGTCGTCTTCCTTGGTGAAATTAGTTTATGAGGACTATTATTGTGAAGTCTCATGCATCACATGGTGTATATTAATGAGTGAATGAGTCTCCACACGTTATATCACATTAGTTGTGAAGCAGATGATTATATTATTGTCACTCTTTCCTGGACTCAGACCTGGACAAAACTGAATTTAAAAGATGTCGAACCCAATACAACAACAATATGAGGAATGATGATTAATATGGATTGTTCTTTCAATTCTTTTAAAGGAGCAGTGTGTAGGATTTAGTGATATATAGTGGTGAGGTTGCAGATTGCAACCAATTTCGATCAAATCCGTGTGCAAAGTGTGTAGGAGAAAAACGGTGGCTGACGTGAAAACTTGAATCGCCCCTCTGTCGAGCTGTTGTTAGATTAGCGTAGTTCATTTGGAGAATAGCAGAGTCAGTGTGTAGAGTGTGTGTGTGTTCGTAGGAGGTGAGTGGTGAAGCAAGAGAGAGAGAGCGGCGGCGGCGAATGTGTGTGAGCGAACAAAGTAAGCAAGACAGTTAGTTTAGCTTTGAGAATATCAAATGAATGTACAGTGGAAGTTGCAGTTTGTGCAGAAATAAATGCTGCAGCTCCTCAAGACCAACAGAGGTTTTCTGTGTATTGTTTCTTGGCGGCTGAGTGGAGTGACAGGGGTTAACTCCGAGCGAGAAACGTTAGAGTCCGGCAGGAAAAGTTAGGTTTGTCCGTTCTGGGCTACTGTAGAAACATGGCGGCCAGCTCGGTGAAGGGAGGACAGTGGAAGATATGAAGATATAAACGGCTCATTCTAAGGTTATACACTAAAGAAAACATATTAATATTATTTTCTGTTTCTGCCAATAGATCCCCCCCAATTGTTACACACTGTTCCTTTAAACTTAAAACAGAGATGAACAACAATTCTGAAGCGGTCACGACCATTTTCAGTTGAACAATAAAAGCTAGTTTTGTCCAGGTCTGCCCCGTCTACCTCTTGTTCTTGGGCAGGTGCAGCTCACTGACGCTACGGCGCTTCTTCTTCTTCTTCCTCAAGCGTAGCGGCGGAGCCTGAGTGATTGGAGTGATGAGCAGGGCGTCCAATAAGCGCTGAGACGCGGCCTTCTCAGGAGGCCAAGGACTGCTCTGATAGGTTGTTCTGACAATGTGACGACACATTGAGGAAGAGAGGGTGAAAGGGAAGTCATGATGGAACCAAAAACGACAGAAAGAAAAAAGGGGGTAACACTTTCTATGATGCCCAGGTCTATAATGAATTATAAACATACTTACAATGCATTCTAATCTGCTTATAGCACTGTATAATTATAGTTATAAGCACTGATAAATATTCATAATGCTTTATAAGTAAGGGATAATGTACAGCGAGCTGGTTATTTTTGTGAAATAAACCCTGACGAGGCGATGCAAGACCCCTCCGCAAACCTCCGCTTCGCGTTGGGTTCCGCATCGCCCTGTTGGGGTATACTGTATTTCACAACAATAACCCGGTTGCTGTACATTATCCCGCTTATTACATGGCTACTTACTTAAAAAAAAAAAAAAATCATAAATCAATAATTTGATATAAAAACGGTCCGCTAGAGTCCAACATCAGAACTATGTCCCTAGCAACGGTCTGTAACGGTCTCGTATCTATAAAGAAATAACAGACCATACAACGACGTGGTTGACCAATCAGAATCTAGTATTTAACAAAGCCATGTAATAATGACTTATAAGGTCAAATATCATACTTCATAATTCACTCCACTTAGAGTTACGTATAATCCCATTATAATGCATTATAAGAGTGATTATAATGCATTACAATTATGGGAAATATAATATACTATAATCCTTATAAAAGAATGTCAGCCAGTGACCAGCGATCATGAACTAATGTGATACTTGACCTTATAAAACAATATGAAATGCTTTATTATGTGATGATTATTGTTATACAGCATTATGAATATTTTTGTGCTTATAACTATAACTATAACTTTACAGTGCTCTAAGCAGATTATAATGCATTATAAGTATGTTTAAAATGCATTATAGACATGGGCTTTATATAAAGTGTTACCCAAAAAGATTTTAGAAGTTAAAAGCCTAAAGATAAAGATCAATGGCAGGGAATCCAGAGGGATATTTTTTGTGCATACGCACACACACACACACACACACACACACACACACACAAACACTTGCACACTCAATGTTTACCTCGCCTGCACTGGACTACGGTGTTCAGGGTGTGTGTTTGGTGTGGACTGTTTGGGGGCACTGGGGGTGAGAGGAGGAGGGCAAGGCGCTGCTCTGGGCAGGAAGTCCAGAGGACTTGACAGGAGCTCTCTCCTGTTTACAAATACACAACCAAAGTGATATGAAATGCCTCCACAGAAAATACTGAAAAAATGACAACATTGTTTCAGTAAGCGTGGCAGCTTCCTCTAACTAATTTGCAGTTCCTGTAACATTTAAGTAAAACTCCTTATAACACCGTACCTGAGTGGCTTGGTAGAAAGTACATGATGACGTGCTGATATATGAGATAGAGGAGTATTGACTTGGACTGGGAAGCTGAGGGGACAAACATCACAGATTGGACAGATAGTTGAAGCAATTTAATGGCCTGTCACTGAAAAGTTTACTTCATGTGCATCAATTATTGCTGTGCAGCACCTGTGTTGAGGAGAAAGGTCAAACTTCAGAGACTTCCTAGCTTGTCTATATAATGTGTGGTCATCACCATCATGATCAGTCAAACGGCCTCTGGACTCCAACTTTTTTGAGTCTGTGCTGTCCTCTAGTGGTGTGACAGGGGAACTGCTAGACCAAGGTAACAAAAGTAAAGGAAATGATTATAATCAAAGCCTTTCTTGCATTAGTAACGTGCATTTTAGAGTAAAACTGTGTACTTTCATGAAACATCCCAAGCTCAATGTACCTTCCAGCTGTGGGCAGACGAAAGCTTGGTGGCTTTGTACTATCTGAAGCAGCTGTTCTATCGACAGGGACCGGATCAGAAGAAGCCTCTGGTGCTTGGTTTAATGAGGAGTCGCTACCATGTGACAAGTATAGTCCTTGAGCAGGTATTACACTAGAATCAGGTAAACAGGATGCTGGAGTGTGGGTACAAACAGGATTCGGTCCAAGAAATTGTGGGATGTTGGCTGGCATAAACACTGCATCAAGAGAAGCGTCATTTGGCCTTTGGGCATGACATGATGGTATTTGGCTTGGGGTTGAACCGGTGTACGTTAAAGGTACCAGCATTGGAGCTAATGGATAGTTCATGTTAGACAAATGGGTCGGGTGTATTTGACAAAACATGTCAACAGAACTTGAATACGTCATTGGGATGGCAACTAGGTGAACATTGTTCTCTTGATGTTGAGTTTTTAAGAGGCTGCCAGGTTCGGAAATGAGGACATAGTTGGGGATTGTAGCGTCCTCCTCTGGTCGTTGCTCAGATGTGGTTGCATCATTCAGTCCACTGAAGGCTGAGAGTGAAACACCTACTTGGTCAGAGGATTGATGCGTTGGACATCTGTCTCTGGCAGATAACAGATAGCAGAGCATAATGGAACTTAGTCTTTGGTGCATTTCAGATATATTATGTAGACTGAAGTTTGTTATAGAGGAGGTGTGAAAAAGATCAGTAAATGCACTTATGGGAAATCTGTGTTATAGCTTGCAAAATCCCAGTGTATTAAACTTCAGTTTGTAACACATCGAGTTATTGAACACTTGATTAAGTTTTGAACACCACAGAATAGACGTGGTTAGTTAGTTTCTGTGATTAAATTAAAAGCCTTTACGTGACTGTTGTTTTATTTAAAAGTGACTACTGTGTTGCAGGACTATTTAAAGGTGCTAAATACAGAATTGGGAGCATTTGTTTTGCCTCTCAACGGCTCTCAACATGGGACGGCAAGCCAGGTGGCTCGCAGCTAACGGTGCTAACGGTGCTAACAGCGCTAACAGTGAAAGCGACGGTGAAAGTGCTAACAGACATAACAGAGTTTACATGGTTGGGAACCGGAGGGTGGGCGCTACGCTTCTGCGATGATGCCGTCGGTTACGATGGCGTTATCAGCTGTAACCGCCGTATGAGAGCAGTGCAGAATGAGTCTAGCCATGAGCTCGCCAATGGGGCACGCTCACATGAACTAAAAGCATGCGCGGACGGCCCGGAGCATGGAGAAGCTCGGATTGCATACAGAGGGAGAGTGACTTCATTCTCTGCTCAGGTAGACATTACTCCTCTATAGCTTTACATAGCAAATAGTTATTTGATGCTATATCAATGCTCTGGATATCTAATGTAGCACCTTTAACGTGACAGGTGATGAAGAAGTGAAAAAAAGTGTCACAAGTTTAGATGATGATTTATACCTGACCTCCCCACTGTTTGTCTCAGAAGAGGAAAGAGTGAAGGAACTAAGGAAGTAGGGGAGGACAGAAGGAAGGAAAGGGACACCAGAGACAGAGAGAAAAGGAAACAAGAAAAAAACTGAATCACTTTATTAGCTACCATATAGAATAATAGTTTTTTTTTTCAAACTCAAAACACAGAAGATACATTTCAGCCACTAGAAGTCCAGCTGTTTTTAAAATGCAACACCATTACAATAATAAACTACTATTAAATCTGCAGTAAGTAAACATAGGTTTGAAATAAATGTAAAGTCACTGGAGAAATATTTTACATAGCAAGGGCCTCAAAATAAAATACCTTCGCATTACAGGCATTCATAGCATTTATACAGTCACTTTGCACACCATCAAAGCTGAACAACCTGCTCACTGAAAAAGAGCCTTCCTGACTTGCATATACCTTATACCATACACGTCTTACAGCACCGATCTGGACGGTCCGGTTACATCCCAGCAGCATAGCATATATGCTATCGGTATATATTCTGTACATACACGCACGACAAGTTGAAATCTCTTCCCATTTTTCAGATGCCACCATATTTCAATATAGAAGAGTTTCAATGCTAGCAGATACTACAGATGTAAACAAGCCATTAAAGCTTTTAAATAAGTGTCTTCCATAACTATATGTTAGTTACACAACAGTCTAAATAACATGAAGGAATATACATAACTGTCTAATGCACTCTCACTCAGATCAAGGCCAGATTTGCTATTTTCAATGATCTCAGAAATCGACTTCTTCCTCAAAACAACACACTTTCCCCTTGTGCCACCTACATCTACATTACAGTGGTACAAAAGACAATGAGGAAACAACAGTGTAGTGATGTCGTGCATTTGTAAAAAGTGTCTTTCTCATTAGCTGTATGCAGACTTCCAGAAGAGGCTGCAGGGTTTGTTGTGTTTACACATTTGAATCTATGTGATTTCTGTGCAGTATCATGTTGTTCTATGTTTAAAGGGGACATATCATGCTCATTTTTAGGTTCATACTTGTATTTAAATTTTCTACGAGAACATGTTTACATGCTTTAACGTTCAAAAAACAATTTTTTTTCCTCATACTGTCTGTCTCAATATACCTATATTCACCCTCTGTCTGAAATACTCCGTTTTAGCGCCTGTCTCTTTAAGCCTCCCTCCCGAAAATGCCCAGTCTGCTCTGATTGGCTTGTGAAAAAAACATTCACTACCTCTGTAGTACCTTTGTTACAAAGGTAGTTCTAAAGCTGTGGTTGGAGATACTCAGATGTGGGCGATATATTCTAATGAGCCAGCATGTGACATAGGAAGGGGAGCCAAATCTGACTCTGGCTCGTTGAATCACATGTTTTCTGATCTAGGCCACTGGTTTCCAACCTTGGGGTCCTGACCCCCACTAGGGGTCGCCAAAGCTTCACGAGGGGTTACGAGGCCTTCTTAATTTTAAGGGCTGTAAGACAACTTTTTGAAAAAATATACAGTTGGCTATATCTCAGCATTTCACTCATTTCTGTGAAGAAAACTAAATGAAAATGTAAATTTTCTGTGCTGTTATTGTTATGCATTGAATATGATTATGAAATATCTATAAAATATATCACTAAGTCATCAGTTTACTCAATAATAGAAAAGGGTTGCCTGAGGAAAAATGTTGGGTTGTGGGTTTGTAGGCACTCCAGATACCCAAATGTATGTGACCAAGCACTGAAAAAGGGAGTTTTTCATGATATGTCTCCTTTAAGAATGAACATAGACTGAATGATTCATAAATATGCGCCTGTACAACTCTCAGCAGGCCACCTCAGCTGCTTGCCTTTTCTCACTACTGTGGGAACTGGTCCAGCACATCAATATGTAGTGTAAAGTCAGGTATATACTGTATGCGCTGTAGTGAAGACTATATGTAGTGTAGTGAAGTCTAGAGATAGGCAAAGATGCAGATTGACAGCTGCATATTTGAATTTGTTCAGACTATTTGATTAGATCCCTCTTAATAAAAACTCTGGATTACTTGTTCCATATTTATTACTGTGGAAAATCATGCCACACAAAACCACAC
The DNA here is from genome assembly GCF_015220745.1 of Sebastes umbrosus. Lineage (NCBI taxonomy): Eukaryota > Metazoa > Chordata > Actinopteri > Perciformes > Sebastidae > Sebastes > Sebastes umbrosus. The sequence goes on along the minus strand of NC_051276.1, from coordinate 13,858,438 downwards.
AAAGACTCAGCTGGTGACACATTTTTTGGCTCAATACTTCACCCTAACCATCTAAATTAATGTTTTAGTGTTTATTAGTATGCAGATACCTCCTTTTTCATGAAATCACTACAGAGTACACAGAAAGGAGCATACAAATGCTTTAACCAAACATAAATTCATGTATAGTGACGTGAACACACTAATAAAAGTGAGTATTTACGCAGCAGTACACTTTTAGCGTTGGAGTCAGTGGAGTGGCCGAGCACGTAAGCAACACTTCATTAAAAGGTCTGAATGAGGCCAGCGCAGTGCAGCCACATAAAGTAACGGTGAAGGACAAGCCCACACACACACACACACACACACACACACACACCCACACACTCCAACAGTTCCTTTGCAAGCTCTCACTCTTTCTATGCTTTATTTCCACCAGTCCACAAGCTTTTATCCCTTTAAACAGTCAAATTCATTAACAGCCATGTAGCTGCAGAGGTCAAACTGATATAGTGCACACATACACAGGTAAACAATCACACTCACACTCACACACACTCAAACAACCACAGTCTACTGGACATTGAGGGTGCGAGCAGACACTCCGTGGTGCCAGTCTCTCAGCTCGTTGTACTTAGGACCAATCACCATCCGAGTGGTGGCCTTGTTCGCTCTGCCATCACAGGAGGAGAGAGAAAAGAAGAGAAGAAACACACACCAAACGAGAGAGAAGATAAGGATTTAGGAATAGTAAGAGAAGTTGCCCTGCAGTCTGCAATGAGACACACTGTAAGCCATGCCACAAGGAAAGCCTGGTGATACGGTAAGGGCTGTTGCCACAAACAAAAAGCTGATGATACACAGGGAACGTTTTGATGGGGTGGAATAGAAAATGACAGAAATCGATGCAGAGAGAGAGAGAAAGAAAGTAAAACATTAACTCCTGAGTCATGAGGTCTTAATGCAGCCCATGGATCATGGCCAGTATGGACTGAAATGATGAATTAATTCAACCATGAAGCACCAATAACTGATCACAGACACACGGTGATCACGTGTATCGCCACAAACCAACAAGAGCAATGGACAGCCAACGGGTCACAAGAACACCAACAGTCCAGTCATGATTGTCAACAACACAATCCCAGGAGCATGCAGCACCGCAAGGCTGTCACATCCACAACCAAATGCACAAACAACCGGCGGGAAGCACACAAACCATCACATGATGCTGCACTTTGATTGGTAAGAACAGGTGGAAACAATTTCAGCCGTCGACATGACAGTTTTTAAAATGTTCAGCGAGAGGGGGAATGTAATTAAAACTGCTTTCTGAACTATTGGAGCAACTAAAAATGGACAAACTGTACAGTGCACAGAGGTCTGGCTTTTGACTTAATGGCTCAAATGTGATCCTTTCTCTGCCGTCTAGACAGGAAGAGGCCACACAGCATTAATACAATAGTAGAACTGTGCCACAGAGATCTGAATGTTGCTCCATGTATGTAAATGTGGCCTTTATGTGTTAGAGGCACGCGATTGAGTGGGTTAAAATAACAGCACGAAATGTATTGTTACTCTACACAATGCACTCATTTATACAAACAACAAACAAAGCTGATGATAGGTAGTCTGGGACTATTAAAACCACAGTCAGCAGTTTCATTGCACTTACTTTGTCTTCTTGGCTGCGTCATCTTCCTCATCTTGAGCTACAAAAGAAAGAATAGAAAGTACATTAGAGAAACATTGTGGTCTTTACCTTTTATTTAATAATCAATTTAATAATGTTACGGTACACAGCAAGCATTGTAGTTTTGCCCTATGTATGGAGGTTTCCCTGTGCTCAGATGTGTTTAGTTCAGGTGCACTAACAACAGTGTAATGACTATGAAGACGTGGTCACCGTGTGAACTTCAGTGAATAACGTACCACGCTCGGTACCGGTGATCTGAGCCAGAATCCTGAAAGATCTGGACTGGGTGGTGCCGGTGCGAGGGCGCCAGTCCTCCGTGTCCTCCGTTATGCGCTTCCTGCTGGCATCAGCGTGAGTGGGCACATGGTAGAAATGGATGTCTGTGTCCACGACGTGTCTCCTGGGAACTCTATAAGAACAGAGTAGAGCAGGACGGATGACATCAGTAGATATACTTTTAATTGTACATCCTCCCTCTCATATAACTGATCAAAGTTTTAGAGATGGAGACTGATGTCATTTCCTTGGAGGTATTATAGCATATTAAAGGGAACTTTTAATATCGCAGAATCCAATAAAACATTTTATACTCCTGGACCTCCTATTGTAAAGTAAGTAGCTCAGTGTGTGTTGACAAACCGCGTTTAGTCTTTTTAGGAGGTTAATTTCAACCATGGGTTTAAATTGATATACTGTACAAGTATTTGCATTATTTAACGCATAATAATTCCGTTAGAGGATTGGTATTAAACTGTTTCAACTGCAGGTTACATGAGGTGGCAATGTGTGTGTGCGTATTAGACAGTAAAAGGGAGGGGAACCACACCACACTTTGTTAAATGCATTTGGTGTCTCGTTGTGAACCAATCTGATACCTTGGTGGCGGAGGTTTTCTTGAAAAGTATTGACAGAGAAAAGCAGGACAGAAGGAAACAGAAATAGAGTGAATAAAGGCAGGGGAAAATAAAACAGCAACATTCACAACAGTCATAAAGAGACAATCTGAAAAGACTTACTTCAAAATACTTTGAGGTCCACTGAAGAGGAAGTAAAGTAGAAGAAGAGGAAGATAAAAAAGTATGAAAAATGAATTCAATTATTAAAAAAATAATAATCAAAGGAAATATTAACAAGCAGGCAGTAGAATAAAGACAGAGGAGAGTAAAAAAAAGCATATGGACCACAACTACCAATGCATGCAAAACATAGAGCCTAAGCATCCATGACGTCAGTTCTCTTCTTAACCACATGGTGGTGCTGCTGGGTTTCTATAAAAGTATAGTCATTCATAATTTGGACAGTAAACATATAAGGAAGAATATATTTCAAATGGTAATGAAAAACATGAGTGTGCAGCATTATTATGAGTCAACACGTGTAGTTTGTGTGTGCGAATCCACAATCTCCCTTGGCGACAGCTGTGCTGACAGGCCAGTTACTAATTGGCTATTAATAAATCAACTCTTAGGACAAATACGCACACATACACACACACAGAGACGGGCATTGACGACTTTTCAGGCCCTGCTGTCAATAAATCACCTATAAATACACCCACCCACCATCACACTCACCTAGCACATTGATTTACGAGTGTCTCTCAACACATTCTTGTCACAGCAGCAGCTATGTGGGTGTGGGAATGTTGACGGCTCTATGTGAGCGTGGTCATACACTTACAGTTATACTGGAAGTGTCTGACAATGTAGTCTGTGTGAGTGTGTGTGTGCCGCTCTGTCAAAATCAATATTTGTGACTTACAGTAAAAATATACTGCAGCCTCAGCCTCATATTATATCACACACAACACTTTTAATTAGCTGAATGCATGTGTGCTGCGTTTCTTGCATTATTCAAATATGAAAATCAGCTAAGTGAATTATAAAAAATTACTATCATGAATCATTCTCTGCAGCAATGCATGCAGCTGCCATGATAAAGGTACAGATACAGAGAGGTAGAGTAAAAAGGAAAGCAGGCAGTCAAACACTCATAACCTGACATGCTTCAGAGACTAACTTTGGGACTTGAGGATGTGCCGCAGTCTGCAAAGCAGAAAAATAAGAGTTGAAAGGAAGAGAGAAAGACAGAGAACATTGACAATTTCTTGCCATCTTACAGTAAAAACATCGAAATATGTCCTTCAAAATCCCCTCTGAAACGAACCACACAGCTCATTTACAGCATGCAAACAGGCAAGCACAATGCAAGGACGGACATACAGTACATGCTGTCTCACATTGTCACCTCAGCAATAGATTAAATAAATGAATGGATTAACTGATACTGGAAGAAACTAACTGTATGAACATGAACCTGTATGTTGACCTCTACTGTGGATGACTGAATTAACTAAGGATGCAACTAAGGATGCAACTAAGGATGCAACTAACGATGCGTGTTTCCCAAAGCCCAAGATGACGTTCTCAAATGTCTTATTTTTAAACACCTAAAATATATTCAGTTTACTGTCATAGAAGAATAAAGAAACCAGAAAATATTCACATTTAAGATGGAATCAGAAAATGTTGACGTTGTTTTCTTTAAAAATTACTCTAAATAGTTGCAGATTAATTTAATAGTTGAAAATGTATTGATTAATCGTTGCAGCTCTAAAATTAACTGTCTTAGTTGTTGAACCATCCATCACTGGGAAAATGAGCAAAGAGGATTTTAAAGTGGTGAAACGAACATTGAGATTGACATGTTTACGTGACGAAAGCAAGTCAAAGCCATAAAAATACTAAAGACTGATCCTGATCTTGCTTTAATGACGTATCCCATGCTATTAAATTACATCTTGGGGAAAGATATGTACCCAACTGAAAGGCAGCTTGTGTGTTTGTGTCTGTTGGTGTGTGAGTGTGTGTGTGTGTGTGTGTGTGTGTACGACTGCATGTTGTAAGATTATATTGTGCAGATCGCTGGTGTCTGCTGAGTGTCACAGAAAGAGAAACCACTTGTCCTTTTGTCAGAGTGTTGCCCCGCAGAAAAGAGCTCAGAGAGAGTGAAAACATGAAAATGAACGCAGACATTATGAGTCAGAAAAGGAGTATATTCAGACCATTTGGTATCTTGAGTGCAATGAATAAAAAACATCCACGTATCACTGAAAGAATGAATGAACAAGCGAATGAAAAATATGGCTCGATGAAGGTGTTGTTAGTCTGTGAAGAGACGGTGTGTGTGTGTGTGTAAATCTACATGAATTCAATGCTGAAACCTTTATTGACTGACTGATTTGCTACAGGAGCAAAGATAATGCCACACAGCTCCAGTTCCCGATGCAGGCTATATATACTCAGCTTAGTCATAGCGTCACAGCATAGTTATACTCACTTCTGGAGAGAGGTGAGTTGGGGTTGAGACAGAAACAGAGGGGGGGGAAAGATGATGGTGGGAATTGTGTAAAGAGAGGCGCTGAGTGGGTAGAAAGTAGTTATTAAAATCATTATCTTCAAGTATGTTTTAAATGTGGTGCAGCCTTCACCTGACCTGTGGTGTGCTTTCACTAAGAGAAGTCTTTTTAGAATATCAAAAATGATTCATGAAAAAATGAAGGCAAAAAACATAAAAATTCACTCACATACAAAAGTAAGTGACTAAGTAAGTAAGTAAGTACTTTCTGATGTATTTCATGCTAATAGGTTGATATGTGTTAATAGTACAAAGATCCATACAGCCGTCATGTCAGGGATATTTTACTTTGTCCATACATATTTTGATTTTTTTAGTTCTATTTTATTCTAAAACTGAATGTAAACTGTATGTAAAAATCCTAAATTCCATAATGTCAAACTTGAAAAATTTAAAAGGTACAGTCTGTGGGCAACCTCTAAGTCTGAAAAGTGAAGCCAATGCCAAGTGACTTGCATTTTTTCTAACAGCCAGCAGGGGGCGACTCCTCTGGTTGCATGAAAAAGTCTGATTGTATAGAAGTCTATGAGAAAATGAGCCTACTTCTCACTTGATTTATTATCTCAATAAACATCGTAAACATGAGTTTATGGTCTCAATCGCTAGTTTCAAGTCTTCTTCAATACAGCATGATGTTCATTTAGTAAATTATGGTCCCATTTAGAGCCAAATAGACCATAAAGCAGGGGATGCTTTGGCCACCTTGTGATTGAGAGGTTGCTACCGCGACGTTGCCCTGTCTAGGATTTGTCCGTGTTTTCATCGTATAACTTTAACACTTTCGAAGTGTGTTTTATGTTCACGAAAGTTAATTATAACCTTTTTCTGTCGCCTGGAAACGTCTTATTCAGCGTTGGGTTGCACTTAGCTGAGTGTCCCTTCTGGTTGCAAAACCAAGATGGCAACGGACAAAATGCCAAACTCAAGGCTTCAAAATTGCAGTCCACAAACCAATGGGTGATGTCACAGTGACCACGTCCACTTCTTATATACAGTCTGTGGTTAAAATCCAAAGATTCCAAAATTTCAACCTGGGACAACTTAAGGTTATGTCTTATTATGTTCCAATACTTTTACGGGACTGCTAAAAGCTAATTTGAAGTCCATCAATTATCCAGTTTCCCATCACAAGAACCCAGCTATTAAATATCTTTCAGTACAGAATTTCCCTTCTCAAGTTCCTACAGTAAACAAATGGTAAATTAACCGACTTTAGTTTGCTTACATATCAGTATTTCCAGACTGGTAGTTAAGATTTTCTAACATGACATGTTATACAAATAGTATTTCTGTTTGGTGACATTTGTTTGGTAAATGGCAACCAAACCAGTGCCGCGTTGCCAAGTTGTGACTGTCACGTTTCAACACTATAATAAACAACACTCACAAACAGAGGCATCATAATGATCTTGCTAACTCAAACCCTGGATCTAACTACTGTGTGCAGTACAGTATTTTGATCTGTTTTTCTCCTCTAAACAAAACACCAAACAGACATGTGAGTTTGATTTAATGATGTGGAAAAACTTTGAAAAGATTTCAAGATTCCAGTTTTGGAGTCTGGCGAACTGCGTGGAATAAACCATTTTCAGTCAGGAACATAGACTTTGATATAAGCTTGGCAAAAACACCAAAATGAATCAATACGGAGAAAGTCAGAGGATAAAATGCAAAATATTGATTCATTCGTTTGATCGGCTAGAGAGAACGCCACTCACCCATTAAACTGCACAGGCGGCAAGGCTCCACCCTGACTCTCCAACAGGCCCCGCCTCTGCCCCATGGCCACCTCACATGCGTTCTCAGAGGAGTAGAGGTTGAAGGGTGTGTTATACACTGATGGCTGGGGCGCAACGAGGATAGGGGGGGAGGAGGAAGAGGAAGAGGATGGATAAGAGACAGGAGGTGGAGGAGGAGGAAGGGGAGGACTGATGTGAGAGGAGGCAGGAGTGAAGGCAGAGGATGGGGATGGGATGAAGGGAGCGAAAGGGGACTGTGAAGGAGGGTATTCGCTCTCTCTTGCACAGCCCCCGTAACGTGTGGTGGCCTTGTTGTAGCTGGTGGTGGAGGGGCTGGAGGAGTGAGGGTGTGGATGGGGTGGTGGAGGGGGATGGGTGAGGGCCACTGGTTTTATGATGTCTGATCTGTCGTCCTATCAGTATGAGAGAAGAGCATGCAAATACAAACGAAAAACAAATCACAACACAGCACACACTATACTGATGCCTCTCAGGTTATATTTGCTGTGTTTTCCCATAGGCTTCATGTTGTATACAGCCTTTGATCTGTCCATATAATAAAGTTTGATTCAATTTAGGAATAGTGGGGGGAAAAAAATCAATCAACCTGTAAATGTGTTCTGAGGATTTTCTGGGAATAGAGAAGCATCAGTATACTTAACTATCATTTACAAAAAAATAGATGTAACAGTATTATAAAAACACAATTACATGAATCAAGACAAAGGTTTCATGCAGCAAAAATATGTGTATGGCATCGTTTCAGAGGGGTGTAGTAAGAGTATTCAAAGCACTTGGTACCCCAGGTGAATGACTTTTTCTTTTTATGTCATAATGAATCCATCACTAATCTAATGTTTTTTCATGTCGTGAGTTTGTTTTTCCTGTTCCATATTAATCCCACAGTTTGTCGACTACTGTCACTTAAAATTTGTCACAACATTTTATTAAATAATAACAAAGTATAGATTAAAAATATCATATTTTGAAATCAAATTACTTATTTTTCACCTGGCATGCCTTGTGTTAAAGGTACAGTGTGTAGGATTTAGCGGCATCTAGTGGTGTGGTTGCAGATTGCAACCAACTGAGTAACTCTCTTTCTGCTAATAGATCCCCGAAATGTTACACACTGTTCCTTTAATTAAACAGTACCATTTTATGATGATCTACAAATAGACATGCAGTGCACTCAGGTGCTTATCATTTTCTGTTATACCAGTGATATGCTGTGTTACAGTACCTTTGGTGCCACAGGAGGAGGTTTTGCAGCACGGAGGGCCCTTGAGAGAGGGAGAAACAAAAAAAAAAAAAAGTTAGCATGAGTTATGATTGGACAATTCTTTTTCATTTCAATATTTCCTTTGAAAAAATGTCTGTTTTTGATATCTGAAAATGTACTCTTATAATAGGTTTAAGTGACTGTTAGCTAACACCAACAGGGAAAAATAGCACAAGCTTTTCAAAGCGTACTTGCTGATATTTATAGAGCCTTTCAAAGCTGCTAAGGCCACACTATAAAATATTCAGATCTTACTGAGGTTGAGAGAAACTGTGGTTATGGTGAATTATGACTCAACCTGAGCTCTCAGCATAGAAACCAGCACGGAGAGGTTTCTGTCATCGGCTACAGAATCCAAAAGAGTCTCACTGTGTCTTTGTGTCAGACTATGAAACACAAGTTGGTCGAGATGAAAAATTGGCCTCTTTCGATGAATGTGTGCTTTTGAAGGCAGCTGTTTTTAGTCTATGAAGCACTGTACCAATGTGATACTCTTGGTCTTTGATACTCTTGATGCCATGAGCTCCCTAAAGGTCATCTGAGGAACATGCCTGTAACTACCCACACTGTTAACTTGACGCAGACGTGATATCAGCTTAGCACTTATCCTAATACAGATCATTTTTCATGTTTACAGTGTTTTTAGTTGACCCCAGATGATAGTCACACAATAGGACAGTACTTTATTGATGCAAAATTAACTAAAACAATAATATGAATCAATATTCAGTCTTTTGAACATTTAAAGAACTTATTAATACAATTTTTATGTAGATACATATTCAAAAAAAATAAAATAATTAGGGCTGTCAAAGTTAATGCGATAATAATGTGTTAACGCAAATTCGTTTTAACGCCACTAATTACTTTAACACATTACGCAATCAATCTTTCAGAGGTAGTAGAGTTTTAAAGCTAGAGTGATGATGCCCACTATGTGATACTAGCTTGTCGCGAAGGAAGTTATATAATGCTCCAAACTTGCGCTAAATTTTGGCGAGGAAAAGCTGTCATGGCCATTTCCAAAGATAAAAGATAAAAAATGTGTTTAAATCTTTAATTTGCCATTAATCATGGACAATCATGCGATTAATCGCGATTAAATATTTGAATCGATTGACAAAAATGGATAAATGGCTGAGATTGACAGTAAATACCAGGCAACGACTTGTTGTGAAGTAAATGCAATGGAACGGGGGAATGTCATCAATGATATCAATAGCACCTTTAAGATAAGTCAATAATTGTTCAGAAGAGTGAATCTCCTCACTAACAACAGCTTACTAACACATGGAACAAATTAATATAATTCAAACAGTTGTTGCAGTGCATCACAACTTCATCGAGCATGATTTAAAGAGGAAAATACACAAGTTAATGTAAATTAAAGGTTAAGTAAGCCGTGCAGTAACCGAAGACGTGTGAATCTCAGCAGCCCCCTGCATTCCTTTCAGAGCAGCCCTTCTAGAAACTTCCAGAGGGAGGCTCATGTCCTTCACCTCTGTAAATCTGAACCGACAGCGCAGTGGTAGCTGGAAAGACATCCGTCTACAGACACAGCTACTCATGCGCTTGGCCTTTTGCTCCCTGCGTCTTGTTCCTCGGTAGTTTGCCAACAGTGTCCAGATATGATGCCATCCTGCTCCATTGACATGAGATGTGACGATCTGTGTTGTTTAACACCAGAAGCAAAGATGACATCACGCCATAAAGTTCTACAACATTCTAAATGGTGTTTTGAGTAGTCCGATTTCAGATAAACTTAAGCAGAAGGAGAAGCGAATGATGAACAGGTCTAAGCTAATTATCTTAAAGAGCCTTTCCACCCTTAAGTGAGCGTGTTTTCTGTCTTAATAAGCCCCCAAGGCTCAACCAACAGCAAAAGAATCCTCCTGAGCAACTGCTAAAGTGTTAAAGACATTCCTATTATCCTTTGAGACAACACACATCACCTGTTTTTTGTCTCATTATGTCAGCAGTATGCCTCTGGCTTGGCTCTGGGTTTCCCTGGACACACTAAACTCAGTGGTGTAGTGGTTGTTGATAAGGTGGATGTGCTACTAGGTAGATAGCTATAGTTACCGAGGAGGAAGTGGGTATACTCTCCTATATGTTCCAGTGGCTTTTTGGCTGACAGGTGGGTATACTGTAAACTGCCAGAAAAAGATATGGGTATACCCCATATACCTGCATACACCCTCCACTACGCCACTGACTATACTGTAAATAGTCAAGTATCAGCGCAACACCAAAGTATTCACTGACATCAAAACTGATCCGAGGACAGTAATGACCTCACTTGTGCAACCGATGTTATGTGAGGCACAAAGAGAAATCGGTCTGCGATATTATCACAGTTATATCGGTGATATATCGGTGATATATCGGCGTACGTGTTGTCTGATTTGCGCCAGTATGAAAACTTTTTCTAAAGAATATAATGCTGAAAAAGCTGCTTGGGGGATTTAGGAATGTTGTCATTACCCAGTTTGTCCAGCAGAACATGCTCCGACTGGCAATACTGTGGCAATACGAGGCAACATGCAGCATTCTGCAATAGAGCTGCAACGATTAACCGATTAATTGTACTATTAAATTTATCATCCATTTTCATAATCGATTAATCACAAAAAATAGTCTCAATTCTCTGATTCCAGCTTCTTAAATGTGAATATTTTCTGGTTTCTTTACTCCTCTATGTCAGTAAACTGAACATCTTTGAGTTGTGGACAAAACAAGACATTTCAGGACGTCATCTTGAGCTTTGGGAAACACTGATCGACATTCTTCACCATTTTCTGACATTTTATAGTTACTATATACTATGTATATAGTATACTTCACTGTCATCCCTGTGCACTGTAGCCTCGATTACACTGCAGCTATAACTGGAAACGCCAACATGGAAATGTGTTGGGGTCACAAGAGGGAGGAAAAATAGATGCCTGCTAGAAAGTGAATGAGAACCAGAGTTTAATTTAACCCAGAGGCGTTCAAACCTTTTCTCTGGGGATTTGCATAGTCAAAGATAATTTAGGCTTTTAAACAAGCAAACCTGCTGTTTTATTAAAATGCCTTTTATGTTCCTGGGACTTGGCCTGACCTTGGGAGAACTTTTGAGGGTTATCTGGGGTTGTCTGTGTCAACTGGGCCTTGTGTTTTGAGTTTTGTTTGGTTGCATACTGTACACATTAAAGCTTCAGTGGGCAGGACGTTTTTGGCATCATTGGGCAAAAATCCCATAATAACCTTTCAGCATATTGTAATCTAAGTGTTCTGAGAGAAAACTAGACTTCTGCACCTCCTCATGGCTCTGTTTTTCTGCTTTTCTCCAGTCTGTGAAATCTTGCAGATGCCATTAGGAGCACTGGAGGACACAGAGACACATGATTTTTTTCAGATTACCTGTTTCATGCACTACTGTCAGGATATAGTGACCGTTTTATAAAAATAACTTTTTAAAATCACATTTGCTCCATTTCTACCCACTGCAGCTTTAAAACAACAGTAACTAAATTTTGCCAAAAATAAAAATATGTCACTAGTATATGGGGCTTCTGTTGGGCGCTGGTATCCCTTATAGCAGAGGAACGTTTCAAACACTTTGCCACTGGAATGTTTCTCCATAGCTCAAATGTGTGAGGGTCAGAGAGTAAGTGGATGCAATAAAGTCATTGACAGTGTGATGGTGACAAACATGACGTTCCATATGGAAACATTTACTTGGCTGTACATGTAGATGTGTGTGTTCTTTTCCCCACCAACAGTTTAATGTGATTCATAGTTTAATAGCAGCTGGTATAAAACGTGTCTGTTCTGTGTTTGCATTCGTAACTTTGCATGTTCCATGTTAACTGTCAGGCTCTGCGTGTCTGTGTTCCCTTTACATAGAAGTTTTATATCATATAACAGAGCGTTTGGTCTGTTCGTGTAACTGCGTTTCCCCGGCAACTCTTTGTGGTGTCAGCCATTTGATACCTTACCACATACAAGTGCGTGCTGTGGCTACAGTGGTGGAGCTTAAACAAACTACATATGTTGTTAAGTATAAGTCATTTATGGTTATATTTATTCTACTTCTCTTGGAACGTTGGTCATCAGGGTTTGCTTTTGCATGCATTTTTGTATGTTTTCTTACTTTCCTTAACCACATTTTTTTTTTATGTTTTCCTAATTAATTATTTTTGGGATATTCATAAGCTTTTATATAACACTGACTCTGCTCTGTTTCCACTCCCTCCAACAATTTTCTCTTTTTGTATTTACAGAGAATGAACAAAACAGTGGGACATCTTACAAAATAATGCCATCCAGCCCTGCAGTAAATACTGTAGACTGTATGATGTATAACTGTTTTTTAATATTTGAGCACATGTTGTGTGGTCTTGAAATGCATTTTATTGTTGAGTGTCAGGTGTCAAGAGGTGAGTTTCGGGACAACATGTTTCATCTACATCTCCTCCTCTGATATTATTGTATAATGCACCACATCATTGAAGACGACTAGAGATAAATGATTATAAAATGTATGATCTACTTATCAAATCATCCTTCCAACGGCATATTCTGTTTTTAATGCATCCCCATACTGTATATTACCTTTATGGTGCCTACTAGAGTCTCCTCACAGGTTTTTCTTATGCATGAATTGATTTGTCAATCTGCCCTCGCGGCTGTTCTCTGTTCTCAATTGTGCATTTGTGTTTAATCTCTCTGGTCTATTCTTACTGGAGTGAGATCATTGACCGATGTTTCCAGGGCTGTGCCCTGACATGCCATCAGCTGCACCAGTGAGCAACCGACCACACTGAATCAATAAGAGATTGTTGCACGTGTGTGTGAGTGTGATTTTGTGTCTAAAAGGGGGGGTTGGCTGAGAGGCAGAAGTGGTTTAGGTGGAGGTGACACTGACTGGGATCTGTTAATAACACCAGTAGAAGCCGAAAACACACTCTGTATACGACACAAACACACACATAGGCACACACATTCAAGCTATACACAATAGTGAAAGTGATTCTATCACAGAGTGCCTTCATGTGTGTCACCTCTCATAAATTAGTGTTTTTGTTTACTCAAACACAAAAACTCCCAACATGGGTGTACCTTGACAAATTATACACACACACACACACACACACACACACACCCAGACATATATACACACACACACACACACACACAAACATATAGCTCCTGTCAATCCTACCTGTCTGTCTCATTCAAACAACTACACACATCATGGTATTTCAGCATTAAGCAGGTCTTTAATGAAGTGTGCTGCCATTTGGATGACAGAGTCGTTAATATTAGTGAACTGACAAAGGTCGAGTTAACACACACACCCACGCAAACATATACACACACAATGATGCATTATGCAGGCTGAGGTGACAGTGATTTCAGGTGTGACGGGTTGGCACAGGAAATGTTAACGGGGCGGTGCAAAAACACAGACTACAAGGACCAGTTTATACACTCTGCAGCATCTGCACCTGTAAATAGGCTTTAAATGAATGCACACACACACATAGGTCTATTTGTAGATTAACTACACCTTGGACATTTCCAAACATTATTTGTGTGACACGCTTGAGCTAGATCAGCCCAGTTATATAAAAGGCTCGGTTTTCTTTACCAGAGCTGGACCTGATTGCTTCAAATCCTGTCTTTTTTTTTATGAGATGTGATCTTATCTTCGATTTGCACCTTATTAGTCTCGCTGAGATATTTTTTGGCAGCTCTCGCATGTCTTTGTGGTAACTTTTGCATTCCTTCCAAGGACAGAAGGGAACAATTTTATCCAACTGAAGTCCAACAAACACTTTTTAAGTCAATATTGAATAAATCAATCCAATATTTGAAAAATCATGTGTTCCTGATATTTCATATAATTTTGTTAACAATGGTTTGTGTGTCTGTGCATCCATGTGTGCAATAAGAGCAAACTTGTCTTGTCTTTCTCACGGGATATGAAACACATGATTCAGAGAGGCGGAGGCAGGAGAGAGACTTCCTCTTGGTAATTTATGTAGAGGCACAACTGTGCCCCGGGGTCATTAATGTAAAACATGGCTTTAACTTTGTTTTTGCAGTCTTAACTAAATAAAAACCTTTACCCTAACTGTTTCTTTTTCTCTTCTCACCTCTCGTTTTCCTTTTTAGTCCATCTCAACACCTATCCATCCTTTTCTGTTGGGATCTAATTACTTCTTCCTTTCCTGCCTTTCTTGCCGTTTTCCTCCTTTCTCCTCTTTTCCTGAGAATGAGGTCACTGCTCTTTAAACAAAAGTGATGAAGATTATTGAAACAAAGCCCTCTGAAATATATGCAGTCGTCATTCCTGAAGGTGGGACACACTCTCTGAGCCCTTGTCTTATTTATTTCTTTTTCTGTGCCTTATTAGGAAGAAAGGGAAAGAGAGGACTGGTTTGGTTTCAGTTTTTTTTTTTTGTAATTTTACCTTAAACTGAAGCAGACCGACCAACGTGACCGGGAGAGAATGCCAGGGCACCAATAAGAGCAGATTGACTGGCAGAATTATTGCCACGTGTGGTTCAGTGTCAACAGTGTGTATGTGTGTAGTGGTGGTCATGTTGGTGGTGGTAGTATAGAGGGAGAGAGAGTCAGTGTACAGTAGGTACGATGTAGCTATGATACTCAAAGAGAGAAAGAAAGCTGATGAGTGAAAAAAGACTATAACTCCTGACTTCACAAGTAAGGGATAATGAACAGCGAGCCGGTCATTGTTAAACCCCGACGTGAAGATCTTGCATCACCCTGAAGGGGTTTATTTCACAACAATGACCGGCTAGCTGTACATTATCCTGCTTCTTACACGGCTACTTATTTAAGAAATCAATAATTTGACACACAAATGGTCCGCCAGAGTCCGACATCAGAACTGCGCCCATAGCAACGGTCTGTTATAAAGAAATAATAGACCGTAGAACGCTGTGATTGACCAATCAGAATCGAGTATTCAACAAAGTCATGTAATAAGTGTTGTAATGTGGTGTAATGTAATGAAGTAATAATATTTCGTTGCAGTACTTAAGTATTTTTTCCAGAGTATCTGTACTTTACTTGAGTTTTCATACTTCTGTCAACTTTCACTTTTACTCCACTACATTTCCTAAACAAAATGTATACTTTTACTCCGCATTTTACTCGTTACTAATGCAGGTTTGGCGAATTAGTGGTCCTAGTTTGCGAGTTACATCATTCACGGAATAAAGTCATTTTCTGGTTAGATACTTGTGCTTTGACTCAAGTGTGGCTTTCAGGTACTTCATCCATCACTGGCTATTTCAAGACCAGTGTGTGAGTTTATCTAGAACTGGACTTTAAATAGATCTGCTTGTCTTTATCAGTCCTCACACTGGGCAAGACCGTAGGAGAGAGGGGTCACCAACAGATCACACGTACTGTAGGTCTGGTTAGTATGTTATAGTGTGTATGTGTGTGTGTGTGTGTGATCCTCCCTGTTCCTTATCCACTACCTCCCACCACTATCTTCTCCACAGAGGCCTCGACAGGCCTTTCAGCTGAGTATGACATCACATAAGATCCCAAAAGAAGCTTTGACGTTGACCAGACCGAAGGAACAAGATACGTTAAAACCAGCGCGGTTTCACTACAAAAACATTAGTCAACTGAATCAACTTTGAGAAAATTTGAAGTATGTTTGAAGGAGCGCAGCAGTCACGGACAGAAGAAAATGGTTCCATTGTTGAGTTTCCCCGATTGTTTCAATGATTGTGTTTCCATCAGTTTTTCTTCATTAAAGGCAAGCTACACGTCATCTAGCCCGTGTTAGAATTGAGGTTTGCTGTAATGTTCTTGCTTCTTTATCCTCTGCCATAGATCAATATGGCTAGACAAAAAGCCTGAGGGTATGGGTCAACTGGGGTTTATATGAAACACACTAGCTGCCTGTTGTTTATCTGATGGAAATCAAACGTTTGTACTCAATAGAGACTTGACCTAAGCCTCACATTCAGGTCAATATCTCTTAGCTTTTAAGATGGCTTTTACAATGTGTTCATAAAGACACATTTTATATCCTTTTTCCTTTGGCTGAATCTGTGGAAATCTATTGATATAAACTGGAGATCTGTTAAACTTTTTTGAACTGTACATTACCACAGAAGAAAATTCCTAAACATGCAACACAGCCACTGTGTTTCCTGTGGTAACACAGCAACAAACAAGCACATTTTATAGTAGCTCACTTTCTAACAAAAACACACAGCAGTGGATTGGTACCCTAAGGAGTCTTAAAAGCAGACCATGAGAGGAAACAGGCACATTAAGCTAAACCCCACCAGGGCAGGAGAAAGGAGGCAATGTCTCCAAAAGCCTGAAGGTCAACAGCACTGCATCAAAACTCCAACAGAGCACTTCTATAACTAATGCTCACCACTCCACGGTAACTCCTCTTCAGTCTTAGAGGTTATAAAACAAAAAGAATTGGATGAGAAGTGTAAAAATAAAAATATGACGCACAGAAACTGGAATATGCAGCTGCTATACATATTTTACTGGGTTTGGACATGGCGTCCATTAAACAGTAAATAGCAGGGGTGGAGAAGACATATATTTGAGACAAAAAGCTGTAAAATCTTACACAATGTATGGACATTTTTAAGACAACAAAGAAGAAGAGTTACTGCTGTAACGCATATATCCACTGGCACACCAAATTTCACATAATGTAAGGTACTAAAACAGATGAACAGTCTCCCTACTCTCAGAGCATATACTTTAATTCATCTAAAATGTTTTTCAAAGATCATAAAAGTAATTTTATGTAACATTAAATTCATGCACATATACTTTAAAGAGAGAGGGCAGATGTTTTCTTTATAGGAGTAAGTTAGTCTTACTGTCTCTGGAGTCACTGGGCAGTAAAAGAGGTAGATGGGAGAACTGGAGTCTCGTGTTGTCTTTTGAAATCTAATTTAAACTTTTACAGCTTTGTTTCATAGCAGACGGACCAAGAAGTAAAAAACTGTACATCTAAACAGAGGAGCTCACATGGAGGCGCTAAGAAAGACAGACAGACAGACACGGGGTAAGGACTGACACAAACACACGTTGGCATGCAGTCACACATCCAAATAGCAAAATATTTTTCTTGCAACACAACCTGGCATGTTTAAAGCATTTTTCACTCAGTGTTAATGACTCTTGACCTGATAATGCCCTGCCATACCTCTGTGAACACTTCACGGCAACTCCCACGCTGAACACTGCCATCATCGTTTAAAATATTTAAAGTGTAATTGACTAAACTAATGACTCCATGGACCGTAATTGGATTGTGGCCAAGAAAGAAGTACTAGACGTTTCCACACTGCAACCACACGTATATAGAAATCACAAAACTGAGCTTTCTTTCTCACCGCAGCTCATTGACAAACACACTATGACAATGTTGACCAGAACCATACAACCGTTCGGTGAGGAGGAACGCCGGAGTGATCCCCAGAGCAAATCTGGGTTTATCAAAGCCACGTCAGTGCTGTCAAACTTATTTAAAGTACATCCTGACTGGTGTTTCTGAAATTACACAACACAGGTTAAACCCAACACAACCAAAGATTGCATTGTTTCAAGTGTGGGTCCTGGACGGAGGGAGTTTAGGAATCTCTGCCCTGAAGGCAAACATGCTGCGGCTCCGTGAGGGAAACCAGCGGTACAGGGGGGCCCTAACTGGATGAAGACATCCACATGATTGTAGGGGGCCTCAAATGGGATGAATTAAAGCAGGGATGCAAGATTAATGAGCCTTTAGTGCTGCGGTCTGTAAGATCCATCTGGCACTGAACTATGGTCTCAAATGATGTGCTTATGTACTCACTACATCAACAATGTGTGTATTCGCTAGAAGAATAAACAGTGGAATAATGAAGGGTACACCTAAAATGTACAGATAATGTGAAAGAGGAAGAAAGTGAGTTTTAATTTCTGCTGTCTACTTTATAGTTTCTAGCAGCTCACAGAAAGAGATACATCAGAAATAAATGCAGACTAAAAGGACTGCACACCAGCTGGGTTCAGCACTCAGCGCTCAGACAGCCTGCCCATCAAAATGATCCGCAGTTGGACCAGGCGGTGCTTTCCACATTCAACATCTGGTCTGTTGAGAGGGTTATGGATATCAATGTACGTCAGTATCACTCAGAGGATTCACTCGCAGAGATGCAAGATTTACTGGCTTATTTTTGATTCTCGGTTCAGTGTCCAACTTTCTGTTTCTGTTTACATGGCCCATATCTGACTCACTCTCTCTCTCTCTCTCTCTCTCTTTCGCTAAAACTCACACACACATGCCAGTGCACTTCTCTCAAGTTGTTGTGAGTGAGAGTCTCGTAAACTTAGGCGATAGATAGTGATGTGACAGTGATCGTAAAATGATCCTGGCTCTGACATTGAACAAATACCTGAAGTTATGGAATTCCTTCAGCTTCTTTTTTCCACACTAAAAAAAAATCATAGTAATTTCAACAGATGAGCCTGAAGAGTACTAGTGTAGTCAGAAAAAAAACTGTGGGTGTGCATCAGAAAAACTGGGTGTGCCACATGATACAGGAGTGGACTACGACTGAAATTCAGCCCAGGACTTTGAGATGGAGAAGCCCTTTATGCGAGCACCTGGAGGGCATGTGCGGAACATTTTTTGGCAGTTCTAACACTAATACAGCCGCCGCAGCTGCCACCTCAAATTGAAAAGTTGTGGCTGGTCAGAAATTCACAAGAGTGAAACTCCAATGTCCAAGTGGAAGTGCAATGCAGCAAGAGATGACGCTGCCAGCTGCCGCTCCATTTTTCCTACGACCGGGCAGCTTTCTGTGCAGCCTCTTCTGGTCCAGGCCACACGAAAGGACTGTCCGTGACTTTTTTTCCTGCTGAATGTGTGTGTAGGGTTTCCAACTTCCACTAGTAGAAATATAGAATGGCTGCAGATGGTTGTTTTGTTTAGTAATAGTAACTCGTTTTAGGAAGGCTATAACTAAAAATTCATTCTGCATCCGATTTGCCAGCTGCCTCTTTTGGGTGGCACAGTAACACCCTGGTACGAGTGTTGGTATCAGTATGTATGTACATCTGTGCATCATATATAGGATGCTAAATTTGAACAAATTTGAGTCGCATGCAGCGGTGCTATTTTTAGTGCTTAACAAGCCGCCCAGCTGCAACGAAAAGCCGACGCACAAACAATTTAAATCCATCATTTATCACCAGCTGCAGTGTATGCTCAAAACAGACAACTGAGTCACCAGTTCACCCGACCGGGAGAGTTACTTCAGCAGCCATGACGCTGCATGTATTGTCCCAGTAAGTCTCCACCGCATCATTTAGTTTAGCTGCGAAGTTTTCAGCCTGTTGTAACGTTACTCTGTCTGCCGGCGTAACGTTAGTGAGTGTCTGACAAACCGCGTGTGTGTGGTTTGTGATACGTTTACAGCTGTAGCATTGCTTGTGGCTTCGTGCTCGCCGTTGTCACACACATACGGTTTGTCAGCGCGGCGTACCATTAGTGAGTGTCCAACAGACCATGTGTGTGTGGCGGTGGTGAGTGTGGGGTTGTCGGTGGCGTTATAGCTGTGAAAGTAGCAGTGCAGTGTTTGTACAGTTTATTTGTCTGTGAATAAATGCTACAACTCCTCAGCTCAAGACTCGAGCCAACTTCCTCTATCTGCAACGTCGGCTCAGACTCTCTTAACGTGGGCTGTTAAGGTGGACCAGCTATTCTCCTTTAAGTGACAAGCCGCTCCTTTTTTTGCTCAGTTTTTTAGCTATTTTTTAGTATTTCCATTAATTGGTTAAAATTCTTAATGTCGATTAATTAAATTGTTAACATCCCTAGTATCCACAGTATATATTAAGGAATTAACATACGATAGTGATGGGTTGTGAAAAGTGCATTTGTGACCCCAAAAAGACACAAAGCTCCTTTAGGATCACCCTATCTGCCTGAGTTTAACATGGTGTCATTTGATTATGTAAATCAATCAGGGCCAAAACAAATACACGAGTCCTTTGGCTGAATTTAAATATATCCCAGCCAATTTGAACTGATAACACAGTGAGAAGACGGTAAATTGCATCTGGGACATACGGGTATTGTGTTTCAAAACATGTTGATTATAATTTATTATAGAGTCATTTGTAACTATAATTTGAAAGTTTATTTGATTTGGAACTAAACTGCTGAGTGTACAGTTTATGTTCTGACTGCGCCCTACACCCTGAACCTCATTTAAACGTAGCTTCTCGTTTTTCTCTTCTAATCAGCCCAGATGATTCTTCGCGCTGTTCCCGTTTGGGTATCATTCAACAATGCTGGCTGGCCTAAAGAAGAGCGCTCTTGGCTTACACTAAGATATATTTGGCAAATAGCAGAGAGGAATTAAAAAAAAACAGAGACAGATGAGCTTAACACAGTGTTCCTGGCCTCTGAATATCTGTGGGCTACCTTCACAGACCCCTAATGTTCCTGGGATTTGTATTTTCTTTGGCCAAAACAACAGACTAGCAAGAGACAGGCAGAGACAGGTGTGTGTGGCTGCAGCTGCATTCTATTGGTATTAGGATATTACCGGTGAATACTAAAGGCCCAGCCAAAGATGATGGCCCATCACTTTTAGATGATCTTTGGCAAATACTACAGACTAGTGAGAGACAGAGACAGGTGAGCCCAGTTTAGCACTCTTGGCTTTGGAACATCTTTGGCAAATATCAGAGGCGAGTAAGTGACAATGGCAGCTGCGTTGGGTGTCTGTGAGTACAGAGGATTTACAGCTACAGTACAAGTCTCACCAGGTCCAACCCATCAAGCCAATAGTATACATGATATACAGCCATATGCCACATTTTGACTGGTTTTGTTAGCCTTTTTCTATTGAAAGAATGACCAGCAATAACCACCTCATGTAGATTAGCTTGAGTTTAGATGTACAATATATTCTCCTTGGCCTCTTGACATTATCTGCAGTGTTATGGCAGTATTGGTAAAGCCAAGGCCATATATAATAGGGAATATATAAAAATGATGATCCAGCCGAATATTAGACCTCTAAAGTTTGAGTCAGCCTCCAGATCAAACTAATCATATTCCAGGCACAACCCTGTCTCCGACAAAATTACTTTCCCATACAACTAAACTGCATTCTCAATTATGATTCAAGGGAAACATATTTTCTCCCGGATTAAAGTCGCAGTTTTAAACACGTGGTTAACTCTGTAAATTTAAACAAAACAAAACAAAAATGCAACAAAACTACTTGTTTAGGTTGAGTAAAACAACACCATGGTTTGGCTTAAAATGACTAAACTGACTTTTAGTTTCACACGAGACAAGAACAGCCATCTCCTTGGTGGAAGTCCTGTGCTTGTTTGACCTGCCCGTTCTCATTCCCAGGGCGTCAAATACCAACACTTTGACACGGCCGCGAGAGTTTAATACCGCCGCACATGGCACCCTTTAGTGCCCATATGAGAAGCACTGGGCTTCCATTGACTACAATGTAAACCCATCCGCGATAACAGTAAACGCTTAAGAGAAAGTGCGCCAAGAGTGTGGTGACATAGTTTAAAGAGTGAAAAGACACAAGGCGGGGTGGGAGGCGAGGTGGATGGGCCCAACAACACAGGGATTTCATCCAGGAGACCGCTGTTTGTGTCCCGTGTGTTAAATTTCTGTGTTTGTTTGACCCATCCACCACCCCGACCTCCTCAGAACGTGGACTTCCGCGGACTTTCATTACAAACGTATTTGTGATACATCAAAAACGAATGGAATCCGCGACAAAATATGTTTCCCTCGAAACGTAATTCACAATGCAGTTTATTGTATGGGAATTTTCTGATCAAGACATGCAATCTCCAAAACAATAAAACATATTTACAGTACAAGTACTGTATAGGAGATTCCATTACTACCTTACTTAAAGGTGTTATGTGCTCTTATAGCTCTTGGATGAGTGTACCAGTTTACTGCCATCATACTAGAGGCTATCGCGTTAGAGCACAGGTTCTTAATGTTTTAATATCACACTTTCTTTTTCACTGTAGTGAGATCTTTTTTCTGTTTCACACCTCTACGTGCCCCTTCTTAGAAAATTGCCTGCCTTGCTTTGCCCTGAAACACTTCAGCAGGCCAAATGTTTTCCAGTGCAGTTGCATTAACCAGGTATTTTTGTAAAAGCATGGTCTCTCCAGTCTTTTGTTTGCAGGGAATCCAATTATCTCTCTCCTTCAAAGCCAAGCTCGTTCAAACACGCTGTTCTTGTTACACCCGGGTCAGTTCCAAGTAAGCATGCCGTCCATTCTGCTGTTTCTTTTCAAAGTGTAAGCTAAAAACAGGCAATAGATCATTCGATTAAAGTATCGGTTTTGCCTACAAACACATAACTGGCCAATTATGTGACTGACTGAAGGAGAAAATGACATGAACCTCTGTGCTAGAAGTAGCCAGTGGCCAGGCCAATGTATCAGTGTGTGTGCCTGTGTTTGTTGGGCATGTGGCTGTGTACAAGCATCAGCATATTCACGTACAACCCGGGGATCTCGTCGCCTCTATTCAGAGAACAAAATGTCAACAAAATGAAAACGTATACCCCAACCCTAAATAAACTTTCTTCATCCAACCCCTTGGCCGAGCACCCAGAGCCAACTTCCAGACTCAAAATAACTCAAGCAGCTGCCGTGAGACCTGTGTGTGTGCGTGTCTTCATTAGTCACATTAAAGTGTACCTCTTGTAAAAAATATCCAGTTCCTCAGTTTTGTTTTGCAGGCATGTAATGTGTGAATGGGGAATGTGTGCAACATAGAGGGCGCTGAAATGAGCTAAACTTTCTTGCTGAATGATGTGTGTGTTTGTGCATGTGGTGGAGGGTCTGTTCGTGCAGCAAAACAACAACACCAGTGTTGCAATTCAGCTACTGCACATGCACAAGAGACCTAAAACCTGATTGTGTTTATCCATGACTTATTATGGCCGGTCCTTGTGGCTTTCTGCATGAGTACATAAGACTCCACCATTATAAATGTGACGCCTCCACCACTGAGACTCTCGGTCACAAAGACCAGGCCTGTCAAACGCTGCAATTATCCTGTTCGGGGTCCTTTCAACAGGGTGAGATCTGCGCTCTGATAAAAAGAGAAGTGGAACCAATTAACTGAGCACAACAAAACCTTTTTTCTTTGCATGATCACTTGTTTATTCAAATTGTGCATTCATTTGCAGCGCTCTGTGATGTGCCTACGTACTGTATATGCGGGTGAGTGCATCAGGTCAACTGTGCTTCAGTTTGTATCTTTTAACTCCCTCAAACACATCAAGATCTTGAGACTGTGCCATCACTGGTGAAAAACACTCACACACACACATGCGCACAGGCCCATTAAATAGCTCCGAAAAGACTTCACTGTTGGGAATAAAGCATTTAACCAGACACTGGCAGCTGAAGTGCATAACAGTGAAATACAAAGGTGGTTTTGTTGAAGCATGGGATGACTGGTTGAAATGAACAGCTTAATACGTTGGTGCGGCTCTAAAGAGAATAATGACATTGTTGAAGAGGGTAATTGAAGTGTTGAAACTATGTGATTGCGGTAAACTAGAGGGACTGCTTAATGACAAAGCCATCAGCATGGAGGAAACTTCCCTCTGCGTTTGTAATTCCTCAGCAACTTGTAAATGTTAGGCCCCGATCCCTTAAACTTTACTTTAGTTCTAATCTTCCATGTCATCTCCAATGTCAGTTTCTCATCCTCCCTTCTTTGTCCCATTCCCCCTTCCCGCCTACTCTCTCTACTCCCTTCTTCCTTGTAAACCTTCTCTGCCAATCTTTCATAATCTTTTCAACTACACCCCCCTCTGCTTGACCTTATCAGTTTACCCATAACCTCTCTTGTTACTCTCACCTCATCCTGTTCTGCTGACACTTCCCTGACAAACTCCTCCTTGTAATTAAGTTATTGTACAAATAATTTGTTTTTACCAATTATGTTTTGATTGGAAATGTAATCGCCTGTATGTTTTCTTTTAATGGAAGGTAATGCAATACTGCGGGAAAGTCAGTGGGAGTTGGTTAGGGTGACTGTTGGGAGTAAGACACCAGAGACTGGGGAGTGTGGTTAGGTTTATGCACCAAAAGCACGTTGGCTAACATTAGGAAACGATGGTTAGGTTAAACGTTAATAAAGAGAGTGCCTAAACATAACCGTAAAAAATTCGAATGCTTTAGTTACTAGGAGCAGATAATGTAGAAAATCTAAACATTTTTCTATTATGTACGTTCGGAACGACTGTATATAAGAAATGGACGTACCAACGTAGTCACCGCGACATGGTTTGTGGACTATCCTTTCGAAGCCTTGAGTTCGGCATTTCAGCCGTCGCCATCTTGGTTTTTTGCAACCAGAAGTGACACAAGAGGGTGGAGCTAAGCACAACCCAACGCTGACTAAGACATTTTTACGTGACCAAAAAGGTTATAATTAACTTTCATGAACTGAAAACACACTGTGAAAGGGTTAAAGTTGTAAGACGAAAACACGGACAACTCCCAGACCGGACAACGCCGTGGTAGCAACCTGTCAATCACAAAGTAACCATGCCCTAAAGCTTCCCCTGTTTTATGGTCTATTTGACTCTAAATGGGACCATAATTTACTAAATGAACATCATGCTGTATTGAAGAAGACTTGAAACTAGCGATTGAAACCATAAACTCTTGTTTACAATGTGTACTGAGGTAATAAATAAAGTGACAAGTAGGGTCATTTTCTCATAGACTTCTATACAATCGAGGGGTGTCACCCCCTGATGGTCAGAAGAAAGACTGAAAGTATAAGACACTTCTGTATTGTCGTCATTTTTCAGAACCGGAGGTTACAGCCTGGTTTGGAATCAACATTTTGCAACGCAATGGCTTCATTATTTTGTTAAATAAAAACACATTTACTGTTGCAAGTTAGTAGCACATAAACATTGTCATCCATCTGTTCTTGCCAACCAGCCATTTGATAGTCTATTCGTGTGTGTCCATTGTGTGTGTGTGTGTGTGTGTGTGTTATGAACACATGTGCTCCACATGTGTTGATATCTCTCTCAAAGTAAAACAGTTCGTTGTCTACAAGATATCAGTTGTTTTTATTGGTCTCATCAAATGGAATTCAGTTTGACGTTGAAGATAAAAACAGATAAATGATTCACTGACAAAAGAAATTCCCAGAAACTCAACTGCAATTTTTCCACAGCTGTGCGTAAGCAATCGCAGTAAAACTTTATGGGCATCTATGAATCTAAACATGGAGCAGTGGTGTTTTACCGTTCTCCCCTGGTGCCATCGAGCAGTGTGATCCACTGTTTACAGAAACTGCAGATGTTAACCAAATTGATCAGAAGCCATGTCGGCCTTGGAGAATCTATGTCCATTGTTGTTTATGCGTCTCTCTTTCATCTCTTTGCCATGCTGTTAGTCCACTGGCCTCCCTTGACTTCTTTTAGCTTTTTCCATCTTAGCTTCTTTCCTGTTTCTGCTTCTTTTGGTATTTAAACCTCACTCCCGTAGCAGGAGATCGGCATACCCACACACACTGACACTGTCTGACAGAAATCTGTTAAGGCTCCGAAGGTCAGGAACCAAAAGTTTGTGTTTTAAGAGCTATTATTAACGTAACAATACAGAGTGCATTCCTAGACAGAAGAAAAACTCAGGCAAAGATTGAAACAACAAACACTTCAGATCAGTAACCAGTCATGTCCCCATTACTATTTATTCCTTTACTGCTATTCCAGTTATGCAGGAAATGTATCTAATTTAATCTGAGGTAA